>NC_138378.1:75103972-75125547 GCF_054177405.1 Leptonychotes weddellii | reverse complement strand
TTTTTTTTTAAAGATTTTTATTTAATTTTTTGACAGAGAGAGGCACAGCGAGAGAGGGAACACAAGCAGGGGGAGTGGGAGAGGGAGAAGCAGGCTTCCCACTGAGCAGGGAGCCCGATGTGGGGCTCGAACCCAGGACCCTGGGATCATGACCTGAGCCGAAGGCAGACGCTTAACAACTGAGCCACCCAGGCGCCCCTTAACTAATGAATTTTAATCCTGGTTTTATCCCAAATCCATTAGATAGTCACCAACTGCAGGGAAGAATTCTGGGAATTTCTTCAGTAGTCTCAAAAAAATTACATTGATCCAAGGTCAAAACCTGGGAATGTATGTACTTGAGTGTATGGTTCTGGAACATGGGTTCATTATAGTAGATCACTGTCTCTCAAAAGGTGCCTGAACCTCACCACAGAGATTTTCAATCCTGATCCCCTCCCATAGGAGACAGTGTTCTCCAACCCTGCCCACGGAGCATCTTAACCGTTTGCTCCCAAAGCGGCCAGGTATAAAAAGACTTGGCTCCTGGTGTAGGCCAGGCTGTATCACAAGATCAGCTGTGAGATAATGACAATGTGAAATGGCTAACTAGTTTAATAGTTTAAATTACATCTGTGAAAAAGCTAGCTGCGTTGACCTTGGGCAAATCATTGCAACAAAACCTGGGTTTGAATTTCAGCTCTGACATTTACAAGTGGTGCAACACTAATTCAATTAACGAACCTCTCTGAGCCCCAGTTTCCCAAATTGTAAATGATAAATAATAGTAATGTCAAACAAGACCATGGGTATATAGTGTTAGACAAAATTAGTACAAACATAGAGATTTAGATGATACGTGGATATGGATGTATGTGTGGGTACTCTGCCCCACTCTGTGCCCTCTGTTCTCATCCTCAGGAATGCCCAGTTCTCAAGCCTAGGGTGTTTGGCAATTTGGTGTAACGACACTCATTGAGCCCCAAATCCTGGTTTAAATCAAGCTTCTGTTCAATTATCAGACTTATAAATATCATGACTTATTATCAGACTTTTGTCTTGTAGACAAATGTTCTAGATTAACCTATGTACCGAATTCTGAAATATCTTTGGTAAAAGGCAAGGAAATTTATATTTACAGATCATCTAAAAATTCCCTTAACTTCTGGTCTCAAACTCTTGCCCCCCCAGTCTTCTCCCCCTGTTGCCCAAGAGCCAAGTGCTGGTCTCCTAGCTCCTGGTCTCCACCCCGCTGCCCACTCAGGGCTAACCAGCAGTGAAATCGCTGCCCAGTGGACAGAGGAACTGGGACTCGGTCGTGCTCGGCGTGGATTACGGTCCCACCAACATCCCAGCACCACTGGCTTTGGCGGAGGCAGCAGCAAGGTTGGCATGGCCCCTGAGCCAAACGTGGCTCAGCCGAGGGGGCAGGCTTTTGCCCTGCTTCCCAAGAGGACATTCCAGGAAGGAGTCAGATGATCTGAGTTATGGAAACCAAATGGCCCTCCTTTGTTTAGAGAGAGAAAGAAAAAAAAAGTCACTCATTTTTGTGGTAAAGTGAAAACAGGCTCCAAACCAAACACTCCCTCTCAGAGCAGAAAATGCCAGCTCCCCAGAGCGGGCCCACAGCCCCAGAGGCTGATAAACCGATGGAAGGCGGAGTCAGACCTGAGTTACAGCCCCCGTAAAGCGTCCTCAGTCCTCCCGGTGAGGTTTTCCTCTGCTTCGCTCCAGAAACATTTGGTCTCTCAGGCAGGAAAGGAAAATGAAGGCAAGGCAAAGAGAAATGTCTGAGTGACCCAGGCCAGTCTTGTCCTCTCACTCCTTTCCAGTTGGAATGGAGGGCGGGGAAGAGCTTTGCAGAGAAGGCCCTGGAAGGTGCGTGGGCACTAACAGCCGCCTGGGCACGCCGGGCCCTGAGTCTCCTGTGTCACCGCAGTGCACCGTCTCTGACCTGGGTGCCCACCTCTACGTGGCCAGCACTTCCCACAGAGTGCAGCCAAGAGTCCCGGGGCCTCCTGTGGCCACTCTGTGGCTGCCCCGTGGCTCCGTGGGCTGGCTCCGTGGGCAGGCATCTGCACTCCCAGTATTGCTAGCGCATGTGCTGCAGGATAAGCCATGGCCAAGAAAAAATAAATACAGTTTCTAGTCAGCCATGCCTATCCCGCATTCAGTTTATTCTCTAACACAAACCTGTCCTGGAATGGAGAGGCTCTTGGCAAGGGAGGAAAAATGGAGAATTCAGTTCCAGTCCTGGCTTTGCCTCTCACTTGCTGTGCAACCATGGGTCGTTGTCGCCTCTCTGAGCCTCCATTTTGTGTCTGGAAAATGAGCCCAATGTCCTTGCCTTGCCTCGGTTCACAGGGTCATTGTAGAAGGAGGTAAAGCATGGCAACAGCCAGACTGCCTGGGTGTGGATCCAAGCTCCCCTGTGTAACATGGGGCAAGTTTCTTCACCTCTCTGTCTGTGCCTCACCTTTCAAATGAAGGGAATAATATCCCTCCCTGGTAGCATTGCTAGCAGGTTAAATTCGGTGATGTGGCTTATGCAAGGCGCATGGAGAGCGCCGACCCACAGCATGGCCTGCATTCATCTTGCTGGCATGATCATCACCAGAGGCTGGGAAGTATCTTGAAAATAAAAATGCTCAGTTCAGGCATTGTGTGATCTGCCAGCGTCATCATAAGCTTCCTAGTTTCATTCAACACACTTCCACTGTTCCAGCAATGTTCCGTGATCTGTGAAGGTTAATTCTACGTATGAGGAGGGACCTCCAATACTTGTTGTTTTTAGGAAAAATCCCCAAAGCCCCACCATGGCCTACAAGGCCTTGGTCATCTGGTCCTGCTGCCTTTTCTAGCCTCATTTTGAGCCACTGTCTCACTCAAATTCACCAGCCTTATTGACCTTCCTTTAGCTCTCAAAGGCTCTGGGCTCCTTCCTGCCCCAGGATCTTTGCAGGGCCGCCTGTCCCACTCCGTGTCCTCTCCGCCTGACCACAGGTCTCAGCTTATATCGCCTTTCCTCAGGGAAGCATTTCCTGACCTTCCTTCTCTTTCTTTGCGCTCACCACAATTATAGTTAAATAGTAACTTGTGTCATCTCCAGCATGTCAGCTCCTTGAGCAAGGTGCTTTCATCTGTTTTGTTCATTGCAAGGCCTAGCACAATGCCTGACACATAGAAGACATTCGAAAGAATATATTTTTTAATAAAAATGAAAGTGCTTAATAACTGTCTCCCCTGCGGCTCCTACAAAACCCATGAAATCAGAAACCATGTTTCTGTTCTCCAAGCCTGTGTCTCCAGTTCATAGAAGGCCTTTAATAAATATTTGTTGAATGAATGAATGATCAGTGAATGACTTGGAATAACCTCCCTAACTGTCCACCACTTGCAGATCTCCCTAGACATCAGAGAAGACTGTAATGGACCATTCTCTTCTTCCTCCTTCCATGGAGACACCATGCTTAGCACTCAGACATGTCCTCTAACCCTCACCCCAGGTGGCTCTGCTGCTTCAATCCAGGCAGAGGGCGCCAGCCTTCCTAGTCCCCACTCAAGCAAGTGTTTAGTGTCAGCCACAGTCCAATGTCATTAGAGACATCCGTTTTGTAACAAATGCTGATAGCACAATACCATCCTTCAATTATACACGTATTCCTTTCTTCTAGGGCAGGTATTTTATTCACAGCTTGGTTAAAGGGACTCATATCATTCATCGTCATATCCCCCGCAGGTCCTACCACAATGTTTGGTACAGAGCACGCACCCTTAAATGTTGCATCATGAAGGCATGAATACTATATACTGACTATAGTTAGTAACTTCTCAGCCCCAGAACCTGGGACACAATGAAGTTTTTAAGGAGCTTGAGATGAAAGCTTTCTTTTTTTCACCCATAGAGTAAGAGCAAGAACTTCCCACCTCCAGAGTCCCCCCATTCTCCTCCATTTTTCACAGCTATATCTGCTGAAACTCCCAAAATCATCCCTTCAAGTTTTTTTTTCCAAAAACCTCTAAAGTTCTTTTCACAGCTAATAGGCCTGTGTCCAAATTCCTACGTTCTCACGCAAAGAATTTAGACCAAATTTCTTCCTATACTGATCTTTTCAAATCCTACTTACCTCCAACCCTAGAATATATCTTTTGTTTGCTCTGCCTTTGCTCATGCCATTCCTCCCACCAGGAATGCCTCTTCCCAATCTCTTTGCCAAAGCGCATCTCAAGTTTTGTGTTCCCTGTCACCTTACCACGTCACCCACCTGAAGAGAGCTCTCTGTCTTCTGAAGCTAAATAATATTTTGGCTTAGCTACTTCTTGTATGTGTCAGAAAGCTTTTTCTTCTTTAAAAAATTGGGATATAATTGACAAAAAGCATTATATTAGTTTCAGATGTACAGCCTAGTGATTCAATATTTGTATAGAAGACGAAATGATCACCACAATAAATCTAGTTAACATCCATCACCATACATAATTACAAATTCTTTTCTTGTGATGAGAACTTTTAAGATTTACTCTCTTAGCAACTTTCAAACATGCAATACAGTATTATGACCTATAGTCACCACGCTGTACATGACATCCTCATGACTTACTTGATAACTGGAAGTTTGTACCTTTTGACCACCTTCACCCATTTCACCCATCCCCCACCCCCTGGCAACCACCAATCTGTTCTCTGTTATCTATGAGTTCATTTTTTTCTTTTTTAGATTCCACATATAAATGAGATCATAAGATATTTATCTTTCTCTGTCTGACTTATTTCACTTAGCACAGTGTCCTCTAGGTCCATCCATGTTGTCACAAATGGCAAGACTTACTAACTTATGACTGAATAATCTATGTTGTATATATATATATACATATGCCACATTTTTTTATCCACTCATCCGCTTAGGTTGCTCACTCCATGTCTTGGCTATTATAAATAATGCTGTGTCAACAAACTTTCTCCATGAATGTGGCTTCTCTCTCAAACTAGACTCAGACCTGAAGTTCCCTGGGGACCAGTCTGATATCTTCTGGATTCCCCTCAGTTATGCCTAGTGAATGGTAAGGGCTCAGTCTCTATTTGTTCACTGATTGACTCAGTTGGATGTATGAGGTCAAGGACTAGTATTCTAGCAAGAGAACCTTAAAGTTCATTCACTCGAGTGGATTTTATGGCTCAAGACCAGTGTCTATTTCAGAGTTACTGTTTTTCTCATGTCTCCCAGGATTTGGTGGATGGTCTGTAGGAGTCACTGAACATGAAATTGTAAAGTTGCTTCACTCTTCTTAATCCTGTGACTTTCTTTTTACAGATGAGAAGCCCTTCACTGTGGAAGACACTTACTTGCTGTGTCCAGCACCTATCTTAAAAGAAGTTGGCATGTAAGTTTCCACCAGTAACTGAACCTCACAGCCAGGGAGGAGAGAGGAGGTAGAGGGGACAAAGGGAGAAGAAAGAGTCTTTCTTCGTTGTTGTCATGCAGCCTTGTCTAGACCTCTCCAGGTAATGATGATGGTGCCAGTGCTTCGGGTGAGCAAGGCACCAGGACAGATGTCTTATAAAGAGTACCTCCCTTTATCCTCCCAAGCTCCCAAAGAGCCAGATGCTCACGTCATCCCAGTTTTACAGATGTGGAATCTATGGCTGAGAGAATTTAAATAGCTTGCCCAAGGTCACACTGCCGTAGTGGAAGGGTCTAGTTTCCAACAAAGGTATGTCTCACTTAATCACAGCTACCTTTCTAGTGCTGACACTTCCCAAAACCCTCCCAACACACATTATCTCGCCCTGTCGTAATTGCTCTGCTGAATGATTATCTCCTCCTTAGACCATAAGGAAACACAGAAAGGAAGTTCAGAGGGGTTAAGAAGAGTGGGTTCAAGACCCCAGATTCAGACTTCTGGGCCAAGCTCAGTGCTCCTTCCTCTGTGCCCCTGCAGGGCATCGGATATCTGCTGGGTGTTCGTCAGAGAACACAAACTCCCTTCTCCGTAAACATGGTTGTAACAGGCTGAAGAGAGAATGGTGGCTTTGAGGAAAAAATACTAAACATGTCCATCTAACTTCTGCTTTCAATCATTTGTTCTAACTGTAAAGCCTCCAAGTCTGGTTGCCTAACACTGACCTTCAAGTCCACTGATTCCACAAACTAACCCTGTGTCCATACTGCCAAAGACAAGCAAAGCAGAAGCTCAGGTTTCAGTGAGTCTCACAGAGATGGAAGGAGGGTAGAAGGTCAGTCATCCACTGCTGTACCTCCGTGAGCTTGTCGGGATGGTAGCAAACCCCCTCATCAGAATCAGTCACAGAGAGCCCCGGTAACCACAACAGAACATTAGGTTTACAGTTTGACAAGTTTATGCCCACAGACTCAAGCCACGTTTTGGGAGAACTTCTTCCTACAACAATGTGACCGGTAAATTAAATGGTAGCAGGCTTTGCTGGTTCAATGCAATTCGCTACCACGTAAGACGGGCTGAACGCAATACCTTGACACACCAGCCAAGGGTATCCCGACATCTCTCTAGAATTTTAGAGCGTGCGGGTGGGCCCTAGAAGCCATCCTCCACATTTTACAAGAGAGACCCCCTCAGGCCCCCAGGGGAAGAGACCACAGTCCCCGGGACAGTTAGGAGCAGAGCCTGCAGGGGACTTAAGCATCCGGCTTATGGCCCCTTGCTCCTTGCGCACCATGCTGAGCGTCTCTGCTTTCCTTGTCATTGCAGGAAAGCCGCGCTTCAGGTCAGCATGAACGATGGTCTCTCTTTCATCTCCAGTTCTGTCATCATCACCACCACACGCTGTGTAAGTCATCGCCTTCCCTTTCCTGAAGGCTCTATTTGTCATTCTCATTTGCCTGGGAGTTTCCGGTTCTGCATTCTGTTCACTGAGCTTTGATCCCAGCCCCGCAGGGCCAGCTGCAGGCTGGATTGGGGGCATGCAGGACCCCCAGAGGGTATCAGGAAGGCCTGTGCTGGGTTTCTCCAACTGGTCCACTTCTGTGACCAAGGGTGAGACCTGGACGCACCGGCGTGTCCAGATGGTAAGACAGGGCCAGAGTCTGTGCAGTAGTGGGGGGGATATCCGGACGGATTGGGTCTAGGAGGAAGAGTGCAGAAAGAAATTGGACGGCACACCCAGAAAGCACAACTTAGGGAGCTTTTCCCTAAACAGAAGCAGGCAATAGGGCAGTAACTAAAGGGCGATGTGGAATATAAGGAGAGTCTCATTTAGAATGGGAGAAATTGCAGCTTGTTTATGTGATTGTGGAAATAATCTAGGAGAAAAGGGAAAATTGGTGAAGCAGGGTGGGGGCGAGGGGTGCTATGCCACAGGGATTGTAAGGCAGGAGTGGATTGTCTTCCACCAGCAACTCAGACACCACCTCTCTGGGTCCTTAATGGCAGGTGGTTTTTATTTCTGGTTACACATAAAATCACCTGGACAACTTTTTAAAAAAATGACGATGCCCAGGCCTCGTGCCAGACCAACTGAAGCAAAGCTGGGAGTGGTGGTTCCAAGGCCTCCTGGGGAGGTTCTCAGGTGGCGGGCCTTCGGCCAGTGTAGCTACTCTCTCCTGCTGGCAGGATCTCAGAGCCTAGCCCATCAGAGGGCTGCCAGGGCTTAGGGGCTCTTCTGCAGATTCAGCCCCTAACATGAGCAGTTCCAAATTAACCTTTGTCTGAATAGTCAGGAGTTCTAACCAGATGCACTTTTTTCCATTGGATCATTCTAAAGGCTAATGTGTTTGACCTAATGGTCAGCTTGGGCAGATACTATGGTCACGTCCTGCCTGGGCTTTGGAGGACATGTCATTAGAACCCTTCGGTAATGGGGGCTTGTCTCCCTAACACCGTCTCAGATGGACAAGAGATAGCAGGCATGCCCTGAAGTCAGACAAGATCAAAATGGGGGATGGGAGGGATGGGATGGCTGGGTGATAGACATTGGGGAGGGTGTGTGCTATGGTGAGCGTGTGGATTGTTTAAGACTGATGAATCACAGACCTGTACCTCTGAAACAAATAATACATTATATGTTAAAAAAAAGAAGATAGTAGGAAGGGAAAAATGAAGGGGGGGAATTGGAGGGGGAGACGAACCATGAGAGACTATGGACTCTGAGAAACAAACTGAGGGTTCTAGAGGGGAGGGGGGGTGGGAGGATGGGTTAGCCTGGTGATGGGTATTAAAGAGGGCATGTTCTGCATGGAGCACTGGGTGTTATGCACAAACAATGAATCATGGAACACTACATCAAAAACTAATGTTGTGATGTATGGTGATTAACATAACATAATAAAATTTAAAAAAAAATGAGTCATCTCATAAATAAGCAGGAGGTCCGGCCTCACGTTGGACAATTTTCCCTCTTAACTTGCCCCCTGTGCCCCCCCCCACACACACACACATATTTCCATCCTGTGGTAGGAGCAAATCAGTTTTCTTGAAAGCAGGGTAAGCCAGTGCAATGAGTATAGACGACAGAAAAGTTTTACTTGACCAAAGTAAGGAAGTAGGGTTGTCACAGAGAAGTGTCACCACTGAAAAAGGTCCATGTCTCAGGCACCCCTCAGTGGAACATCAAATCCGGAGACCAAATATGAAAACCTTTTGGAGAAACGGTGAAATTTCTTTAAGTGGACCCCGCCTGATTCTTTTAGAAATTGACCCTTCTGAAACTTGCCAACCTGCAGGAAATGATTAAAATACCCCAAACCTAACAATTCCATTCCAGATTCCTCCCTGCTTTTGAGTGATCCAGCAGTTTGGGCCTGTATTTCTCATTATGTCTGACCGTACCACAGAGAAACAGCCATGCCCTTGAGGCCACAAGGGCATGGGGAGGAGGAAGAGAAACGTCTCAGGAAGTTTTGCAAACTTGTGGTATGGCAGCTACAAGACTAGGACTATGGCTTAAGTCCTGGGCCCATAAGCTAAGAAAAAAGGATGTCCTTACTATTGTACTGCGGAATGAAAAGAGTTCAGAGCTAAGCCCCCTCTATCTTTCCAACTCATTCTTATATCTCCCTTACCTGAGTGCCCGTCACTAAGTTTTCTGCTCACTTGACCCTTGACAAACACCACCTCATTACATCTTCTGTGTTATTGCCCTTTTCACTTGAGAATGCCACATGTCTACAACAAAATTACGAACACCCTAAGATTTGAGATCTAGGACCATTCATTCATTTATTCAGCAAATATCCATTGATCATGTATAATGTGCCAGGCACTGTCCTGGGTCCCTGGAATACATCAGAGAACACTACAGACAAAGCTCTCTGTCTAGTGGGGAAGGGCAGAGGGAGAGAAAGCAGACAAGAAACAAGAAACATAACAAATGAGTTACACACTATGTCAAAAGGTAATATATGCTACAGAAAAAATAGAGCCAAGTAAGACGACTTGGTACTACTTGAGTGAGGGTAATATAAACAGAGATGCGTTGAGAAGGTAGCGTTTGAGGAGACATTTTTGAAGCTGACTGTGAGGCTACTGGGGGAAGAACATACCAACCAGAGGGCCCCAGGGCTTAGACCTCAAAACCAGAAACACTCAGTGTGGTCCAGAAGAGCAGGAAAGCTGGTGGTCTGTCGATGGAAGAGATCCAGGGAGGCGAGCGGGAGATGGTGAGGTCATGGGGATGGAGAGTGGAGGGTCTTGTGAGAACTTTGGCTTTTGCACAGAGGAGCAACATGAGCTGACTTGGATTTGAAAGATCACTCTGGCTGCTGGAACAGCCCGTGGGAAGACAGGGATGGAAGGACTGTGACTGGTTAGGAGGGTTATGGCAATATTTCAGGCAAAAGATGATGCTGGCTTGACTCAGCAGGGAGCGATGGAGATGAGAAAAGCAGTCAGAGTTGGATATACCATGAAGGCAACGCTGATGGATTTCCTGAAGCATTGGATGTAGGGCTTGAGAAGAGAGGCGTCCAGCATAGTCCCATGGGCTTCAGCCTAAGTACCTGAAAGAATGGAGTTGCCCTCAATGGACAGGGGGAAGACTGAAGGAGAAGATTTGGGGTGGAGGGGGGAAACCAGGAGGTCAGTTTTGTGGTCAACTAGTTGTGTGGCCTCGACCAATGTGTTTAGCCCCTTTGTGCATCAATTTCCTAATCTGTAAAATTAGAATAATAATACTTTATCTCTCTTTGCTGCATTGTGAATATCAAATGGAATGATAGATGGTAAGTGCTTGGTAGAAGGTCTGGTAGGGAGTAAGTGCTTAATAAATGTTAGCTGCTATCATAGTAGAAGCTTAGTCAAAATTATTGAACTAACTGGAAATTGTTTCCAGAGAGTTGGTTCCCACTTCAGAGGCCTGTTACAATAAAAGGAGTCTCCTGAGATAAGATGGATCCTTAGGGGTCCATGTCTGTCACTCAGCCAAGCACAGGTGATTGAAAGGAGGCAGACGAGATGGTCAAAATCATCTAGGGGAAAAAAATGGGTCTATAGTCAAACAGAAAATCCCAATCCCCAATAGGACCCTCCACAGAAGCTCAAATTTAAAAGACTGAAGCCATCACAGGTGGAATGTGTGGCCATTCAGGATATGAAGTAAGGTCTTGGACTTGCGTTTGTTTCTTCGGCAGTTGGTTTGGAGGACAAGGTTTTTAGATCAGAAGTGATCCCCTGGGTCTGAGTAAAGGGTTTAGTCTTGTCGATGCCAGTCACAGCCTGCCCCGTCCATCACCTGGAACCAAAAATAATTTTAAAATATGTAGTTGAGACTTTTCTTTCCTCGCTTTATTTGGTGCCCATTTGGACAATCATGCCATAGTTTTCAAGATCCACAATGAATAACTATTGTCCCTGCCAGGAGCAGAAATTCCATGAAGTTTTACAGGAAAGAGTTTTTTCCATCCAAGAGCTAAAAGATTCCTATACAAATGGTAAACTTTGTGGAGCTCCAGGACTCCCGGACTCTAGAAAATGGTCAAACATCCAAAGTCCCTTCACCAGCATATGTAAATACATCCCATCTTTAGAGTCTCAACTGGTCTGCGTCCCTCTACTTCCCCAGCCTCTAGCCACAGCGGGGAACATCACGACTATGGTGCTGCCCTAGGGGAAATACTTAAAAGAAGCTTGTCTTTTTGAAAGCAAAGCAAGCAGATGTTAGCACCTTAAAGAATTTTTCATGAAAGATGGTCTTCTTTTACATAAATCCCTTCAAATTTTATAATTTCCCAACCAAAGTGTATAAAAATCAGAGAATCCCTCAGCAAGTATTTCTTGAAGTCCTACTGTGTCATCACTGTTCCATTTACATTTTACGAAGTTGTTACCCGTAAGGAGCGTAAAATCCACTTGGAGAAAGAGCTTAACAAACATATAAAGGACTGTGTAAATAAAGAACGAGATGGTGGGAGCCAGGTGTAAATGCTGTAGGATTTCAGAATGGGGAGGAAGGAGCGAATTCAGGAAGAGACACGAGGGCTTCACGGAGGAGACAACCCAAATGGTGATTTGAAAAATGATAATTTCAGGTGAAGAGGCAGGAAGAGGCTGTCGGCTAAAGAGAACCAACCCAAGGAAGGACTAGATATGCCTGAGAGCACAGTTAATTCATTGTCCCTCCCGGGAACCATAACTTTTTTTTTTCTTTTCCTCTCATTTTGTTTCAGTTTCTGGTACCTTCTTAATTTGGGGCCATTTCTCAGGTTGGCAACTACTCTCTGAGGAGTAGTTGCCCTCGATCAGCCTGTATGTAACAATGAGGCCCAGCTGATACCCTTTCCTATTAATTATGATCAGGATTTGATTGATATTGGTTTCCAGTGTATTAGAGAATCACCATCTTTGAAAAAAGGAAAGAGACCTGAAGTTTGACATAAGGTTCTAAACTCAACACTGAATCCGTGGAGAACCTGTCTTTCCCCCTACTGCTTTATATAAAAAGCAGCCGGGCTACAAGTGGCAGCAAGGTTGAGCAAATTGGAGAGGACCCATGTCAAGTCACTGTTCGAAGAAATTCTTTTTGAATAAAAATTAAAATGCAACAAACTCAGCCCTGAGGCATCAAAACTGGAACAACGGCTTTATAATTGTAGCACAACGGAGGAATTAAGAATACAGAACATGAAGTCGAAGTCCTAATTTCAGATCTTAACCCCTCCACTTTGTAGGGTGTTCGTTGGCACATTTACCTGAGCCCGTCTCTGGGCCTGTCTTGCATGGTTGTTGCAAAGATTAAAGGCAAAGTATATTAGGGTACCTGGTGGGCTGTCCAAGAATGACAGCTGCTTACCAGTTTATTGACATTCTCTTTCCTTGCCAATAGAAGTCCAATGGCCTGTCTCATGAAAAGATTTGCTGCTCGGGACGCCTGGGTGGCTCACTCGGTTAAACGTCTGCCTTCGGCTCAGGTCATGATCCCAGGGTCCTGGGATCGAGCCCCGCGTGGGGCTCCCTGCTCAGTGGAGAGCCTGCTTCTCCCTCCCTCTGACGCTCCCCCCTGCTTGTGTTCTCTCTCTAACAAATAAATAAAATCTTTAAAAAAAAAAAAAAATTTGCTGCTCATGCCCTGTAGAATATAAACAGGCAATGTTTCCCTGATTAAGAGTTATGATTCCTTTTGAGTCCATGATAAGCTTGTATTCTAGGAAGAGGCTGGGGAAAATTGTGAAGATGTTGCCTGCAGGATAACGAGGGGAAACACCAGTAAATTAGATCTGGTAGAAAGTCAAATAGGATAAGGCTGCAGTTTCTTCACTATTTTTGAAAAAAGGAATTTCTCAGTAAATGAACCAAGGAAACAGGAACATTAGGGGAATACTTAGCCTATTTCAAAGAATGAATTAAAACAAGTATTTACTAAAGTTTTTGCATTGTTACCACATAAACATTCCTATTATTATTATTAAAATGGTCTATCATGCCGAGACTGTCTGGAGGCATTTGATCAGAGGAGGTACCATTCCGTGCAGAAGAGAAATGCAACTTCAGGAAGGGAGTTCACAACAGACTGGATCTTCCAGCGTCCCCTGAAGTAGCTACAACTCGCCATGGTTTGGGAGTATGGGGATTGAACCTGGTGTTATGGGGATGAACGTGGTGTTATTTCCCAAGGACTTTTTTTAACCATTTCATCCTTCAGATTTTCATGAATTCAGACTGTTCTTTTCTGAAACTAGTGGTATTTTTCTACTGATACTTGTTTGAAAGGGAGAGAAAGAAACACCAACAATGCACAGGCGTGCCGCCACCCATGACAAAGAATTGTCTAGTCCAAAATGTCAGTCATACCAGTTTGAGAAACTCTGAAGAATCAGAATTTCTTGGAGGGAGCCCAGGAGTCTGCATTCTAATAAGCTTGCCAGGTAAATCTTAAACACATAAGACTCTTATTATTATGCTTACCTGATACAAACTGTCCTCCAAAATTTACAAAAAAATCATTAAAATTTATTTTTAAAAGATGATTTATTCTTTTGATTCACTCCCAACCTCATTCATTTAAGAATCCCAAGATTTTAAAATCAGACCCTCTCTTTTATGTTCCTTCTTTTGGACAGTATTTTCTGGTACAAAAATAAGAATTTGCTGAAAATAATTTTAGCCCAATGTGACCAGTCTAGGGATCTTCTCCCTTTTGTGTTGCCAAGCGAAGACTATAAAACTTTCTCTCCAAACGCCCCTTTTCCACGTTCCAAGTATTCCCTTTGCTTCCACCTCTCACAGTAAGGCTTAGTGAGCCACGGAATTGTCGCTCCTTGTTTCAGGAAGAGAGGGCCCAGTGAGCATCAGTATTGTTTTTAACATTTTATGGCTCCCAATGTCTCACAAAAGAGTGGGCCTCCAGCTACCATACAGAGATAGGTTATATGTCGGGCACAATTGGAGAGTTGGAGTAAAAAACAACAACACAGATATTGAAAAGAAAAATTGCCTCCCATGCACAGTGTAGCGCATGTGCTTCTTGAGGAAAGAACAAAGATTGTGTCTTGTTCACCATTGCAATCCAGCACCTGGCACAATGCCTGCACGTAGTATTCAGCAGAGAGTTGGTAACTGAATGAGTGAATGAATGAATGAACTCAGTTGGGTCATACTGAGATCATGATGGCCTCTGCTGGTAGGAGAGAAAGAGAGTCAGAATACAGCAGGATTAGAACGGGGGCCACTGAGCTGGTTGGGAGATAGTCCTCCAAAGAGGATGGCCAGCAACCCAATGTACACATCCAAGGAGCATGGCGAGCTTGGGCATGATTTAAGAGGGACAAATCTGCCAGCTGAGAAACTACAACCATAGTTGTTACCCAGACAGGGCAGTAGTCAAAGACCTCCTCAGAACAGCACCAGCTCCACTAGGAGAAGACTCTTGCCAAGGGTGCAGACCAGGAGAAGGGATCTAGAAATAGCCCATTCAACTGGATCGAGATTCAGAGGAGGCTGCCGGTCCATGGAGGGTCTACAGCACAAGGCTGGGATTGAGGCAGAAACCATAGCAACTGATAGAGAATCTAGGTAACTATATTTGGTAAGCCCAAAGAACACAAAGATGTAAGACTTGGGGAACAGACAAGTCTGGAAGGAATTGCAATTTAACGTGATAAGTTCTTTTTTTTTTTTTTAAAGATTTTGTTTATTTATTTGACAGAGAGACACAGCGAGAGAGGGAACACAAGCAGGGGGAGTGGGAGAGGGAGAAGCAAGCTTCCTGCGGAGCAGGGAGCCCGATGCGGGGCTCGATCCCAGGACCCTGGGATCATGACCTGAGCCGAAGGCAGACGCTTAACCGACTGAGCCACCCAGGCGCCCAATGTGATAAGTTCTTAACTAGAGAATTGAGCAATGCCTTGTGAGAGCATGAAGTAGAGTGTCTGGGGAATCTGAGAACAGAAGAGACGGTACGTGAACTCAGAAAGAAAGAGTAGGCAATTGGTAAAGGTATGGCCTGGGTAAAGGCATGTTTTGGACCACTGTGGCTGTGATTGGTTGGGATGGAGTATCAGGAGAACAGGTCCGAGACAAAACAACAGGGACCAGTTGGAAAGGCCTTCCCTATCTGCCACAGTTTGGAGTTTCTTTAATATTTAATGTAAACGTCATACATGATGCAGTTTTCATGTTAACTTCCAATCTTTCCTCGTTCAAGAAATAAATGCCTCTTATCTTCAGGGAAAAAAAAAAAGAATCTAAGTAACTGTAAAAAAGTCGTGACTTGGGGAGCATTGGCATGGCGTGAGCTCACACTGAAATACCAGAAACTTAGGCTGTGGCAGCTCACCCATTCTGTCAGGGCTGGCTCCAAAGGGGGTGTGCTGGCCCTCACAGATGGAGGCTGTGGTGGCTTTACCCAGGAGAGGCTACAAAGAGGGGGTAAGGACCACGTCCCAGAACTGCCTTCAGAGCTCTGTCCTCGGCACCTTCCCAGGTTCACTTTGCAAATCAGTTCAATCCTGTTACTAATTTCTTTGAAGTAACTTGGAAAGATGCAAATCCAGCCTGGTTTTGAAGTCATAGGACTATGTAGGTAAGCAGACAGTTGGCATGGCTGTCCTTGCCAAAATTGCTTGGATTTCACCAGCTTGGTAGGGAGTGAGTCCAGTAGCCTGTGCTGAGTGGCAATCTCGCTTTCCAACATAATAAAATATTATTGCATGCTCTTCAGAAAAAAGTAGAAATCAGAGAAGACTATTTTCTTCTATTTCTTTTCCAAGGTGAGCAAAACAGTCCATAAATCAAAATAGGTAGCTATCCTTGGGATAGATACTTCATACCAACACCTGTAAGCATGTGCGTCCCTTCAGTAAGGAAAGATGTGTAGGAAGGAAGTTGTTGGTGGAAAAATGGGGCCAAATATCAAGATCAATGTGTATTAAAATAGTACTATAGGCAAAATATTAAGGACCCAAAGAAGAACCTGCATGCCCTCCAGAACCCACAACATAGGCAGCAAGACATAATATATACTCCAAGAGGTATATATTTTACACTTTGGGGTACAAAAGGCAAATATCATACAGGCGCCCAGAAATTCCTCCATCCGCTCCAAAAACTCATGAACCTCCACACAGGCCTTCGGATAAGTCACTTGACACAAGCACTACACACTTTGAGGAGTGTCTACTTACTAGACCTAGTGGACTATGTCCCAGTTACCCAAAAAGGTGTTCTCCACCTTCTTGCAAGAGAGAGCTGGACAAATCATTCTAGAAATTCAGGGAGAACAAGTAGGCAGCTCATGATTTACTCAGCCCAAAACCTCTATCACATGAGTGTCCTTTTCCCAACAAGACCCTCCCCGAACTGTTTCTCAATTCTAAGACATGGCCCCTGGAGAAGACAAGTCCTTTCTAAACACCTAGTCAAGGAGGGTGGGGCCAGGACCCACACTCTGACTTTACCCTATAGCTTTCTTCATCCTAACATTATTCAACTTCCTGTCCAATTCACTCCCACACCCACCTCTCTCTTTGTTCATTTAGTCCCCATCTGTTCACAGAGCCTGGAAGAGTAAGAGGAGACTAGATAGAGGGGAAATAGGAGGCTGACCTTGAAGAGGATTTAAATGACAGACAGGAGGTGGAGCTTGGACAATGGGAAGTCATTCAAAAGAAGTGCAAAGCATTATTTTAGGAAGATCAATCCATCATTTGCATATTCCAAGTATATTAACAAAATAACATTAAGTTGCATGCCATTGATTTATAAATTTGTCCATTTGGAAAGGAAATAGGCTCCATTACTATTATGCTATCTGAAGGGAACTTTGTACCAAAAGTGGCCAACCCACAGCCCCAGGGCTACAAGTGACTCATTAGCATTTAGTACTCAGCCCTGAAAAAGGATGGCCTTTACTTTATTATTGCTGTAATTATAGGTAATATATCCTTTGAAAGATGTGGTTTAACAAAACACAGGGGAAAGACTAGTTGGAGAAGAAAAGTGGGAATAAACATGGGCTCTGGGATCAGATCGATGTGGGGGCTGAAATCCTGGTCCTTAAATAGCTGGCCTGGTACACAGTAGATATCCAGAGTTAGTCCTTACCCTGTGCTGTAAGCTCTGTAAGAATCAGCACAGTGATGTGGTTTCCAAAGAGGCTCTGGCTTCTGAATTAACGAAAGTATCGTATCTATGACTAAAGAAGCAACAGAACCTCTGAACTTGGTGGAGGTAAAATCTCATTTAAGTATTGTATGAAATACCAAGACGCTTCAAGGGAGAGCCTAGAGAAACTGAATATTTGAAAAGTATTGCCAAATATGGTAGGTTACATGGAATATTCTACAGAATTGGGACTCTTTGGCTTGAGACAAAGGAAGACTTGATGGCTGTTTTTAGTATTTGAAGGGCTATCATGAGACAAGAGTGTCTGCTTTTATTGTATAGATCCAAGGGGTAGAATAGGCTGATAGCCAGTTTGTGGCTCAATTTTTAAAATGGTCTACGTAATTGGCTGCTTCAAGGGGCAGTGAGTTCCCTGTTCGGGTTGTATTCAAGCACAGCAACTTGACAAGTTGGCAGAACTATGTAAATGCCATTCAAGCCTCAGACAGGCAGTTGGACTTAGCTTTCAGACTCCTTCCAGCGCTGAGAGTCTGTAATTCTAAAACTAAAAGTAAGCTGGTGAAGGAGTAAGGTAAACATTAGCAGTCCTATATAGTATAACAACTGAGTTTAACTTTTATATTCTGAAAATAAACATGAGATCCTTTTGCAGGTGACACTGGAGATGGTTTGTCTTAGTGCAATTCAAATTGGCCAACCTCCACCTAATACAAAAGAGATTATACTTCAGACCAAAGTGTGCTCCTTCTGAGCTCCTTCTGAGAACTGCTTGTTTCAAATAACCTCAAAACACACCTTCTCGTTTACAAACAATTGATATACTAGTCATAAATCATTCTCATCTCTTTATTAGTTAGTTGCAGGAAATCCATACATAATTCAAGGTCTTTTTCACAATATCTAGTACTTTTTATTATTATTATTTTAACAAGATGACCTGTGGTTTCTCATACTGTCATTAGAAAGGGCAAAAGACCACAGGAATATCAGAATGCAGAATTCAGATATCAAATGTTGTTTGTGAACTGAAATAAAAATAGTTTGCCAACATCTCTATTTTGATAACCCTTGTATGCATATCTTTTCAAATATGTTTTGGAGGATTGGAGCTGATTTGTTTTTCTTGGATATTTGAGCAATTGACTTTCAGTATTTTTATTTCAAAGTATTTTAAAGAATGTTTGCCCTAAGTTTGAAATTTCCTTGTTTTGAGAATAAATAAGAAAAAAAAAATTTTCTGTATCTATGCTCTCAAGAAACTCTGTGATAAACACATATAAGATCGCAATATTTATTTTTAGAAATAAAAGCTAAATCCAAATAATCCAAAACCAAGATAAATATAAAGGACCAAACTCAGCAGTTAAAAAACACAGAGACAAATTGTGTTTAAAAAATATCACACTGTATGCTGTTTACAATAAAAAATACATTCAATAAAATATAAGGTTGGAAATCAAAGCATGAGAAAAGTTATATCAGAAAAATAACAACAAAAAGCTAGTATAGCTATATTAATATTAGATAAACAAAAAAAGTTATTGGTATAAAAAGGACCATTACATACTGTTAAAAGGAACACTTAACTTGGTATAATTCTAGTCTGAACTTAATGACATATCCTCAGCATGTATGAAACAAATATTGACAGAATTACAAAGAGAAATTGATAGATCTACCACCACAAGAGATTAAAATACAATTCTTTCAGTAATTAATAGATTAAGCAGTCCAAGGAAAGTTAATAAAATACAAATGATTTGAATAATGCAATTAAGCATGATCTAGTGGACACACAATGAGGCTACAGCAAAATGTTCTAAGAAGGGTCCAGAATTTTTTGGTTGCATTAAATAGGGGTTACACAATTATAAGACTAATGGGAAAAATACCATTATTTTATAAATTCTAAGACACACTTTTTGCACATTTTAACATCTCTGAAATTGGGACTTTTCAGATAATCAATAATATATCATCATTTAATTGGCCATATTTTTCCCTAATGGCTCATCAAATAATCAGTTATCTACAAGGATGCATCTTAAATTCAATGAAATATTTCCCATCAGTCTGTACTGTGTCAAAAATAAAAGAAATATATGCTGAACAAAACTGATCAGTCACCTCCTTTCCACCATCCACCCCATCCACTGTGGAAAAAGAGAACTCTAGCCTCTCTCCTTTGGAGAGTGGTGGATAGAAAGAGGTTCAGGAGCTGATCACCAACCACATTATAGCCACCTTTATCATATAGCCAGTGGTGCTACTGCAGGGCTTATCATAGTTGGGAAAATCTCACATTTTTGGAAATACCAAACAGACATCTAAACCTACTAAACAGACATCAAAGCAAAGTCATAATGGAAATTAGGAATACTCATGGAAATTAGGAAATACTTAAAATTAGTCAATTATGAAGATGCCACATAGCAAAACTTGTGAATGCAGCTAAAGGGGTTCTCAGAGGGAAATCTGTAGCCTTCAATGTTTGTATTAGAAAAGAAGGAATTTGTAAGTCAATTAGCCAAGATTGAACTCAAAACATTAGAGGACAACAGAGTAAATCCCTCTAAAAAAAGAGGACAAAAGTATGAAAGTAAGAACAGAATAGAAAACAAGACACATAGAGAAGTAACAAAGAAAACTATTAGCTGGGGGCAGGGGAGATGAAAAATAGACGTGTATCCGAAGAACTGTGTTATCACCAGATGGGGCACAGACCACACTTACTGCTGTCACAGGTTGGGACTATGCTGGAGGGAGATCGTTAACCAAGAGAACCAAGAAAACACATGTCGATTGAGCTTATCCCTCACCTACACCTTAGTCTTTCTTCCTATGGAAGCCTTTGTACAAAAATGAATGTAAAATACTGTATATTACACGTTACTCTCCACCATCTTATCATGAGCTAAAATCATGAGCCATGACCTAATCATGAGCCAGATCACTATGAAATTTCTGAAGGCTGTTGGCCCTTCCAAAAGCTGTGGTTTATCTGAAGTTTATGGTTCTGCTTTTTCTGGCCACTCACTTCTTGGTATTATACATGTGTCTTCTGTTCTAGATGCCCCCTTTCTAATTTGACAGTTTAAGATATCAGATACCAGACAACCAAGCTTCTACAATTTGTATATAAAAGAAGAATCTCTAGTCTCTGAATAAGAACTTGAGAGTAAGTGTATGTCCTAAGTACACAATCTTTAGTGAGTGACCAGTATGTCCATTCATTACTACTCCTGGGTTGTTGGAGCTATTCGGAATGTTTGAGTCTTTTGGGTTGAGCGTTCTGGATTAGTGAATCTAGTGTGAGAGGCACAATTGTAGGAAGAAGTGAACAATTTAAAGAGGCTCCAGGGGCGCCTGGGTGGCTCAGTCGTTAAGCATCTGCCTTCGGCTCAGGTCATGATCCCAGGGTCCTGGGATCGAGCCCCGCATCAGGCTTCTTGCTCAGTGGGAAGCCTGCTTCTCCCTCTCCCACTCCCCCTGCTTGTGTTCCCTCTCTCACTGTGTCTCTCTCTGTCAAATAAATAAATAAAATCTTTAAATAAATAAATAAAATCTTTAAATAAATAAATAAATAAATAGGGTCCAAAAAGTGTGTATGAGTGGAGAGGGAGAGGGGGAAAGATGGGGGCGGCAGAGAGAAAGAAGAAGGAGGAGGAGGAAGGAGGGAAGAAGTAGAAAAGGAGGCACAAGGGAAGGATTGATTAACAGTTTGGGAAATAGGGCCAAAAAGAAGAGAGAGCCTCAAATGATCTCCTTTCTGCCAACACTGAAATAATTGCCAGCTCCTTAAATGGTTCAAAATTGGCAAAACCCATGGACTAGACTATTACAGAACTACAGGAGACAGCAGCCAAACCCAGGCCATATTATCCCCGGGGGGCAATTTATGGACACATTGCACCAAATCACAAGCTGTCCCAGGACTGCTTCTGATCAGGACATGATTTGTGGGACTTCTGATCAGGACATTATTTGGGACTGACATGATTTATATTGTTTGCACTCCCCAAAAGCCAGCAAGCCCTTCTTTCTGCTTCCTGCAGAATGACAAAGTCCCACAAGAGTATATAAACACCGGGCGCCTGAGTGGCTCAGTTGGTTAAGCGACTGCCTTCGGCGCAGGTCATGATCCTGGAGTCCCTGGATCGAGTCCCGCATCGGTCTCCCTGCTCGGCAGGGAGTCTGCTTCTCCCTCTGACCCTCCCCCCTCTCATGTGCTCTCTCTCTCATTCTCTCTGTCTCAAATAAATAAATAAAATCTTTAAAAAAAAAAAAAAAGAGTATATAAACACCTTTGCTTTTGCAAAGCAACCAGCTTCTCCCCTATTCATTAGGAAATTCAGAGGTCAGTGATTTAATTTATATCTCCCTAAAACAAGAGTCCGTCAGTGCCATGAGCAATTATAACTAGCATTCCTTTGCCATTACCGTGGTTGCTAGAACAGATGTTAGCTTGGTCAGTGCCCAAAGCAGTGGGCTTAATGTTTTGTTTCTTTAAAAAAAAAAAAATTAAAAAGCATTTGAATAAGTGACAACTAAAATATTCCTGGGTTTCT
>NC_138378.1:75066155-75103472 GCF_054177405.1 Leptonychotes weddellii | reverse complement strand
GCTTCTCCCCTATTCATTAGGAAATTCAGAGGTCAGTGATTTAATTTATATCTCCCTAAAACAAGAGTCCGTCAGTGCCACGAGCAATTATAACTAGCATTCCTTTGCCATTACCGTGGTTGCTAGAACAGATGTTAGCTTGGTCAGTGCCCAAAGCAGTGGGCTTAATGTTTTGTTTCTTTAAAAAAAAAAAATTAAAAAGCATTTGAATAAGTGACAACTAAAATATTCCTGGGTTTCTTTTTTTTTTTTTAAAGATTTTATTTATTTATTTGAGAGAGAGAATGAGATAGAGAGAGAGAGCATGAGAGGGGGGAGGGTCAGAGGGCGAAGCAGGCTCCCCGTTGAGCAAGCAGGGAGCCCGATGCGGGACTCGATCCCGGGACTCCAGGATCATGACCTGAGCTGAAGGCAGTGGCTTAACCAACTGAGCCACCCAGGCGCCCTATTCCTGGGTTTCTTTTACACACAACCCAGTGTCAGGAGAACTGCTTCATTTGCAGGCCAAGGAAATATGAAAGGTGCAGCTAAGGCAATTTCTTTTACCTTCATTGCCCCAATTCATGGAATTGGAAAAGGTATCTAAAAGTTCAAGGTTTTGAGAATGTGTATAAAGGTACAAACTCAACTTAAATGAATATCTAACAAATGCTGCTGATGATAGAATCCAATCGTCAACCTCAGTTGACCTTTACCTGCTGGACTTAAAATTTGTGAATGCATTGATTCCTAATAGATAAAAATGTTTGACGATGATCAAAAATTTGCATTCCATACCTCCTCACTCTAAAGAAAGTGATGTCCGTGCCTACTTCTCGCCTTTGATCACATTTCACTTTCCTTCTGGAATGCCCTTTCTTTTTCTCCACCTACCCAAATTTCACCATGGCTTCAAGGCCTGCCAAGTGCTGCCTGGACCTGCCCCAGGATGCCTCACTGACCTTGGCAAGCCTCCTGAACTCTCTCTGCTCTGAGTTCAAGCACTGTGGTTTGCAGCATCATTTCAAGTTTAACTCCACATACCCTGTGCTGCTCCTTGAGCGAGCCCTGTGAATCAGTCCTGACTTTCTAACTGAACAGTGATGACATCTACAAGAGTAGAGTCTGACTGTGTTCATCTTTCTGTGTCTCCTGCTGCTGACTGTATGTTAGAAACTCAACAGAAAATGATTAGTTGGTTTCCAGAGACTCTATAATTCAGTTTAGAGACATAGTTTTGAGGAATCAGTCACCACTGGTAAGCATCTATGTATGTGAGACACCACCCAAATCATAGGCCTGGCTTCTACTTTTCCAAGTTTATAATCAAAGGCAACAGCTAACAGTGTACAGTAGGTATGCTTACTTGCTGATAATAGGTAATAATGATGCTGACTAATATGGGAGGGATGACCAAGAAAACCAATTAAGCACATACCTTAAATAAAAAGCTACATTAAAGGCAAGGAGACCAGTCCCTGTAATGAAACAAAAAATGGAAATAAGAAATTAGCCTTTCTCTTCCAGTGTCATCATATTTGAACATTACTAAGGAACTTTCTGTCTAATCCTATTTCAACAGCCCACTCACAGGAACTAAGGCATTTTGAGTACTAATGAGCTGCATCTTGTCTGAATTATTCTCTAAAAACTGGTTTTGATTAACAAGCTCTATGCATTTTATGGAGAGAAAGAAAGTGCTGAATGAATCCAAGATTTACTTATTATCACCCTTACCATTGTGAGTGAGATGAAGTGTTTCTACTGGCTCAGGGTGACAAGACCAAGATGATGCTGAAAAACCTTGATGGAGTGTCCTTCCATGACAAAGGACCTCTGAGCTCGAATTTGAAGGAGTGTGGCTTCAATCTCCCCTCAATCCCATTACCAATGATGGCTTATCCAAGTCCTTCTGGTTTTATTCACATAAGGCATAAAGTCATAAGATTTATAGCAAACTAGAATTTGCACATCCAAATGATTGCTAGTCCTTCAAAATATTTACCTTGGAAAGCCATATACTTTCTCCAACAACACTGTCACAATGCCAACTATCCTCTGCACTCCTTTGAAATTACCATCACTTCGAAGTTACGGTATTTGAATATCCTCAGTAGGGGAATAGGGAAACATCATCCTTTGAAATGAAAACAATCCCTAAAAGTTGTGGGAACCGGGTCTGGTGAATGGTAGCTAATCAAGCTGGGAACCTCCTTGGTGAAAAGCAAAACGTGACTATAAATTGGTTTCAAAAACAGTTCTAAGGGAGGTGTTTCAGGATTGTTTTGAGCAATGGTTGTATCATTGGAGAGTCTCCAGCGTCCAAAGCCACTAAGTTTGGAGGGAATGAGATTCACTTGGATGTGGGGGTTTTGCTATGTTCACCAGAAGAACAGCCTCATTACTTTATAGCCATACTTTTTAAAAGGAGTTCCACTAGGGCTTAGGTAATTCTCACCTAATATTTTTTCTATACTGCCTACTCTGTGGGTTAAGGAATCCAGTGTCTTCGGTGTCTATCAATTTTATTGCCATTTCTAGCCCAGATTACCTCCCAGGTAGCAGGAATGAATCATAATGTTTGATTATGTTTTACCAACATTAGTATTTGCTCACCTTTAATGAGGGCAATTAAATTTGCCATTGGAAAACCCACATGGGTTTCCCTTTTCTTGACACTGGTATGGACATCTGAGGGCCTGTTGTCTCCCAAATACCTAACCTGGGGCCACCCACTAACACCATAGCTCCAGCCACAGTTAGCAGGAGACCGTTTACAGGAATCAAATTCATTCGCCTAGACCAAGCCCAGGCACATCAACAGGAACATGACGTGGGCATAGAAGCAAGGGGGCATAGAAAGAGAAATCACATCTATTGAAGGATGGCCATATGCCAGGATCTTTACACCTCTTATCTCATTAAGGATCAAATCAATCCTGGGAAATAGGAATTATCTCAACTTCATATATGTAGAGAAAAGGAAGTTTAAGAGAAGTTGAACAACTTATCTAAAGTCTACATATTAATATTTTAAAGTCTACATATTAATAAGTAGAGGAATTAGGATTTAAATATCTTTTCTTGATTCCAAAGCCCAAGCTTTTTGCGGTGAGGTTAGTGAGCTGTTTCCAGCGATGGGGCCTTAGAGGGGGGGTGAGCAGCCTAGGGAAACATCGGTTCCAGTGCCACCTACAAGCGGTTGAAGGCATTAGCCTGCTAAATCCTAATTTCCCCCCACCTAATAAATACTTGAGTATAAGTCCTTTTATGTTTGAAACACTGTACTATGTCTCCATGTTACAAAGATGGGTAAATTCAGACTTGTGTCCTCTAGGGGCTTACAGTTCAGTGAGAGAGACAAGCCCATAATGATATCATTTCTATAATACACAGTAAATGCTAAGTAGACGTATAAGATGAGAGCACAAACTCAGAGTTCATTGGTAATGTTTTCTTGTCTGTGTTCCCCACTCAACTTCAAGGTCTGTGATCATGAAGACTATGTCCATCTTTTCTGCCCGTGCTTGTAGAGATGCCTAGCACAGAGTAGGTGTTCAATAAGTAGGCAAGGTAGGAATGAATCGAGTGTTGCCTGAGCTAAGACGTGAAAGATGAGAAACAGCTACCCAAGCAATGAAAGGACGAAAGGGTGTTTCAGGGAGAAGAACACAACAGAAGAGTAGAGCGAGGGTGCACACGTTTACTTTTGTCAAAGCACAAAGTGTGAGGAGGGAGGTGGAGAGGAGAGGAGGTTGGAGAAATAAGGGAGGCCTCTCTGTGAAGGGTCTCGAGCCAAGGACCCATCATGGATTCTGGGAATTTGATGGATGCCCTGAAATTGTCATCAAAATTTGTGAGCTTGTGTGTAAACGTGAATGTGTACTTGTGTACATTTCTGGGCAAAGGGGTGTGTCACTTTCATCAAATTCTCAAATGTTACGAAATCGTGCAGACAATGAGGAGCTGTTAGAGCTATCAGAACAACATTTTAGATGGATGAATCTAGATGCTGCTGTAGAGGATGGAATTTGGGGTAGCAAGATAGTGGTGGAGAAACCAGGGAAGAGAGAGCTGCCACTGTCCAGGAAAGAAAGAATAAGTTTCTAACCCTAATTCGCGGTGTTGAGGAGGAGTAGACAGGGACAGATCCAAGAAGAGGTTAGGTTGGTAAGTAGTGCCATTGAATGAGGAGAACTAGCAGACTTGAAGGGGAGAATAAGGAGTTCAGTTTGAACCGTTGACTTTGAGGCATCAGTAAGACCTGCCGGACAGTTGAACGATCCTGACTGCAACCAACACTGCAGACTGAGGAGAGATCTAGGCTAGAGATAAAGAGGTCAGTCCTCAGTATGGAGATGAGGGTTTAAACTCTGAAAGGAAATGAGACAGCCCGTGGAGAGTGGCACAAAGAAACCAGCACAGACCGAGAGTGCATCCACGGGTTGCATGACATTGTAGATAGACTGAATTGTACGCCTTGAGAAATGGTTAAAATGGCACATTTCATTTGTATATTTCTATCATGATTTTTTGAAGTGAATTTAAGAAGTAGACACGCTTCAAGCAAAATAAAAACTATATACCTTTCCAAAAAACAAAAAAAATGGATCCGTGGTCCATGCAAATATTTAAGGGACTGAATATAGGGAGCAGCCCCTGAGGAAGGTGGATAAGGGATCATCAGAGAGGAGGAAGGAGGCTCAGTAGAGTCCAGTACTAGTCACAGACGCAGGGAGAATAGAACTCCAATAAAATGCAGGGTGGGTTGGGTGGAGAAGTTAGATAATCGCTAAAGTTGCTTCAAGAAATAATAGTCAGGATATATAAGCTATGAAAAAGAGAGAGAGAGAGAGAATCTTGGTCTCTGAGGCTTGCACATCCAGAACTTCTCAGCAGCAATAAAATGACTAAAATTTCATCTTACAAAATAAAACTTGCCCATGTTCCACCAGTTTTGTCTGAGCAGGAAACAGAGCTCAGAGCAGCTGCTCAGGATAGTTCTGAATTCCACTTCAGAGCCCTGGAATTTGACACCTCCCAAGCACCAGCCCATGTCCTGGGAGGGAGGAAAGCAACCTGGAGCTGAGGGGGCTGCAACACGGGGTGCAAGGCCCTCCCCTTGCCTCCATGGGACCTCTCATCTGAAGAAGACAAGTCTCTTGATCTCTGCACATTTCCCTCTCTCCGGGACGGCCTCTTCGGGATTTAGAACCAGCAGGCTGCCATGAGATGGCAAGGTCATAGACCAGAGCTGCCCCTGGAGAAAGGGTCACCTTCCCTTGAGGGCTTCAAACACAGCCTCACTCAGTAGCAGAGACGAAGGGTCAGGGGTCAGGGTGGAGGGAAGAGATGAAGAGGGGCCACTGGGTAGCCTCACGCCATCGCCACCCGCCTCGCTGTGTCCTGGCGTGCCCTATGGCATCATCGGTCACCAACTGAATCCAGGGACATCTCATTGCCAGCTTTTAAGAAGCTCGAATGGATCACCAGCTATTTTCTTGTCATATTTTTGGCAGAGTCTGGCTAATGGCCCTTCAATGTGGCAGAATAAACCTGCTAATTCATTCTTTCATGTTAAATGTTGAAAAGCTAGCCTAGTCTAACCACGTGAAGGGATCTGATCTCTTCAGTAGTTCGCGTTAATACGCGGATCTACAAAACCTGGCAGAGATCCTAGAACAACAGCTAACCCACCGCCGTCAGTGAGGGCTCTCAGAACCCCTCGGTTAATAATCTATGTGTGCTGTTGTCAGACCTCATCGTTACCATTGCCATGGCCCATCCTGGGTGATGTGGAAAGAAGATATATTGGCGGGGCCACTGTGGTGGAGGTAACAAAGCATAGAATGCTTTCTTTATATGTCTCACACAAATGAGACGCCCCCAAAATGATAGGTGAACCTCACTATTGCCTTTAGTATTGTAGGCTAAAGACTGAGGGTAGCAGCAAATAGGCTGGAAACTGAAGTCCGGAATTAAATAGGTTTGCCAGTCTCGCCATGGGCATGGGGCCTGCACAGGGAAGACTTAGAGCCAGGAGCAGAGTTACCCGGCAGCTGAGCTTTGAGCTGCAAGGTTGCTGACTTGAATGGGTCCCTCCTACTCCTCCTAAGGCCCTGGGAGGGGCCCTCATAATTTTGCATTTATATTCTTATGTTCTTTCTCTTAAAGAGGCTCCCCCAAATTGTGTAAGCATCGGGCCTCCCAGCAACACCAGCTTCAACCCTGTGGGAGCAGCATGCTCTGGGAGGGACAGGGAGAACAGATAGCATCGTGCTTGGTTCACTCAGGCCTTCTTCATTGAAAGAGTAAAGGGGAAGAGAAGGTCTGCACACACAGGGTGCCCTTGACATGGAAGGACACACAGGAGTGGGGAAGAATGCTCCCTCCTTAACCGAGACGCTTCACCGGCTACATAATGAGCCATGCAGGGCATGGGGCAGAATCCCAGTCCAAACCCAACCGCGAGATGTGGGATAGCACAGAGTTTCTCTAAGCTGAGCGTCCCCCAATCTCCCACTGATTCCTTTCAATGTTATCCTCCTCTCTTTACCATGGCAACCCCCAAAACAAAACAGAAAGGAGGAGCAGTGCTGGATGCTCTATGGTCCCGAAGCCTGCCCCTCTCTCTCTCATCAGCATGCAAAACGGGCCCAGACACGATCCCTCCCCCTCGTGCCCTGCATCAGAAATCCAAAATTACCTACAACCTACCAAATAAGAGATGCCCTCATTCGGTGAGCTGGGAACAGAAGGAATAAAAGAAAGCTAGGAGGCGGGCATTTGGCCTTTCAAGCCAGGCAGCCTTCAGGGATGGTCACTCTAACAACCATAACCTGACCAGAGGGAAGGAGCAGGGCTGAGCACCGCCTGCCCTTGGGTTTAAGAAAGCATAAAACTATTCACCGAAGGAAACAGATGATTTCCCCCCTCCAACCCCCGCAACTGGAAGAGACACCACCTCATTCTGCTCACTTTCCCACCTGCCTTGCAGCCCTAGTCACACATCCCGAGCCCCCCATCTCCTGCCAAATATTTTTCTAATTGAAGAACCATGTTGATTTTTTTAAACTTTCTTTTCACTTTTTAAATAAAACAAGAATTTAACTCACATTGATATTTAGGCTGTTGGAAAAATAACAATGGTAGGAATCAGTCTTTGGCTATTTATCTGCTGGCTTTTTTCCCTCTGAAATCTTTTGAAGGTTTCTGGAAAATTACAACACAGGGGCTACCCGGCAAAGACAGGCATCAGAGTCAGAGTTTGCTAAGCAAGTCAGCTTCTGCTCTCATTTTGGTCATAGAATCAGGTCCCTACCTCAGATTTTCCCTCCCCAGTGAGGACTCTCGGAGGGCTTGGAGTATGCATCTGCATCAGCCTGGAGGCTGGTACCTGCTGGAATTATGAGTTCTCGGAAGCCACCTTGCCCCCTGCCATCCCCTAGCCATCCTCGACACACCTGTGCAGGCACAATTCTGTAACTGGAGTCCCTGACTTAAATGGCCCCACTCAGCCCTGTGGTGTGAGCATGTAGGCCTAGGGGTCTCTTCAGTCCTGACCCCCCTTTGCCCTGGAGAAGGGGGAGAGCAGAGACTGAGCCCACACACCTGTCCTAAGTCAGGCTGAGAGGAATAGTCAGCCCATGACCCTCCTAGAATTATCCAGCAATAAGCTTTGGGGAATAGGCCAATAGATAGTGAGCTGGGACACAGGAGGGCAAGTCAGTGGCCAGAGCCCAAGGAGTCAAGGCAATTGGTACGAGAGTAAAGGAACGGAGCCAGGCTCTGGGGCACTAGGTTACAGCGTGTGGGCTCTGAAACATTCCACACGCCTCTCGGCCAACGGCAAAGCCTGATCCTTAACACCCAAGGGGGTTCTTTATTTTGGGACTTGGGAAAGATGCAAAAGAACTGGTTTAGAATAAGTGACTAATTTCATGACTAAAGCAAATGCCATTTACTAAACAGTGCAGATGTGTATGTATTTGGATACTACATACTGATACACATCCAACAGGTTACATGGGGCGATCCTTGCATGAGTTATCAATCCCACTTCACAAGGTTATTGGTTGAAACTCCAAGCCAAGACTCTAAGGGGAAGGCGGGCTCTGCTGTTGGTCCTCGTCCCCTTCTGACTTCACTCTGAAATACAGTCTCACCCATGTGACACGCTGATCCACACCGGGCCACGTGGGTGAAGCTTCCATGGCAGCAGATACAGCCATTCCAAATATGGTCTCCATCTCTCACGCAGCCTCTTACGGTTTAGCCTTTAAAGTGTGGATATTTCTTAAGTGAATTTTTAAAAAGATTTTTTTTTTTTATTTTAGAGATAGACAGCATGAGTGGGAGGGACAGAGAGAGAGAGAGAGAATCTCAAGCACACTCCACACTGAGCAGGGAGCCCGACCTGGGGTTCGATCCCAGGACCCTGAGATCATGACCTGAGCCAAAACCAAGAGTCAGACGCTTAACCTACTGAGCCACCTAGGCACCCCTCTTCAGTGAATTTTTATCGATCTGATAAATATCAATCTGATATTGTGATAGTTGAGTGGGAGGAGAGTGAGGTTCTAAGATCAGACTATGAAGGTTCAATTCCAGTTTTGCAACATTAAAATTGTGGGCATCTAAATATGTATGTAAGTGGTATATGGAAGGTCTTGGGTAAGTTACATACTTTCGCTGAGTTTCCATTTTCCTTCCCCGCAAAATGGGAAGAATGATTCCTAGAAGACTGCTTTAACAAGGCGTACTTAATTAAATGAGATAATATATATATAACACTTTGCAGAGCGCCAAGAATGTAGACAGCACGCAATAACGGTCAGCTATTGTTAGTAATATTAGTAATGAACACATCCGTGAAAATGCAAAAGTTTCGGAAGGGTGACCCTCTAAAAGGTCATCCTGGAAGAACTAGAAAAGCATTTCTGCAGTTCTCCACCTGGGCCTTTGACCCCCTGTCTTTCCCTCCTGGAGTCCATACTCTAGAATGTCGATAGCATTTGCTTCCTGAGAAACAAATCTGAAAACAGTGCCCGCCCCCGCCCCCAGGTCCCTCGGCTCAGAATAGAAGCCATGCTCCTCTGCTGGGCTTGCATGGCCTCTGACAGTGAGGCCCCCAGCCCTTTCACTCCCACCCCATGCCCTGCAGAGCAGGAGTGCCAACCTCTCCTCCACCCTCCGGGGCCAGAGCCCCAGTGCCATCTCCTCTCTGGAGTGGTACCTCCCCAGCCCTTGGTTCCTAGCACTTGTCGAGAGCAACAGCCTGCTGGTTAAACTGTGGGGTGTGCAACCGAACAGCCCACATTAAATTCTGGTTTCTTCCTGTGACCTAGGGCGGGTGTCTTCACCTGTCCTTGCCTCAGGAATTTTATCTCTGAGAGAAATAATATTATTAAATTCATCTGGTTGTTAATGAAAATTAAATGAGCTAGCCTAGGGGAAGCCTGTTAGTACATAGAAAGAACAGTCTTTGGCACATAGTAAGTGTTTAATATATATTAGTTCTACGAATAACGATTATCACCCTCATCGTCGTCATCATCCTTATTCCACCAGAATGTAAATTCTTTAAGAGTGGAGACCGTCTATATTGTTCAATATCTGACACATAAGGTGCTGGGTATACCGCTGTTGAATAACACGCAGCCCCCTGCATGCGGTTCATGGTTTATACAACTTCCTCGGCAGACCGTGAGCACCTGGGTTCTGTCTAATCGATCCCGCATCCCCGAGGTCAGCTCAATGGGCACAGAACAGATGGTCAATAAACATTTGCTGAATGAGTATGTGAAGGACCCTCTGGGTTGCACGTACGTGTTATCTCCCAGGAAAACATTGGCTTCAGGTCTAAGTTTATCAAAACTTCCTGCCGTGTGTTTGATGGTGACTCTTTCGCACTGGGTATATATGTTAATGATGGTGGTAAGTGCTAAAAAAGCAGACAGTGCGGGGCGCCTGGGTGGCTCAGTTGGTTAAGCGACTGCCTTCGGCTCAGGTCATGATCCTGGAGTCCCGGGATCGAGTCCCGCATTGGGCTCCCTGCTCGGCGGGACGTCTGCTTCTCCCTCTGACCCTCCCCGCCCTCATGTACTCTCTCTCATTCTCGCTCTCTCAAATAAATAAATAAATCTTAAAAAAAAAAAAAAAAAAAAGCAGACAGTGCATTGGGGACTGTATCCCTGGCTGTCTCCAGAGCAGGACAAAGTCCCTCCAGGAGCTCCTGGCCCTGTGGGTTTCCACTCCCCTCATCGCACCTTACCCCTTCCTGAGCCCCACGGCTGTCCCCCTCCTCCTCTTCCTTCTCTCCCCCCTCTTCCTCCCTTTCCTCCTCCTCCTCCTTCTCCTCCACCTCCTCCCCTTCCTCCTCTTTCTCCTTTCTCCTCCTCTTCCCCTTTCCCCTCCCCCCCCCAGGGGTAAGAGCATCTGGGCCAGGCGAATTCATACACCAAAGTGGGGAGCCCCAAGGACAGATTTTCAAAGAACAACTTCAGTAGTGTATCTTCTTACTACAAATTGTTTAAAAAAAAAGGCAGATTTTTAAAATTTTTTTTTTTGACAGAGAGAAAGACAGCAAGAGAGGGAACACAAGCAGGGAGAGTGGGAGAGGGAGAAGCAGGCTCCCCACTGAGCAAGGAGCCTGATGCGGGGCTTGATCCCAGAACGCTGGGATCATGACCTGAGCCGAAGGCAGACGCCCAACGACTGAGCCACCCAGGTGCCCCAAAAGACAGATTTTTTTTTAAAGAAAATTACCGTAAACCCACTACCCGCAAAACCACTATTAATACTTCAATAAATACCCCTCAGTCTTTCTCTCTCACTCCTGACATTTATACATAAATCCACTCATTATATCAGGAATGTTTTCTCATGACTCATTTAAATATTATTTGAAAACAACGTGTACACGGTAATCAATGGCACGGTAGTTCTGTAATGTATTATTAGCCAGTCCTTAATTGAAAACATTTAGGTGCGACCATACCTGATCATTTTGGGGGGCTAAAAGTGGAATTTCCAGCTTGACAATACCTGTGACAATCTGCTCCTCAACCTGCCCGCTCCCCCCACCCCCCAAAAGTTGTGCCCATTTCCACTCCCGGCAGCTGGGAGCGAGGGCAGGTGGAGGAGACTTAAACCGGCTTGCGTGAACTGGCAGCTGTAGAATCCGGGCCCGGAGCGGGATCTCTGTTTGCTAAAAGCTAACCGCCATCGCAGGCCGCGGCAACCATGTCTACTTTCAGGACCAGCCTTGGCACGTTTCGAAACGGGCACGATTTGTCTTGGGCGCCTGCCTCACCCCCTGGCCCCAACTTGACAGCCACTTGATCTGACAACGGTGCTGACTCAGCCACACTCCCCTTGCCTCCCAGGTTCTGTACCAGTAGCTCCCCGCTCCCTCCCTAGAATCCGTCTGCTTTATCTCGTCCTGTCCGCGGGCTCTAGACTCTGCAGCATGAATCAGTGACGGGCGTCTCTGTGAACAAGTCCGGGGGAGCAGGCTGAATCCTGAGTAGAAGGCAGGGCAGGAACAGCAGAGCCAGAGAGTAGGGGCATGTCACCAGGCAGCGGGTGACGGGCCAGAGGCAAGGTGCCATCACAGGCCACCTCAACATCCCGTTGCGCCTTCCCTGGCTCTCGCATGGTTGGTCCTTCAGCACGTTGTCCGGAGAGAAGAGCGAGGCCTTCTGAAAGGACAAATCCATTTCTCGTGAGAATTGGCTACGTGGAGTGTGTTGCCCAGAATGCTGGGCAGAGTTCCAACCATTTGTTTGGCAAGCTGTGCTCTTCTCTGGGCCCCAAATCTGCATATTGGGGATGGGAGGGCGGGGAGGGGGAGGCTCCGGGTGTCGCTGGTCCCACACGTGGCCTGCCCCACTGCTGACCACCCTCCTTCTTGGCCCCACAGTCCGATGGCTCCATCCTGGCAATTGCCCTGCTGATCCTGTTCCTGCTGCTGGCCCTGGCTCTCCTCTGGTGGTTCTGGCCCCTCTGCTGCACCGTGGTAAGTGCCCAAGCGCGTCCTCCCCACCCCAGGCCTCCGGCAGAAGGTGACACAAGGTTAACAGGACCATGAGGAGGAGAGGTTGGCAAAAGAAACAATTTAAAGATTAAGGACAAATTTTGCATTATTCATACAATTTATACAAAGTTGGCATAAACCGACATTGCTCAGTGGAACCACAAGTCGTTAGGAATCAGTATGGGTTAGGGAGTGAGATGGCCGGTGGGCACAGCCGAGGGGGCCGCTCTGGTTCCGGTGCTTGGAAGGACCCACAGAATACTGTAAATGATGAGTGGTATTTGACAAGCGTCACACACACACACACACATTGTGAGTTGCCCTAGCTGATATTCTTCCAAGGCCACGCTAGCCTCAGCAGCTAGTCTGCCCAACCGAGAGAGCGCCTTTGGCCTCTTTATATTTAACAAGCCTGAGTGACACCCGCCTTTATTTCATTATTTTTAGCTAACATTTATAGGATGCATCTACCGTGTGCCCAGCACTAGTCTAAGCACTTCGGCTACAAGAGCAATACAAATCTGTCTCCTCCCCATCATCGCCAGCAGGAGCCACCACATGGCTCTAGCCAATGTCACCCCAGATAGCTTTGGGCCTGGAATAACCTGCCATCAACTGCGGCACCCAATGAAATGTGCCTGTTTATCAATTTTTGTTCCCTGGCCCCTAGGCTAGGAAAAGTGCAAACAGAGTAATATCCAAATGAAAAAAAAAGATCGCTTTCACGTGCCTAATTCCTGCCTTTCTGCAAATCAGAGCAGGCACAGTAAAGCCCAGGTGAGTTTGAAGTGAGCACTGTTCTGCCGCCCAGCATCTTCCATTCCCTGTATCTTAGTTCTTCCATGGAGAGTCCCGTGGGGGAGAGAGTGAGCCTCTCCAGGCAAGAACTTTTCTTCATTTTCTCTTGAGCATTCAGTACACAGTGCAAGGGAGGGAACTCACATCTGTGTATGCAACTGAGCTCAGCAAGGGCCGAAAACTCAGAGAGCACTGGACTCAAAAAGGTGGGGAGAGAGCTTTGAATGACATTTTATAAAGAGGTGGTAAAGGAAGGAGATGAGAAGCTTGACCAGAATGTGGATCCATGTGGCAGGGACTTCTGAAAAGAAAAGAGGCTCTTGCACCAGCAGAGGCCCTGGGTGTTGAGGGAAAGAGACAACTTTCAGTGGATCAGAACATGTGTGTGCAGGAGGGACCCAGGACAGGCACAAGCCTCGGGTCAGCTAGTGCAAGCCAGATTGGACCGATTCACCCAGACTCCACACACATTCTTCCGACAGCAGCCCCGAAAGTTAAAAGGTGTTTTCAGTCCTTAAGGCTGCACAACCGTTTTATTTTGAGGGTAAAAAAAACCCATGAGTCAGCTAAGGTGCTTTCTATGGTGATTCAAAAACAAGCACATTTGCAAGACTGAAATTCTGAGAGGGAAAAAAAAAAAACCCCAACAAACCTTTGCAGCGGGCTCTTAAAGAAAGGGGTGGCCAGGGGTGAGGTAATGGTGGCCTTGAACAGCAGGGCTCCTACTGTTGTAGGCGCCACCCCAGTGCCTTTCATTCTCAAAAACGGGTACTTCTGGGTGGCGACAGCTAGGAACAATAGGACAGCTAGCAGCGCTCCATCACTTACCAGCTGTGTGATCTTGGGCAAGTTACCTAACCTCTCTGTACCTCAGTTTCTTCAATTGTATAATGAGGAGCATAAGAGCACTGACTGATGGGTAGAGGGTGAAGCTTAAAAGAGTGCATGTATATACTGCTTAGAGCAGTAACCTGCACATAGTAAATGCTGTGCAGTGTTATCAATATTAAAAAATATTTACTATAATAGGAATATATTCCTGTATTCCTATATTTCCATAGAATTCCATTTATATTGGCAGGAAATGTCTCTTCTTTCTAGTTTTATTGACATATGATTGACATATAATGTTGTATAAGTTTAAGGTATACAACATAATGATTTGATACATGTATCTATTGCAAAATGTTTACTGCAATAAGTTTGATTGACATCCATCCTCTCACATAGTTACAAATTTTTTTCCTTGTGACGAGAACTTTTAAGATTTACTCTCTTAGCAGTTCTTAGCAACTATCAAACATACCATACAGTATTCTTAGCCATGGTCACCCTACTGTCCATTAACAAGATACGCTACATGTAACATGATATGATTAACAAGATGTGTTAATGGACAGTAGGGTGACCATGGCTAAGAATACTTCACCCAGTTCCCTCTCCTCCTACACCTCCAACCCCACTTCTGGCAACCACAAATAAGATCTGTTTCTAGGAGTTTTGTTTTGTTTTGTTTTGAATTCCACATGTAAGTGATATCACATAGTATTTGTCTTTCTCCATTTGACTTACTTCATTTAGCATAATGCCCTCAAGGTGTGTCCAGGTTGTTGCAAATGGCAGTTCCTTCCTTTTTATGGTTGAATAATATTCCATTGTGTACGTGTACTACAGTTTCTTTATCCAGCCATCTGTCGATGGACACTTGGGTTGTTTCCGTGTCTTGGCTGTTGTAAGTAAAGTTGCAGTGAACATGGAGGTGCAGATACTTCTTCAAGATCATGGTTTTATTTTCCTCTGGAGATCTACCCAGAAGTGGGACTGCTGGATCATATGGTAGTTCTATTTTTAATTTTTCACGGAACCCCCATGCTCCAGTTTACATCCCCACCAACAGCGCACAAGGGTTCCCTTTACGCCACATCCTCGCCAGTGTTTGTTATCTTTTGTCTTTTGATGGTAGCCGGCCCTCTACCTGGTATGAGGTGATATCTCGCTGCGGTGTTAATTTCCAGGGAAATGTCTCTGAGTTAACATCTTTCATTACTGGAAGCAGTGTCACCCAAGGCTGGATTGTTTTGCAACATTCAAAATATTTTTCAATGAATTTCCCTGCTTAAGTCCATGTTGCTTTGGAAGGTGGCCAAAATGTGTTAATGTGATCTGATTTTGTAAGTCCCAAAGGATTTCTTTACAAGGGAAGATCTTGGAGATTAATTTTCCCGTGTATCATGTCTATAAAAACTGCCTTCACTCCTATTTCTGGAAGCTGGCCAGAAGGGGGGGGGAAGTATGCCCCCGAAAACTATTTGTTGACCACTGACTCTCTTGAAGAATGATGGTGTCTGAGGAGACAGGATAAAGTCATGTGTTTTCTAAAGGGAGTACACAGGAAGGAGGGCAAACACCACCTCCCCGCCCCCTGCCCCCATCCCAGGATCCTGGTTCTGAGGATGCAGGACGTTTCTCTCCCTTGAGGGACAACACCCCTACCCACAGTTCTGGGACTGGCGGAGGGCATCCTTGTGAATGATGGTCCTGAAACCTTCCTCTGTCACTCCCCCTACCCTGCCCCAAGTGCAGGGGATGCCCCATGACCTGGTACAAAAACTGCATCGTGATGATGGGAAACAGCCAGGGAGCAGAAGGGTCTTGTGAAATGTGGAGTACGAGAGGCTTGTCTCTGTTACAAAGTTTTCTCCAGGAGTGATGTACAAAATATTTAACAATCGTATAAGGCTCCCCACCCAAACTGAGCGAAACATTAACCCTTTAGTGGCTGGCTATGGGGCCGGGGTGGGGGGCAGTCCACAAAATCCTGGGGCAGAAGGGCAGGGACTCGGGTTGCTATTTACTAATCATAAAGAGCAATGGGTGCCTGGGTGGCTCAGTTGTTAGGCGTCTGCCTTCGGCTCAGGTCATAATCCTGGGATCCTGGGATCGAGTCCCGTATCGGGGTCCCTACTCAGAGGAAGCCTGCTTCTTCCTCTCCCACTCCCCCTGCTTGTGTTCCCTCTCTCACTGTGTCTCTCTCTGCCAAATAAATAAATAAAATCGTCAAAAAAATAAAATAAAATAAATATTATTAAAGTGTAACGACCAGTATGACCAGACCAGACATAGTGGTTACTATCAGGCCTGCCCTCTGCCTCATCATCCTTGCTTCCTGCTGGCCCTGTCTGGAAGAAGACATGTGAAGGGTGACCAGCGCTCCCCATTGCATTCTCCCTTTCCTCCAGGACCCCATGCCCATCTGGGCTCTTATCTTTCAGCTAGATGGAACCTGGGGTAACTTACTGCCCACATAGCAGAGTAGAATCTCTCAGTCATGACTGATGGAGAGAGAGAAGTAATAGGCCAGATCCTGGATCAAAACCTTTTAGTGTGGGGCGCCTGGGTGGCTCAGTCGTTAAGCGTCTGCCTTCGGCTCAGGTCATGATCCCAGGATCCTGGGATCGAGCCCCGCATCGGGCTCCCTGCTCAGCTGGGAGTCTGCTTCTCCCTCTCCCCCTGCTTGTGTTCCCTCTTTCGCTGTGTCTCTCTCTGTCAAATAAATAAATAAAAATTAATTAAAAAAAAAAAAAAAACTTTTAGTGTTCCCCAGCCTGGCCCTCGGGATCCCCAGGCAAAACTTTGGCTTCTAAGATTCCTACGTGTATTCACTAGCACAAAAACACCCGCACTGAGGGAGAGCCAGGCACTGGACTGCACATGCCAGACTTATTTGCATTTTCAAAAAGAGAATTCAAGGGTCAGTATTTTACCAGAAGGAAATAAAGCCCTGCGTCAGTCCCACAAGGGGCATCACGGTACCCTTTAAGTCATGCACTGGCCACTCCATCTACTCGTCAGTTTGGTCCAATAGTATTGAAATCTCTCAATTGAACTCAAAAAAGTAGAAGATTAGGAAATGAAAATAAGAAGAGGATCCCATGAGGAAAAAAAGAGCTGAAATATATTAGAAGAGTAAATATTGTGAATGGCTTGAATGTGTAGAGAAAAAAGTCAACAGTGAATCAGTGATATGAGAGCACTGAACTATTCTAGAAAATGCAGGCAGTCCTGCATTTCATAAATTACATGGAGGTTACATGTAATGTCTTATATGCATCAAATTGCATAACAAAAGACATTTATATCGGTTTCTTAAATAAAATCGTAGAAATGTGCCCGTGTTATTGGGAGGTTAATGGTATATCAGGAACTCCAGGTAAAAAGATTTTGCCATATTCTGCCAGATGAAAAAATTCTGAAGACTGGTTGCATAATAATGTGAATAAACTTAACACTATTGAACCATACACTTAAAAATTGTTAAGATGATACGTTTTAGGTTATGTGTTTTTTATCACTATTAGAAAGAAAACAAAAGAGATCCTGTTATAAAGTTACAGTTCTTCTGAAATCCAATTAAACCATGCTATTTAGGTGAGATCAAATCGTTATATTTCTGTTCAAATAAAGGCAAATATTTTTATTCAGTTTGTAGGGAGAGGATAGTGTGCATGCATCCAGAGTTTCTCCCTACATAAGCAAAATTCTGCTCTCTTTTGTTTTTAATGCTTTTGTAGGTATCTTATGAACAGTTTTTAAAGCAGTGTATAAAAGATCATGTTTAATTCACTTTATTGAATTTCAAAAACAGTTCAACAAATTAAGTCCCTTTGACATCTCCAATGACAAATTGCAAGGGGCAAAAATTAATCAAGAACTTGATATGCCTTATTGAAATAAAAATAAAGTCTTCAAACAATGCTTTCCACACCTTTAAGCATAACATTTAATTGGTAGGGCCAGACAGCCAAGCTTAACATCAACAAAGGGAATTACAGATGGTTTAATAGAAACCTGACTGGTGCAAGCAGCTTCTTAGCCATGCATCTTGGGCCTAGACTCATCATGCTTTCTGGATCCCTTTCTAGCCTCCACCCATTCCCATCTGGACACTCCTCACTCTGTAGCTTACGAGATTATTCCTGACAGGCACACAGAGCTCTGTCATGGCCTGCCCTCACCTCTGGAGCTCTGCACCCCACACCCCACACCCCACACCACACACACCCAGTCTGTTCTCATCTCTGCCTTGCTTCGTGGCTCCCCTCATCCCTGCCACGCTGGCCTTCCCACTTGCCTTATAACCCAGACACCACCAACCCCATGCCTGCTGGGTGAAACGAGGAGAGGCGAGCTGTCATTAAAGACAACTGGGTTCCAGTACGTATCTTCCTCTTCACTTACAGGATCGCGCCAATCCCTCCACCTTAATTTCCTCACCTGTAAAATTTAAACACTGGAACCATATTGTCTCTAAAGTTACTTCTTTATATTCTTACCTCCTATAAGTGAATCTACTCCTCCCTTTCGAGATTCCCTGGCCTGTGGTTCTCAAACCTGATTATACATGGAAATGACCTGAGGATTATATGATGGAATTAATCAGGGGCAGCATTTCCAAACTATGTCCACAGAACAGTAGTACCTAACAAGATGTGGATGTGAGTAGGTATACTTCAAAAGAGGGGTATTTAGACAGTAAGTTTGAAAGACACCATTAAACTAAATTGAATAACTGTCTTCACTGTAGGACTTCTCAGAGCGTTTAATAAGATCATTTGTGTTATGAATGTCCAAACTTATTTTGACCCTGGAATCCTTCCTTAGCCTATCCCAACCCCCTGCCCTTCCAAATACCTATTAATGTACTGACACCTGGAAAGACATGAGTATTCTACCAAATACTGTTTGGGAAACATAGTCAAGCAGTGGAAAGAGCAGATTCCTGAGCTCTGAGGTGCAGTCTCTTTCCTGGCCCGCTGAGAGACTGCTTCAAAGCCAACAAGCTTGACATGCTGTGAACATCTTCAAGCCTTCCTTGTTCCCTGTGCGCCCTGCTCAGATCCCATAGGCACTACTTGTGGCTGGAATCATCTTGCCCATAAGCTAGGCAGACCAGACGCTCCTCCCCCCAAGCCTGAGGGGATCTGAATTCATGGATTTCTTTTAACGGTTTCACTTAACAGAGTTTTGCAGTGACAGTGACATATCATCTACTGGAGAATATGCACAGCTATTCTTTTAAGTTACCGTGTGAGCCACGTAGGCCTAATTAACTAATGTGAAAATGCTTGTCCCTCACTACTCTCATTTAGTTATTAAGGCATTCACTCTAAGGCAAATTAGGGATGAGTCTTAAGAGAGATGAGTTGGGAGGGCCAAAAACATTTGAAATTTGAGTCCCAAATTCAAAAAAGAAAAAAGTTGACTCATTTCTCTGAAAATTTCTTTTTTTTTTTTTTTAAAGATTTTATTTATTTATTTGAGAGAGAGAGAGCACATGAGAGAGGGGAGGGTCAGAGGGAGAAGCAGACTCCCTGCCAAGCAGGGAGCCCGATGCGGGACTCGATCCTGGGACTCCAGGATCATGACCTGAGCCGAAGGCAGCCGCTTAACCGACTGAGCCACCCAGGCGCCCTCTATGAAAATTTCTTGTACTACATTCTAGATCAACACCCTTGGCACTACAGCCTTTGCTAAACTACAGTGTCCAATTACCGGATGCAGGCGGTGCTTGGCCCGCACTAACCCACTCCAATCAGCAGTGAGGTTTCCGTGACATGTATGTTTTTCATAGAGTAGAAAGATCTACTTATCTGCCATTAGCTAGCATTTCATACTTCCTGGATGTCTTCCACATCCAGTTGCCCATTTTCCCTTGGTTTTTTCATTTTAATGAGAAGAATAATTATGATAAAGTTAGTCTAGGATTTAAAGCATGAAAGCAAGCATCCCCTTCTACCTGTGATATTAAAGCCCTTGTTAGACGCCTTTCGGAGCTCGGCTGGCATGTCTTCTCCACACAGCTCTGTTCTGATGGCTACTCCTCACACGGAACTTATGAGGCCAGGAGGCAGCGGGAGAGTTAGTGCTAAGAAGTCAACGCAGAAGTCTCAGGATAAGCGGTGTTTTAAATGTAAGACCCCAAGAAACTTTAGCCATCTGAATACAATATTTATTTGAGCCAACCCCTTTGAGCATGCAAGCAACAATCACTTGTGAAAAAGAAATTACTCTTGATGGTGATACAGTGAGAACTACATAGCAGAACAGGGCGGGGGGGGGGGGAAACTCCTAGAAAAAAATAGAATAAAAGTTGTTTCAAATACATATCCAGGCTCATAAGAAAATAGAGGACATTTCCAGGGCCAAAATAAAGAAGGATCTGGAAACCAGATGGTTGACTGACCCTAAAGCAGTGGCAGTCCGAGGGACAGGAGATTTTCTGATCTCAATAACCTAGACCTTTGTTTTAATAGCCTTATATAGGCCCATAAAACTGTGGGAGTTGGAATGGAGTCTTCTGCCTAAAGCTGGGAACTTGCATAAAAGGATGGGCCGTGGGTTTGGTGTGTGTGCGTGTGTGTCCCTAAGAATTCAAAACTATAAACTCTCAGTTTTAGAATTCAAATATATCTTACTTGTGGTTCTGTAAATTGCACACAAAAAAAGTGGTCAGGTTGGAAGTACTTAGGAATCTGCAGAAGGAAACAAATCCTCTCTGGCAGGTGGAGTCCTCAACCCAATCCTCACAGGATTCCCTCAGGTAAATGCAAAGTACCCATGAGCTCACAATCCAAAATTACCAAAAACCGAAGGAATATTATTACTTAGATTCCTTGAGGTTTTCCAATACATATGGAAAGCACGGAGACCAGATGTGAGATAAGGAGGTCAGGCTGGGTCAGGAGTTCCTGTGTTCTCTCCAAAGTTAGCAATGGCTGTTAAGTTAGCAGGTACATCAAAAGTTCTTCAAAAAAAAAAAAAAAGTTCTCCAAATACTATCATTTCTCCTATAACATGTGTTCTTAAAAATATCACTGCATTATGGAATTTTGGCCCCACAAAAATAACAGGACTAATGGGGGACATGAGTTCAAAGCAGAATGTTCAAAACTGTGCAGTCTAGTAAAACATACCACTTTAAAAAATTAATAATGAACTCAATAAAAATTCCACCATTTTAAGCATCGTAAATCCCTAATTTAAATTATGCTACAGTAAATATACCACTTTGCCTTGATTTGTAAAAAATAGACACATGAAGTTTCCTGGTGCATGTGAGTATGATGTAGCACTGTGGCTTCGAGTGATGGAGACAGGACGGAAGGAAGGACATTCTTAGGACAAAGTGTCACGACACCAGAGGTAGATGGCTGTGACTCACCGTCTTGTTATTCCTTCTGCACCAGCTTAAAATAGGAATCCAGCTTCTGTTGTTTTGCCAGGTTCTTCTTTTCATAACAAAAAAGACTATTTGTGTGGCTCTAAGTAAGACCAAATGCCATCAAAGTACTACTCTGCTGCTCGGGGCATTAAAGCCTTTTCTTCAATCCATGGCGCATGCCTCTAATCCTCTTCAAAGCCAATGATGGCCCCCGTTCAGTTTCATTCTCCTTTCTTTTGGTTCTTCGGTGTGGCCTCTGATGAAGCTCAGTGTGGGCACCTTTACTCCCATGGGTCTCCCGATGCCTCATCTTCTCTCATCTCCTCACAACTTCTCCTCCACATGTGTAAGGCTCTCCTCCTTCACTCAATGCCTACACTCTTATGACCAGGACACACACTCATGTTGAGGATGCTCTAGTAAATGCTTTCGTGAGGAAAAGTGCAGAGGCTCAGGAGCATGATATACACTGGCATTGAACGAGGGTGAACGGAAGTGAGGGTTTGTGTTTCCTTCCCAGGTCACTGACGGCAGCTGGGCAGCATCTTCACATTCACCCGATGCTACTCAGCGACACGAAATATAATCCCCTCACACTTTAAAAAGTTTAATGTTATGTTGTGTGATTTTTACCACACAAAAAATTAATATATATAATATGTATATATATATATTACCTTCTTTATATTACCTTTATATTACCTACCCTCCTTTACCTCATGAACAATCAAATTTTGAGGTAACATGATCTCAGAGTTTACTGATTTTATGCCCAGTTTACCTACCACATATTAACAAACTCACATATTACATGCCTGTATTGTAACAAAAGGGACTGTACATGTCACTTTCAAATTTTCGGGAAGCCTTATTAGAAATTTAGTTTGGGACACAATGCTTGGAAAGTGGATTCTTGAACTACACGCATGTGAATTTACGTGGAAGCTGGGGTTAGGGAATAGAATGGGGTATAGATGTGTCCAATGAAGTACTGTAATTAATATAAATCCAACCTATGACCCTAATAAGAGCCTCATGATGCATCTAAGTGTCACAACCGACTCTCAGCGGTTGGCACTATTAGCGTATTATCTACTAAAGAAGCATCTATATGGACGATTGAGAGACAGGAGACCAGTCCTGAGTCTTGTATTACCGGAGTGCTTATTGGAGAGGCAAGGAAGTTTAGAATAATGAGGAATGCTTCCTTTACATTTTCCACCATAAGAATGCACGCCCATTCTTCCCAGAAATAGTGACTGAGCAACAAGCACCGGGCTACATGTCAGGAGATAAAAGCTGGCCAAGTATGCCCATGTCTTCTAGGGGCTGAGGTCTGGTACAGAAGAAAGATGTAAACACAGTTCATTGCGTTAACTGACGATGGTGCAGACCGTGAAGGCTAAGATCTGTGTCCCTAGCTCCCAGGGAACTATGTGGCTGGGATTGCTTCAGGGCTGGGTCCAAGAGGCCAGCTCTGCACACAGATGAGCACAAACGCTCACTAGAGAAAGCCAGAGAGCGTCTGCGAGCAGAGCTGGGAAACAGTTCCGTGTCTTCCCCAACACGCTGACATATGGGCTATGGAGATCCCATAGCTCCTGATAATAAAGCAGGGGACACCATAATTCTTAGACTGAGACATTTTCGAAGCCAGTGTTTCTAATCAGCCATAAGCAACTCTCAACGGGAGTGTCTGGACCTCACGCAACAACATGGTCCCCGCATATCTAGTTGAGGATAGCATTGTTAGAAATAAGCTAATTCATAATTCTCAAAGTGTGGTCCATGGACCAGGAGCAGAAGCAACATTTGCGAATTTATTAGAAATGCAAAGACCCAGGGGCGCCTGGGTGGCTCAGTTGGTTTAGCGTCTGCCAAGTCGCTAGGATTCTGGGATCGAGCCCCACATCAGGCTCCCTGCTCAGGGGGAGGCCTGCTTCTCCCTCTCCCCTTGCTCATGCTCTCTCTCTCTCTCTCAAATAAATAAAATCTTTAAGAAAAAGAAATACAAAGACCCCCCCCCCAGACCTACTAATGAGAAACTGCCGAGTGCAGCCCAGAAATCTGTGTTTTAAGAAGCCCCCCAGGTAACTCTGATACTCCATGAAGTTTAAAACTCATTCAAATTAGAGGACATGTGCTGACTTTTGTTAACAGACTAGTATTTTTAAACAGTTCTCTTGAACTTTGCCTGGACAACACAACTGGTTCTGTGTCAAGGAAGGGTCTCCTCCGCAACAAGAGAACCGCACCTTCAGTGTAGAGGGGTTGCAGGAGATGCTTCTCGTCCAGCTTATGCACAAAGGATCCTGAGTCACTAAATACAATTTATGGAGAAATTTTGTCCCACTTCTCATGCCCTAAGATGAGCATCTGTCTAAAATGAGCTTGTACAGCTTAGCCTACAGCCAACTGCTGTCACAGAGAGCAGAGACAGGAAAGATAAGGAGGAGAAATGTGCAGTTGTGGTGGTGGGGACATAGCAGGTGACCATGTGGGAATAGCCAGGCCTGGCCTCCTCCTGCTCCTCATGAGCATGTTGACCTGACTCACAGCTTGAAATGGAACATCTAGGGGTGCCTGGGTGGCTCAGTCAGTTAAGCATCTGCCTTCAGCTCAGGTCATGATCCCAGAGTCCTGGGATGGAGTCCCGCATCAGGCTCCCTGCTCAGTGGGGAATCTGCTTCTCCCTTTCCCTCTGCCTCTCCCCCTGCTTGTGTTCACTCTCACTCTCTCTCAAATCTTTAAAAATAAAAGATAGGGGGTGCCTGGGTGGCTCAGTTGGGTAAGTGCCTGCCTTCAGCTCAGGTCATGATCTCAGGGTCCTGGGATCGAGCCCCATGTCTGTCCAGCTCCCTGCTCATCTGGGAGTCGGCTTCTCCCTCTCCCTTGGCCCCTCCTTGCTTGTGCTTTCTCTCTCTCTCTCTCTATCTATCTCTATCTCTATCTCAAATAAATAAATAAAATCTTTAAAAAAAAATAAAAATAAAAACAAAAAATAAATAAATGGAGCATCTAGTGAGCCAGTGTGGCTATCATCTGGGAAAAGGAAGAGGTGCCAGTCAAAAACTGGGTAGAATGCATTCTGCATTCCATTGCACAAGACAGTAGCAGTGAAGTTAACAAGGGCAAACAGAGTGGCAAAGATCAAAACATACAAATTAGGAGCAAAACTTGAATACTTCTGGAGGAAAAAAAAATAAGCAAAATAAACTCAGCAGGTGCTTTATTTTACCTTAACATTCTATAAAATTAATTTTAAAAGAGAGCATTACAGAGACCTAAACAGGTGAACTTGACTCATAAAGCCAGAGTACAGTTCCCAGGTATCAACGAGGACCTGGGTATATATGATCTTCCGACCGTGTTCGTGCCAAGTCAGCTCTGTCTCCACGTCTTCACCATTACCATTTCCAGTAGTCAGACTAAGGGGTGTACACAAAACTGTACTTTGTTTTGACTCAGTGAGAAGTTGCCAGTAAGATTTCAGTTCGATAAGATTCTACCTGATCTTTTCTTTCCTTTGTCCATACAACAGTCTTTGTCAAATCTGGCCCTATCTCATGTCTACCTAAACAAACATGGCTGAAACTGATGAGCGGGGAGAGGGGTCGTTGCTCCCAATTCACAGCAGAGACAGTCTCAAGAAGTTCTCAGATAGCAAAGAAACACGGATAGAATTCAAAAGTCCACATTCTGTCTCATTTTTCTTATCCCCTCTACCTCACCAGTCCAACCATCAATGCAGAAGGATCTCTAGGGCTGTTCTCCCAAGGAAGTAAATGGTCACCTTCTGCCTGTTCACAATATCCAAGCTAAAGATGCTAGTAAGTGGAGAAGTGGTGCTGGCCTCTGGAGGAGAAATATGAAAAATGGCCCCAGATTTGTCCCCAGTACTGCCATTCAGTTCCACCATGTTATCCTATTAATATGTTTATTGAGCATTCTCCTTTGAAACATTTTACTAAGGAACTCTTCAACCTTACCATCTTCTATTTGTCCCTCCTAACGGGGGAAGATCTGACGAGCCCACTCACAACCAAGAGGAATCTCCCAGAACCTTCTCAGAAGGGAAGTGGGCCAAATCAAGCCTATGCTTGGCAGTGCTCAGCTGATCCCAGCTTACATTCTAGTTAGAAATAAACGCTTTCTAGTCCTACTAGTTGGAAGCAAAGAACTGTTGAATTCATCTGTTAATTATAATTAAAAGTGCTACAAGAGACCCTGGGTTCTGTGAGATCCCATAAAGGGGAACTTGCCTGTGCTGTGAGGTCAGGGGTGACTTCGAGGGCAGGTGTATTTACTGATCTGAGTCGATGAGTCCATGAGTCAGTGTTAAGCTGGTTATGTGCAGGCACAGGGACAAAGCAGGGTGGGATAGAAAGCATTTCGGCTACAAGTGAGAAGCAGCAGAGTACATGGAATGAGCAGGAAGGTGACCAAGATGCTGAAGTGCAGAAAGTGAAGAGGGGTGAGGTGGAAAGGTGGGGGCACATCACATATTGTGGAGGTGGGGCAGTTGGCCTTTTATCCTGTGGGTCCCCAGGCCCCTCTGTGCAGCCAGGCTGCAGTGGACCGCAGGCTCGAGAGCGATGCGGTGTGTTGCCCAACTGCTCTCCTAGGCATGGGCTCGGGCCCTCTGAGGGTTGGGGTGGAGAGGGCCGACATGTCCCTGTGCTCAGAGCATTCCTTCGGGTGGCTTGTGTGCTGGTCTTGGCACAGGGGTTTGGCTCACTCACAGACAGCCTGTCTAGCTTCATGACTTGGAATAGTTAGGTAATGACTTCAACGTCGCCTGTCTGGATCATTCTTTGAAACGCTCTCCTGCTGTGCCAGGGGAAGCCTGATGGTGGCAGAGCTTGAAGCAGTAGGAAGACTTCCTCTTCATTCCTGCTCAGTACTGCCAGGCACCCAGCCAATGAGGCCAGATTAGCGGTGCCTCCTCCTATTTACCTGAGCATGGTGGCATTTTTCCAGAAGCTCAGGTGCCCATTTACAGTGTGTCAGCATGGAAACTGGATTACAAATTAGTCCACCTTTGATTAATACTTGGTACATTGTGTATTCTGACATTGTCTTGTGGGTTCCCCTTGGGACATTGCTGGATGTAGAATTCAGTAAATACTCAGGAAGTGACTCTGAATGGCAACCACAGTTGGGTTGGTCTGAGTCGTAGGCCACTTGGTGCTGCACTCCCTGGTTCATGTCACGTGCCTACACACGTGTGGTGAGACACCTTACTGCTAACCACCCTGATGTCCCTTGGCCACTCTCGAGCCCCCTGACCACTGTCTGAGCACCAGTCTCCTGCCTTACCCATCTTATGGAAACCACCATACATAGTCATTAGTAGATCAGCATATGCAGGGGGTTAAGTGAAACCTTCGTTAAAGGGGTACTAAAGGCAAGAGATAGAGAAAGGAGAAAAGAAAGGCAAAGGAGAATAATAATAATAATAGCATGTACCATTTATTGAACACCCACTCTATACCAGATGTTTTACAAACATTATTGCTCATCATGACTCTACAGGGTTACATTACTCCCATTTAACAGATTAGAACAGTAGAGCCCAGGGAGGTTCAAGGACTTGTCAGACCTTCACAGTCAGAAAAAGGCACGTCAGGGGTTCCCATTGGACAATGACGCTGTGCTTCTATGCGGTGAGGGAGGAAGCCGGCAGCGCAGTGAAGACAAGAGCCCAACTGCTCTGCACTATATACCCTATATACCTCTATATACCCAGCGTCCTTGCCGTGCACACTGCCCACAGCACTTCTGTCAACATCTGTCTGTGTTTCCCCGATATCCTGCTCTCCCTCTCACTCCCCTCCCAACCCAGCCCTAAGAGAAAAGACCCATGCCAGATTGCTGTTCCCAGCTCCTCACCTCTCCCTCCAGTTTCTGGCCATTTCCTGTTTTAAAATCATCCCCGCCTCTGGGACGATGGGAAGTCAGCATTGGACAGTAATGGCCCTTCCCAGAGATTTCCTTAAGGAATTCGGAGCCAGTGTTGAGTGGGTGAGCAAAATCATGGCTTCATGCTTTCCAAAGACCTTCAGCAGGCTTCCCACAGTGGCCAGGAAGTGGGTGCAGATGAAATGACAGCTTGAAAGCCCTGGAGGCCTTAACCTGGGCCTCTTAGTTAATTGAATACCATCCTTTTAGATGGCTGGAGTCTCCGTTCCCTGGCTGGTGTTAACACAACCTCAAGTCAGTAGCCAGTCTCAACACACAGAGATGATATTGCAGATAGTGGTGGTGTGGATGACAGCAGCGGGGAACAGAGCACCGATGAGGTCCCCAAAGCATCCAATCAAAGGAGACATGTGCTCAGGAGGGAAAGGTGAGGAAGACCTTGATGCCTAGAAGGCTGCCAGGTCAGCAGCCAGACGAGCTCTCCAACTAAAAGAGTAAGGATCTGGCTGGTCCTGTGGGAGGGCCTGAGCACCCATGCTAAAAGTGGCCCAGGCCAGCCCTGGCACTAGGACATCAAGAGATATAGAATGACCTTTGTATTTACCAGAATTCTCTAAGGAAAAGACGGCACATAGGGGACCCAAAATTCTAAGCTTGGAGTGAGAGGAGGGAGCCTCCAAGGGACTTGGTGGAGTCACAGTAGATAATGGCCAAGCTGCTTTATAAAAGACTCTAAATCTAATTAACTGCAAGGTTACGTGGTTTCCTTTACGCACGAGGCGTGCAAACTGGGGACAAGCAGGAGGAGAAGCTGCTCACTGTCACCCAACTGTCCTCCTCCCATGCGTCAATCATCCTCTTATTGGTTAGAAGGAGTTCCGGATTGTTCTCTCCTCCCGGAGTGTCCACATGTCTCTCTTCTTCAGTCCTGATGATGGGGAAGTTGCAGAATCCAATCTTACAATATTGTAATGTAAATCTTTGTGCCCCTTAAAAGTCAGGGCCCTAAAAGAAATCCTTGGTTACCCCTCTTTTGCTGCCCTCTGTCAGGAATTGGTCTGCCTGACCATCACACCCTCCCTCCTTGGGTAGGTACCATTTGGGACCAGTGGCCGTTGACTGCCAACAGCTTGAGTGTGGAGCACACCTGACTCATCTCTGCAGCACCATCTTCTCTTGTGTGGTGTCCAGTTCTTTGTCACATGTGCAGATGTTTGCATGGGTAGATAAACGATTTGATGCATGAATAACTGGATGAACATATGAGCAAATAAATTTGCAAGACAGCTACCTGGGTAATGAGAAATGAGAGATGAAACTGTCCCTTGTGGAACATTTTTTTCTCTATATAAAACAGACACAATTGAAGACGCAACCCTCAGTCTGGATCAGGCTCTAACTAACTGAGCTATTCTGCCCAGCAAGACACATCATGGCATTGACTCAGCCTTTCTTGCGTGGGCCCATCACGGTGGTAATTATGACCATACTACCCTTCTGGAGAACAGGCCTCTTGGAAAGCAGGTGGCCAGAGATTTCCACTGACTTGTTCTTTTTTTTTTTTTTTCTTTTCAGATTATCAAGGAGGTTCCTCCACCCCCTGCGGAGGAGAGTGAGGTAAGTGACCAGAGCGGGTTGCAGCCAGATGGAGAGGGTGGTAAGGTGGAGCAGAGAGCTGGCTGGGCTGGCCCAGGACTCAGGCCCTTGCAAAGCAGAGCTAAGTCAGGCCCAGGCTCCCACTGCATCGGAGGGAGCAGGGAGGGAAGTCTTGGGTCCTTTCTGAATCAAGGATGAACAGGAACTGAACGGAACTGTGGCAGCCACAGACAGAATGGTTTGGGAGGGTTTCTACCTGCAAAGATAAAATCTGAGACACTAACATAGATATTTTTATCCATACAGTTTTCTCCTCTAACACAGACACTTTAGGTTTTTCTTTTCCCTGCAGAGGTATGCTTCATGTATGTAGATCAGGGCAAATTTGATACATTCTCCAAACAGTGATTCTATGAACAGCCTGATGCTGAGGTACTCCATTTTTCTTTCATTGAAAACAATGTTTAAAGATTTAAAGATTTGCCAGGCAGTAATAAAAATATATTGGGGGATGGTGAGTGGATATGTTAATATCCTGAACTTGCTCTCAAATCCTCATCATTTAAAGGAAGAGAAAACATCTTAGACTCCACCATAAATTGGCCCAGTAGGCAGTTCTGGTGCAAGCATGGCCTAGGGTACAATCTGGTGGAGGCATTAAAGGCTAACGGTGAGAAGGAGCATCCCTGGTCCTGCAGGAGCGCCTGGCCAGGAGTTGTCCTCATCTTCTGATCACTCCCAAAGCAACAGGCCTCCCTGGATGCATCACTCACCAATTTAGAAGCCAGGGTGCAGGTCTGAAAACTTAATGAGATCAAAAGATATAAGGGCGAGGATTCAAGTTCATTGCCCTCAACCCCTAAAGTCTATTGTGTGCAAACTGAGCACAACCCCCTCACCCTTCCTCTTCCCAATGCCTTTGTCAAGTTTCCTGCATATGGAGAGAAGAATGATTGAATTTAACATTCCATGGGTCTGTTATATCCTGAACCATATGCTCCTAAGCCAAGGGATTTAATAGCTGCAATCAATTAAAGCACATATCATTGGAATGCAAATTTTCTGCCCAGAAATCAAGGGAGGAAATTACATTGCTTTGCAAAGAGGAGGGAGGAAGAAAAACCCTCTTTACATCCACAAAAGCCTTTTCTTAATCCTTCAAGAGAAACCACCGTGGCGAGTTCCATGGGCTCCAGTCTGGCTGTTTCCCTTGTGTGCAGCTCTCTCATACTCCCAAAGGAAAATAGGGCAAGAAGCTGTTGCTTGATGAAGTTGCTCTGTTTGCCCTGAGGTCAAGAATGTTCCCTCCCTTCATTATGTTCAGTTAAAGGAGCTGTTGCCCTTTCTTCTGGTGCTGACTCTGCGTTTGCCTTTGGAAGGTGATCTGGCAGCCATTGTGGTCAAAATACAGCAGGGGACTTAGGTACCAGACTGTGAGGTGTGATTTACCCAACACCACCTAGTTTCATCCAATATTTCCAGAGAAGTCATACTTCCACCTGAAGAAGGCAGGCCTGGTTTCTGAAACAGAAGGACAACCTTGGGGTACTTGAGATCTAAAGGGTTGTGTTAGACCTGAAGGGGTTTCCAGGCTGGCTGGGGTAGGCTGCAGGCTGCACTGATCACTTCGCATGTATGTTGGCCCTGATAATTCCTTTGCCTTGTGGTTAAGCAGCCCAAATCTCCTTTCTAATGTTTCAGCAGAAAAAAAAATTTTAAAAATCCCACAGGAACAGGTAACATAATTTAGCTCTACAAAGGATCTTACACAGTGCCCTGAAAATCATAGTCTGAATCTAGACTTCTAGAACCTTCTCCGCTCCAGCTTTCTGCATTCAAATCCCACCAGTCCTTCAGGCACAGCTCACGTGCTACTATCTCCACAAAACACACTGGAATTCCTCCCATTGGGACTGATTTCTCATTTCTCCCTTTTCCGCATTCCAGGGTATTTTACTGACCATTTTCTTCTGCATCAAAATTTAAGATCGTTAGGTCTTATAGGTCTATAGGTCAGGATCTATAGCTCACTAATCTTGGACTTATCCCCAAAGAGCTTAACACAGTGTCTAACATTCAATTAACGGCTCTATGAAGTCAAACGCTCTGCCATATATGTGAACAAGTTCAACATTAATTATCCAAACTTTAACCAGTTCTATACGCATCATATCCTAAGGGAGACATATCTACTATTTAAATAGCTAAACTTAGAATGAACACAACTATATAACAAGCTCTTGGTGGTCCTCTTTAATAGGGAATATCGAAATGCATAATATAAAAAAGCATGACTTTCTGAGATTCCATGCAACCAACAGTGATCCTCCTGTATAAAGAGAAGACAAAGAAAAATGACTTGAAATTTCGAGACCTCAGTGAAAGCAAGAAAGTTCAATTTTAACAACTAAGAGGGGTATTTCCTGAGTTGAGAGTCTTCTCTAATTGGCAGCAGAGTCAGGATTTCTCACAAAGTCTCTAGATACTCCAAATTATTGGCAGTTTAAGGGGGAATCCAATAATGTGGTTTTCATCTGGTGGTTTAGTTCTACATCACCCTCCGTCGATTTTGTGACTATGTTTCTTTGGGAGGAAGAGGGATGCATACCGAGGGCATTGACATGGGTGGGCGTATAATTAACAATAAGCACCTGGCTTTGAATAATGAACTTATATCCAGGTTCATTATCATGCTCACTCATCCTAATATTTCTCTGTGGCAAGAACTTTTTAGATGGGAAAACCGAGCTATGGGAAAATCATATAACTTGTTTAGGACCAGACAAGTTGAACTGCTTCACAGCTACGTCTCCAAGGACAGCCAGAGTCGCCCCCTACTCTGGAGGGGTGAAGAGCCAAGCGACTGCCAGGCATCTTCTTTCCAGTGGACATCAAATACACACTCTCATGCGCACTCGCACGCACACACACACACATGCTCCAAGCATTAGTCCTAGAACAGGCCCAGAATTCAGTACTCTCTATTTCAATAGATTAAAAAAGGAACGTCACTACTAGAAAAGGAAATACACTATTCCTCATTGAAGAATACAGGACAATCATGGTGCTGTCCTTAATCATTGTGTGTGCAGGTGAAGAGATATGATACGGGGTCATGACATGTGAAATGCAACTCAGAATGGGGATATCTTCGGTCAGCTTTTGGTATTTTCAAAGAGAAGTGTTGTTGGATTTTTCTGACTTGCCAATTCACCCCTAGGAATTCATCTCCAAGACTGACCTTGAGGGTGACCTCTCTGGCTTATCCCCAAAGACCTCAGATGAGACAGTACAGCCAGTTCTGCTCTGGGTTCTGCCCTCCAGAGCCTTGTGGTCCTGGGAGCTTCAATGGCCTCCGTCCTTATGTCGTCACCCTCACAAAACATACTCTTCTATAAATGTAGACAATCTTGGTGGCAGATTTATTCTTTTCACTCTATTTTTCTCAAAATGTAGACAATCTTGGTGGCAGATTTATTCTTTTCACTCTATTTTTCTCAAAATATAACACTGTGCTGGCAAGCCGTGGGGGCTCCGCTCCAGTTGCTTGAGTGAGTAAATGAAAGAATAGACAAATAAAGGGCCCTGTTTGTGGCTAGATAGGGCTTCTCCTTAGGGTTGAAGATGGGTTACCCTTCAACGAATGATAATGGAACTGTTTCCTTGGGCTCCACTCTGCTTCAGTTACGTTCTCCTTTGCGTAAATAGTTGCAACTGGTGCCCATGGTGCAGTGAATTGGGGGTGGGCGGCCTCATTTGGCCCAAGATAGAGTCTTGAATTCTGTGGGGGAATCGGAGAGTTCTTCATAGAATAGCTTACATTCCAGCGATATTCTAAAAGAAGCGTAGAAGCAGCGGAGGAAGGACGTTCTAGGCACACAGAGCCATGAGTGGTGAAGCATGGAGTTGTACAAAAGCCTGGCATGATTAGAAAGATGGCGAAATTCAGTGTCTGAGGGCGGCACAGGACAAACCCAGATATGGGCGAACCAAACGTGCGTGTCAGGCTCGGTGTTCTGGAGCTCTCTCTTCCTGGAGCAGGGCTGCCTGGGGACCCGCCGCTCAGAAGGAGCGTCTACTGTCTGAGTAATGTGCTGTCACTTGTTTTACCCACGCATCAGCCAACTAGATGTCTGGGGCCACCACATCCTTTAGGATTTAAAGATAACTTCCCCTGATGGGAAACCAGCATCCCTCCCTAATCTCTGCGGTTTCTCCAGACACCACTGATTCCTCCTTCTTGCTTCAGCCGTATCTCATCTTCTTTATCTGCCAAGCACCATCTTGCAAACCTCATTCCGACACTTCCCCCTGCCCCCCCGCCCCCGCACCACCAAGGCACCACGGGCACAAGACCATCTGCAAAGAGGTTTGAAAAGGTTTGAAAGTACAGGGGTGAGTCCCAGCACAAGCCACCATCCTTGTCATTCCTGCTCCTGGGAGGTGCCTGAGGTCCTCTTCACAGGTGGGCCCTGGGCAGCCTGGTGGCTGCTTGCCTCCACTCTCTCGCGCCCGTCCTTTTCTGACTGCCCACAAACCCTCCATCCCTACTACTTTGCTCACATGGAGCAATTTGGCTTATCCCTGTCTTTTAATAATCGCAGAGGATCTGTCCTGGCAGTTCTTCCTCGCCAACCCCCCACATCCTTGAAGGGCAGTGTGATGGGGGCTCCCCAAGACAGACTTTCTACTTAATTCAATGTAGAGATATTTTCTTCAGATGCTGCCAATGTTTTTAGTGGCATTGCTGGGGACTGTGATTTTACTCCATCAGTTTGGGGCCAAATGAAAAGACACATCAAAGATTCCCTTCTCTTCTGAAGATTGCAAAACCCTCCCATCTCTAGAATGTGTAAACAGAGCCATGGTAACTGCAGGGAAATTCTGACTCTTTCGCCGTTGTCCGTCAAACCCTGGGCCTTTGTGTTGTCTTTGCTGTTGTTGTTTAAGTTTGGCAGGCAAGCTCGGGTCAGGGGATTACACGGCAGGCTTGGTGGAGCAGATCGAAGTCTTGGCATTTCCTGTTGTGGGAAGGCCAGCCCCTGCTGCACATCTCAGCAGAGTGGAGACCAGGGCCTGCAGCAAGTCCGCGGCGGGAGGGACCACATGAGGAAGGGCAGCCCCGGGGGCACATAAGGGGGGAGATCCCTGGACAAGGCATCAGGGAATAGGACCAGAGCTTCAACTCCCCTGGTCCCTTCATTTCTCCGGATCTGACTGTGCAATGAAGAGGCTCCAGTAAATGGTCTCCAGTGTTTGTACTCCTGTTCTTTAAAAAAAAAAAAAATTAGGAGACTCCTAAGACCATTTCCGTTCCCAGTTGAATAAATCGGCTTTAGTCTTGGAGTTTCCTATGTTCTTGGTGCTGCTATATTCAGTTTGGGGTGATATAATTTCATTTCTCTCCTTTGGAAAACTGCACGAGACCAGCTGTGAAGCCATATTTCATATATAACACACAGACACCCACCTCTAGGGATAGTTTAACCGTATGTGTTAGACATCTAAGGCTCTTGGTTTAACAGCCTAAGCCTTCTGAAATTCTCTCATAAGGTAAAGTAGTGTGAACTGATATTTGGGGCTCTTTGGTTTTATTATTTTATCATGTCTTACAGTCCTAAAGCCTCCAAATGTGCAGGTACAAGGGGGGAGAAGTAGAAAAGTAGCATTTATTTGATACCATCAAATGACTGGAAAAGCAAAAGCCAAAGGACAAAACCCAGAACTTTGCCGACACTGAGAAACAAACGAGAGTGAGGTTCCCTGGGCTCGAATGCAGCCCTGCCACCCACGAACCGGGTGACCTGAGTCGCCGAATCGCTCTCTTCCTCCTCCGTGAAACAAACACTATAGCACCACCTACCGAGCTGCCCACTGTGACATGAAAAGGTTATTGCAGGTAAAGCACTTGGAAGAGTGACTGGCACATGCACGGCAAAGGCTTCATAAATTCAGCTGTGGTTATCGCGAACTCGGTACCTGCTTATTGACCACCTCCCGTGCACCAGGCTCTGTACAAGACCTAGAATACAAGGGCAACAGAATCCACCCTGCATTCAGGGCTCACAGACCATGGTGAAGAAGGACAGATCTGTTTTAAAAAGACAGAGAGACCAACCCAAGTATCAGCTGCCAAGATGTTGCAAATCCCCTGGTCTGCTGTGATCATGTCCTTTAAGAGATATAAAAAATTTTCAAATTTTTTAAAACGAAGTCTGCCCATCCCAAGCACAGTAAGTCACCCAGAGAGTCTTAATGCATTAATGTGTTACTGCTTTGCTTTGTCATCTCTGGATCTCTGTCCTGCTGATGATTTGTCTTCGCTCATCCCTTGCCTCCTGCATGGGATGCCCTTTCCACCTAGGATACAACTTGGAGTCCTTGACTCTCCGATACCACCAACATAGGCTGTGGGAAGCAGGCTTGTTCTGAACAATTTCAGCCTCTTTGGCTTATTCTTCTGCTTTGCAGAGACTCCTTTTTCAGCTTCCTTTCTCCGCCCGGGAAGGAAATCATGCCACTAGCCTGTAACCCATCCGTGCGTGACTGTAGATGGTGATATTTTTCTCCCCTCAACAGGAATAATTACGGTGCCAAGATAAGGAACAGTGTTGCTAATTATCCTTCCCTTTTTCATCCATAAAGTTACAAGTTCCTCTTGTTTTCTCCCTTCATCTTAAAAAATATAATAAGCACTAACTTCCGGTCATGAGCTAAGTTGCAGACGCTGAGTTACTGGTTTATTTGAATCATTTCATCTCACTTGTTTGTAAATTCAAAAGACAGTTCTTAGGTACCTCCCACATGCTAGGTGCCATTCGAAAAGCTGAAAATGCAATGGTAAACATGACAAATAAACAGAAGCTTCCACGGAACCCTTACATTCCAGCCTGGAGAGACCAACAGTAAATAAATATCAAGCCATGTTAGGATCCATTATGTAAAATGAAACCGATTGATGGGATGAAGAGACTGGGCCTACTTTAGAGAGATGTCCAGGGGAGGTCTCTCCGGGAGTCACAGGCAGGAGGCAGCCAGGAGAAGAGCAGGGGGGAAGCATCCCTGGGCAAGGGGACAGCTTGTGCACAGGCCTCAAGACAGGAATATGCTCAGTCTCTGAGGGACAGGGAGAGGGCAAGCAGGCTGGAGCGCAGGGAGGCAGGGCGTGGTAAAGAAGAAGGCTGGAGAGGTGAGTTAAGGCCAGAGTTTGCAGGGCAGAGCTGGGGTCGGGGTTCTCCTCTGCTGCTCTGTGGAGAACAGACTGTAGGCAAGGAGCGCGGCAGGGAAGCGGGCTAGGTGCCTACTGCAGTATCCTGGAGAAAGTATAGGGGCCTTGGGACCAGTGCGGTGGGGTAGGGATGGAGGTGGAGGTGGAGAAGTCTCAGATTTGAGGTCTTTTAGAAGTAAGGTAAACAGAATTTGCTGGCAAACTGAGATGAGTTGGGAGAGGGACGGTGGGGGAGAAAGAGGATTCAAGAGTGGCTCCAGGCAGTGGGGAAGACTAGAGGAGGTGCAGGTTTAAGGTGAGGATGTGGGGAGACTTCTCTTTGATGGTAGTCTTGAGATGGTCCCCTGAGAGGAGACCAAATGCCAAGTCAACATTTGGGTTCAGAGGAGTCAGGGATGAAGATATAAACACACAAGTCATCAGCACGTAGATGGGATTAGATGAAATACCCTATGAAGGAGTAGAGATGCACAAGGGAACGGGTCCCAGGATTGTGCCAGCACCCAACCAGGTCGTTCTGCTTTTACCCCCACTTTACAGATAAGGAAGATAAGCTCAGATGGGTTAAGTGACTTGCCCCAAGGAAGGCCCCAGGGTTCAGCCCAGGCAGTTGACTCTCATCCACTTTGCCAAGGTGGACACATGTACATAGAGCAGTTGTGCTTTGTTTCCTTCATGTATGACAATCTTTCTGCAGGAAGAAGATGATGATGGTCTGCCCAAGAAAAAGTGGCCTACAGTAGATGCCTCTTACTATGGTGGGCGAGGCGTTGGAGGCATTAAAAGGATGGAGGTAAGAATACAGCTTCATGTACTCACATCTATGTGCCAACTACTCTGTGCTGGAAAACCAGATAAAACTGGTGAAAACTCATACTTGAGGTCTGATGGGGATGTGGACAGAGAGATGGCAGGTATACCCCTTTAATGGTGCACCCTCATATCTTGCCCACCATTGAGTCAAAATAGTTTGCTCATCTGCTCAAACCCCTCGCTGGTTTCCTCTCTCACTGGAATAAAATTCAAAGTTCTTACGTGGGCCTGCGGGGCCTTTGCACACGCTGTCCCCACAGCCTGGACAGTTCCTCCCCTAAACATCCATCTGCCCAGCTTGCTCTCTCTGCCCCTTCAACCCTTCCTCTTTCCTTTTTCCACACCCTCCTCTTCCCTGGCCCTCAAAACCCAAAGGAATTGGGGAGGGGGTAGCACTTGCATTGCACGTCACCCGTGTATGTACGAAGCCTGTTCTCCAGGGACGTTATACTTTATTTTGTCATTTTATTTTATCATATGTTATTTATTTTAGGTTCGTTGGGGAGAAAAGGGTTCCACAGAAGAAGGTGCTAAGTTGGAAAAGGCAAAGAATGCCAGAGTCAAGATGCCGGAGCAGGAATACGAATTCCCCGAGCCTCGAAATCTCAACAACAACATGCGGCGGCCCTCTTCCCCTCGGAAGTGGTACTCCCCGATCAAGGTGTGTCTCTCTCTACTCAGAAATCCATCATACTCCTGCTAAGACACTTACATAGGAAGAAT
>NC_138378.1:75022073-75065655 GCF_054177405.1 Leptonychotes weddellii | reverse complement strand
AACCCCAGAAGTAACCCCAGAAGGACTAGGAGTCCAGAGCCTGGGGCAGTAACCCCAGAAGTAACCCCAGAAGGACTAGGAGTCCAGAGCCTGGGGTAGCAACCCCAGAAGATGACTGTAAATTTCTACAATAGCTCACGACTTCATTGGCAGGCAGTTCCACTATCTCACAAAAATGGCAGCATTCTCCTTGAAGCCTTACCTCTCTTCCTCTTGCCGTAACACAAGCCCATTCCTCTTTATCCAACTCTTCTGCCAGCCTTTCAGGGGTTGGCCATGCAGCTAGGACTCACTCTTCCTGGCTGTGAGCAAAACCCCTTTTTTTCCTCCACTATCTTTCTTCCCCTCCACAGCTCCAGAACATAAACCTCTTTGGCTTCTTAGGAAGTGTAAGCCATAGAAGGTAGTTAATGCTTCCTGAAGGCTTCTCTTCTCTTCCTCTTGTTCTTCCACTACCTCTATACTCCAAACAGAAACTGGCCCAATTCCAAGGCCGCAAGTGAAAGACCCCGGGTTAAGAGCCAGGTCTCATCACATATCTGCCACGCATGCACCCACACAGCCTTACCCCTCTTCCAATGAAAGCGAAAATAATACTCATCATTCACTAAGTTATTTGCTCATCTTAGAGAGCAGCCCTTGTCCTATGAAATCAATAGAAATAACCATTTTGAACAATGGAGTGAAATGTCGTTGGTGGTTTTCTCTTCTCAGCCAAGCTAGCTCATGTTCACACTAACAGCACTGTATTTTCATTTTGGTTTGCTGTGCTTAAAGCAAGGAGATTCTTCTTCAATATAAGTTCCCCCCCCCACCCCGCCCCCTCGGGGCAATAGCTTGAATTCTGGAAAGATGTGGGCGAAACGTAGCTTGCTTGCCTAACAGCTGTTTGCTTCTAATTATTTTCTCACGCAGAACATGCAGTGGCGTGCATGCGTGTGCAGACAGGAAGGAGCCAAGCAGAGTCTCCGAGATGAACAAGAAAGGGAATTTTCTATTATGTCGTTTTTAGGAATCTGTACCTTCTGATTAACATGACATACTTGGTTATAGCCAGGTTTTCATTTCTGTAATCTTGGATTTGGAAAGAACACTAATTCGGTTTGAAGAACCCAATTTCTGCTCAAGAGCATGTTATTTCTCTGCTAACTGGTGGTTTAGGACTGAGATTTATGAAATAAATAGGGATAGAGAACGACTAGATTTAGAAATATAAAAACATTCCCAACACCCACTTGGAATTAGTTCAGTTCAACAAGTCGTGCTGAGTACTGCCAGATACTGAGCATACAGAGGTTCTCAAGCCTGGGTGAGTAGCAGAGTTATCCTGAGAGCTTCAAAAATACAGATTCCCAGGCGTAATGACTTAGCATCTCACAAAAGGCTTTCAAAGGCACACGGGCCATCACCACTTGCTCACTTTTTCTCATCCAGTGAAACTCCTTCCCCCTCCCCCCATGCCTCCTTTTTAACATCCAAACTCCCTAAGCCATACCCCTCTGTTGCCCCCAGTTACTCTTCCGTCCACAGCCCCTGCTCTTGGGCCTCCTCCTTAGTCATTGTGTTCACCTGCTGGTTCTCATAGTATGGTCCCTAGACCAGCAGCAGCAACATCCCCTAGGAACTTACTAGAAATGCACATTCTCAGGCCCAACCCAGATCTACTAAATCAATGACTTTGGGGGTGGGGCCCAGCAATCTGGAATTGAACAAGCCCGGTTAAGAAATTGTCACCGAAGGTTCCAGCTGGGCTTCCGTAGGAGGCTCCCTGAGGACCTGTCTTGGCACTTGGCCAAGAGACATGACCACACCTCAGCGATTTGCCAGAAGTCTCAGCCTCCAGTCTGCCTCCTGCTGGTGGGGCAGCTCAAGCGAACGCCTGCTCGGCTTACTCTATACAATAGCCCGCCGGTGTGATTGCTCATGCTTGAGTCTTCTCCCCACCAGATTGGACCCCTGGAGGCACCAGTTATGCTTACCTCATATTTAGCCTCTGCTAGACAGCACAGTGCCTGGCCCAGCGTAGGGACTCCAGCGTCTCTTGTTAAAGAGCTGACACATAGGATTAATTATTAATGCTGCTGGTTAGACTATCTCCTGCGACACACACCGATCACTTTGGCACCGTCAGTCCGAAGAAGGTGACATTCTTCTTGCCATCTCCTTGAGGAGAGGAGAGAAAAAGAAGTCATCTTATGTGTTCCCAGGCCAGGTGGTCGAGGGAACGGCAGGAACAAGGAGGTTTCAGAATAGAAGCCCAGAAAGGAATTCAAAAGTAAAATTGTCTATCTTTCCAGAAGGGCAGACTTGCTACCAGAACTTCTGCGTTCATACTGTTGAACCAGTTTCATGCTCCGTGATGAGCCCCATCTTAGCCACAGCACCTGTAGACATCACTGGGCCTTGGAAAAACATTTAGCCTCACGTAGGACCATAAACTCTGCTTCCCTTTCCTGAGCCCTCTCACTGGATTTGTCATGGTCTTGGTGGGAAACAGAAGCACACTCAAGAGGGTTGAACTTCTGGCGAGGGCAGAGTTAAGGGAACTCACAGAGATGGCCAGGCGTACAGGGACTAGCAACAGTGGGAGCAGGTGCACCCCTGGGCCTAAAGGACAAGGAGGAGAGATGGTGTCATTGGAGCCGGTGGCCAGAAGGGGCCATCCACTGGGAGCTGTGGCCATAGAGAGGGAATCAGCAATCTAAATCTGCCCTACCACCTGTTTTTATATGGCCCACAGACTAAGAGTGGTTTTCCTTATTTTTAAATGGTTATGTAAGTTCTTATATAATATCCTAGAGTTTGTCTCTTGAGCTAGAAAGCCTAGAATATTTACTCTTTGGCCCTTTACGGAAAGTGTTTGCAGATCCCTATCCTATAAGAACACAGCCACTGAAGAGGGCAGGGGGTCAGGGAGGAAACGGAATGAATGCCCCCACCTCTCCCTCATCTTGCCCTCATCTCCTCCGGTACCACCTACTAGCCAAACTGAAGGAAACCAGATGATGTTATCTGTAGAGGTCAGGCTTCTAGGGCATAGAGCTGGGAAGGCAGAGAAAGGCAGAGGATGGGGGGCAGGCAGCTCAAGGAGAGTGACCAGTCTACTCTCTGCCCCCCACTATGAATAGGGACAATACTCCCACCTAGTGCAAAACTTTTAAGAGACACTGGGAAGACTCTTAGTTCCCCCAATGAAAGTAGTCAGAATCATATACATCTTTAAATGTATTGCATTTGACTCACTCTTTTCATCATCTTATGAAATAGATATGAGGAGCAGAGAAGCAGGTGACTGCTTTTGCTATGCAAACCCAGTGGGGACTCAGCAAGAGAAGAAGTCCACAATGGGCTTCTCTCCAACATTCCCCAGTCTAATTTAGGGCACTGACCACAGCAGCCACACTTCACCCTTTCCTCATTCCAGGTTCATGACCAGGAAATTTTCCGATATTTGGCCTTAATTTGCCTGTGCTCAGCTTTCACCCCCTGGATTGACAGCACCCCATGCTTCTCATTAAATTGGGACTGACTATTTCAGACAAGTTAAGTAATGCCCAGATAGATGGCCTCCAGATAGATTAAAACCAGGACAGTTTTCAGGTTTGCTGGAAGGCTTGCAGCCTTTAGAGAAACCATTTTCTCCCTTTCCAGTAGCTCCTCCACATGACTGGAAATGACAGAAATGATAGCCAAAGGACAGAAGCCAGACCCTGGATGGCCAGGCAGACCGGCTGTTCTTTGCAAGAGAGCCAGACGGTGAAGGGGCAGAGTCAGCCCGTACTACTCGCAGGGCCTGGGAGGGGGTGGTCTTCTGTTCGTTTTCTGTCAGGTCAGCCTTCATCCCTGGCTTAAAGCACCTTGACCTTGTAATCAAGCAGCATTTAGTCATGAGACTGTACTGGATGGAGCTGTATGTAGCCCAGGAAGACACAGCGAAGCCTAAGTGTTGTCAGATGGGCTGCTAATGTTGAACAGACTTTTTTTGTCCCTCTCTGGCTACTTTTTATAATAGCTCCACACTTTTTTTTTAATTGATGGCACTAGTTTATTTCCCTCTTAAAAATCCAACTGCAACCAAATGAGGTGAACATAACCTCAAGATTTTATTGTCTTCATAATATTAACAAAGTATGAAGTTTAGAACTGGATCACTCGCCCCTTTCTCTTCTTATCTCCTCCCAGTCCAAAATGCTTGCATCTCTTAATAGCCAGCATTCTCTTAGATCTGCAATTGGGCTCAACACATTCAAGCCTCGGCACAATCTTCTTTGTAGTTTTAGCCTTTTTCCAGAAAATTGGCTTAGTCTGCCCACCATAGCCACTCTGCTTCCTGTCATAATGCAGCTTTCCCTGGGCATAAAGAGAATCTTTGCCCTTCTTGTACTGTGTCACTTTGTGGGGCTGGTCCTTGCCACACTTCTTGCAGAAAGGTTTTAGGAACATTCACCATGTTTGCGAGAGCGCTATTGGCATGGAAAGAAAGAGGCTGGGCTCCAAGCTTTTTTTAAACAATGACCAAAACTCAAAAACAGCAAATCAAAAAGTATCCTTTGTGAGTGTGTGTGACTGTGCATGTGTGTGTGTGTGTGTGTGTGTGTGTGTGTGTGTGAGAAAGAGAGTGTTTCCAACATTATTCATTCATTTATTTCATTTGAGGAGAAGCATGGGTCACAATATTTACCATATATTCTAAGGTGTAAGAATTCCAGTGTTAGTCTATAACAGCCCTATCGTTGGACTACCCTCAAAATTCTCAACCTCTGACTAATTTCCAAGCGCTAAGGCAGACAAACCAGAAGAGAAGACACAGCTGTTGCTTGGCCAAAATTTTAAAAAGGAGAGAAAAGGAAGCTCAGCCACAAACCCCAGGCACCGGGATGCTCTGAATGACGGTCGCACAAACATTCCTGGCCCTGTCTTGTTGTTTAGGAAGAAACAAAAACTAGAGTTGACATAGAGCTCCCAGTTTGCATGCCTTTGTGGATTCGAAGGTTGTCTGAGCCTGAGGAATAGTTTGGGAGGCTGGAATTGGTAAATTTCTCATTTTACAGTCAAGATGTGTCAACTTCCTATGAAAGAAAGCTATACTTAAATGTCAGCTCATATATTCTGACAGAGGGTCCTGAGGGTAATGGGAAGATCTCTGTTTCAGCTTCCCAGCAGCAGTTGGGTGTTTCTTCCAGGGAGGGACCAGTGTCTTGAAATGCATCCTATGGACAGGCCTGTGTATGATGGACACCCAAATCCGAGATAAACAGTGGAATCAACTCAAAGGCCCCTTCCTCCCCAGACTTTGGGTAAAGCCCAGGGACTGGTTGGAAAAAATCCCCTGAGGCCTTTCACGCCCCAAAGGGATATTATCAATAACCTCATTAGCTGTTGTCTTGAAATGACAGGCTTCTGCCCGCATTCAGAAAAATAAAAGCTCCAACAGCCTTTGTTACGCACTTCTCCTTGACCTCGGAGAGTAATTTTTTTATCCTCTTCTTGGTTATAAACACACTTATTCTAAAACTTACTCCAGCTCTTGCATAAAAGCTACCTGCTGTAGGAGCAGAACAAGGTGTTGGAAGTGTCAATTACCCAGATGGTTTCCTATGCCCCAGAGGTGGGACTTTGGGCTCATCTGTGGGACCACCAGAACTCAGAACCCCGGGAGTATGATTAGGACTAACTAACTAGTCTCACCTTGGCCAGAGGAGCCCAAGGACAGCAACTCACCCAGATGAAGCCCTCCCCTGGGTGAGACACATACCGTAAGTCGGGCCCAATTCCAAAGGCTTTCCATGCACTCGCTCCTTTATTTCTCACATCAACCCTCAGAAGTAGAAATTCCTACTACCCCCATTTACAGAGGGAAAAACTAAGGCACAGAGAGGTTAGATAACTTGCCTAAATTCATACTGCTAGTAAGATGTTTCTTGGTTTATTTTATTAACGGCAAAGCATCCATTCGAGCTAGCAATGAAACCCGCTATTAATCAAACAGGAGAGAGGACTGAGAGCCTGGAGGTAAAAGACCAATTAGGAAACTGTTCACAGGATGAGTGACAGATGACAAGGGCCTGGGCCAAGTGAGTAGCCATGGAGACTGTGGCGCAGAGTGGACAGAAAGCTGTGACAGGAGAGCTGTGACAGAGAGAATGTCCACGGGACACGGTTCAAGTTGGATAGGAGGAGTTGGCCAAGGGAGAGGATATGACAATGATTCTCTGGTGTCAAGCTTGCCCAGGGAGATATCGGAGGTGCCAGGAACCAAGCAGGGTATGCAAAAAGGGGAACGGGTTTGCGAAAGATCGTTCAGTTTTCTTTTCTTTTCTTTTTTAAAGATTTTATTTATTTATTTGAGAGAGAGAGAATGAGAGAGAGCACATGAGAGGGGGGAGGGTCAGAGGGAGAAGCAGACTCCCCGCCGAGCAGGGAGCCCGATGCGGGACTCGATCCAGGGATTCCAGGATCACGACCTGAGCCGAAGGCAGTCGCTTAACCGACTGAGCCACCCAGGCGCCCAATCGTTCAGTTTTCAATACCCGTGCTACATCTGCATTACAACTAAGATTTGGTAGGTAATTGGATCCGGAATTCAAGAGAGGACTAAGCTGAAGGTAGAATTTGTGAGCCATCAGCAGACAGATGGAAGCTGACCCCAGAGACTTGGTGAGAGGCCCCCAAGCGGGAGCACTCAGCCTGAAGGAGCGGCTGGGAGAGAGCTGAGGGGAGCACCAGGTAGAGGCTGAAAAGGACTAAGCCGAGAGGTAGGAAGGAGCACTGAGGCCAAGGGAGAGTGTGCAGAAGGGAGAGGCCCAGTGCATCAGATCTCAGAATTGAGTAAAATGAGGCCCAGCAGTGGCCAAGGCATTTGGCACTTGGGATCCGTGGGTGGCCTGAGCAGGTGCAGCTTTGGTGGAGTGTTGTGGCCACCAAACATTGCCAGAGAGGCCAGACAATGGCAGGCTGGAGGGTGATGAGAAGGGTGGCCCAAAGGAAGGGGGGAAGGGGGTGGAGGAGCAGAGAATGGAGGACTGGTAAAGTTCACATTATTGGATTCTTACACTCTGTATTACGTTCTTTTATGTCTTTCTACAGAGCCTCCCAGATGATCATTTTAACAACTTTCCCATGATCATAGATAACCTTTAATGAATACTTTCTGTGAGACGAGTATCTATTCCAGTATCTAACTGTAGGCCTTGTAACAAGCTTATACGGTAGATGGTACCATTGTGGTCCATTTTAAAGATGAGAAAGGTGAGGCTTAGGGAGACGAACCAGCTTGCCTGAGGCTGCAGACCTGGGAGGGGCAGACCCAGAATACAAACTCAGGCTGTCTGAATCTTCCCTTTGTGCTTAAGTATCACACTGGGACCCACTGCCACCAGAAAACCTGACTTACTACCGATTCTCGTGGTATGACACATCTAGGTGGTCTCTGCTCTTTTGCTCTGCGTGTAGCTTTAGCTTTAAGTTTCTGCAAATATTCCTCCAGCCCCATCTTATTGCTCCTTGTGTGTGAAGCAGTTGAGTGATTAGCACACAGAACACTGTGGGTGGGCTGATTTGCAAAGACAAATACTGGGTGTCCCCCAAAATAGGGAAAGAAAAGAGGCATTCGTCCAGGAAACCCACCTGGTTTTATCCTGAAATATAAATGCTTATCCCAAGGAACCTTAAAGGAAAACATTTAACTGATGATTGAAATGGTTTAACACAGAAAACCATGCTGAACACAGCAGCAGTCCCATCCAGCTTTCTAAAGTCATTTCAGAATATTTTTAGAGGCTTCGTAAATACCTTGCCAAAAGAGATGAGAAACATGACACTTAGCAAGACAAAATTTAACCCACAAGAACTTGTGCAAGAGTTGATAGAGGTTCAAGAGCAGATTTTTTTTTTATTTGAATATAACCCACCAGAAAACAATGTCAGAACATGAAGTCTTCAGGATGATATTCTTAAATTGGTGTTTCCGCTATAAAAGCTTTGTGTCAAGCAACTTGAAGGGCTCTGGACTTCCCCAGCCTTTCGAAACCATCCTGTAGAGACCTCTTCCAGCTGACAGCCTTCAAACATGCCTCACTGACACCCCAGTAGGAAGTACAGTTTGGCCCAGTATATACCTATGTGTGCGTTGTGTGCGCACACAAACACCCACCAGTACACACACCCAGACACATTTAACTGATACGAATTTGTCACAAAACAAGTTATCTTCACCACGTGCAAGTGACTCAAGTATTTTCTTTCCTCTTCTATTTTATTTCTTAAACTTTCTGGTCCTAATACACAAAATTGTTTCATGAGGGCTTGAAGAGTTGCAACCAAGGGTTTAGAAACCCTATTATAAAGGATGTAAGTTCAAGTACTCCAGCCAGAAGGCATGCATGAGGAAGAATCTATGGTTGGTATAATAGAAAATATATGAGCTTTGGAATTACACAGCCATGGGGTCCAATCGCACCTCTCCAATTTACAAGCTGTGTGCCTAGGCAAATTAGTTGTTAGTCTGACCTTCCGTTTCCTCTCCATAATTCTTTTGGACTTTGGCCGAAGACCCTTGTGAAAGCACCTAGCCCAGCAATTAGAAGCACTGAATTCAGTCATTCATCCAACTAATATTTACTGAGCACGAGGGGCGCCTGGGTGGCTCAGTCGTTAAGTGTCTGCCTTCGGCTCAGGTCATGATCCCAGGGTCCTGGGATCGAGTCCCACATCGGGCTCCCTGCCCGGCAGGGAGTCTCCTTCTCCCTCTCCCACTCCCCCTGCTTGTGTTCCTGCTCTTGCTATCTCTCTCTCTGTCAAATAAATAAAATCTTTAAAAAAAAAAAAAATACTGAGCACGAGATGCTCTGCTAGGGCTGGGTGGACAGCAATTGACAAACCCAGCGACACCACTGCTTTCATGGAGTTGACATTCTGGTTGGCAGAGACAGACAATAGGCAAATAAACATAGAATATGTCAGGGATTAATAAGGGCTCTGTTAGTTTCCTATTGCTGCTGTAACAAGCTACCACTAACTTCGTAACTTAACACAGATGTATTATTTTACAGTTCTGGAGGTCAGAAGCCCAAAATTGGTCTCACTGGGCTAAAATCAAGGCGAGGCCAGGGCTGCATCTCTTTTGGAGGCTCTAGGAGAGAATCCGTCTCCTGTCTTTTTGAGAGTCTAGAGGCTACCCACACTCATTGGTTTCTGGCCCCCCTTCCTCTCCAAAGCAACTGTGAGTTGAACCTTTCTCACAGGTATCACTCTGACTCTCCATCTGTTGACACAACTTCTCTGATCCTGACCCTCCTGCTCTATTAAGGATCCACACGGTTACATTGGGTCCACCTGTATAATCCAGGATAATCTCCCCATCTCAAGATCCTTAACTTAATCACATTTGCAAAGTCCTTTCTGCCCTGGAAGGTAATATATTAAGGGTTAATAGCGCAAAGCTAAATAAATGTCATTATTTCCTTTTAGTATTTACAGCAGGGGAAATCAGCCTCATTCAGCACGGCTAGGGAACGAGAATGGCCAGAGGCAGTAGACTCCCGTCACCACACACTGAAAACTTCAGCACTCACAGACCCACTCTTCTCAGATTCAACCCATTACCTACACCTCCAAAGGGGTTGTGATTTGGGGCAATGTGGGATGTTTGGTCATCTGTCCCTCGAGCCTGGGATCCCTGAGCAAGTCATAGGTGCTGAGTGAGCCTAGGGGACAACCAGGGATCTGCATCCCCGGGGACTTTCATTGATCTTGCTCCACTGACAATTCTGTATAGTAATTTTCCTGAATTTGTCATCATTGCTTCATTTGTGAACTCTGGACATTAAGTGGGCAGAAGAAACTTCAGTGAAAGTTGAAAAGTTAGACTTGTGGTGTGAGGATATGCCCAGAAACATGGTAAAAGCAAAAATTGAGAGCCTAAATGAGCTTCTCTGTGTTTGCAAGTTTGGGGCTGCCCCCAAGTCTCAGGTGTATGTACCCCGCATGAGCATCAGAGCCTTCTGTTATGGGTCTCTTCTCCTCCTATGTTCCTGCAGGCCCCTGAACTTAGGGCCTGGAGAGTCACTTAGCCTGTTACAACTACATTGCTGGTGGTATGTTGTTCACATGACTGAAGAAGCATGGAAAGTTCTACATGTCTGTGCTGGCCACTCCTCTGGTTTCATTTGTAATCTTGGTGCATTTGTTTTTGTTTTTGTCTTTTTCAGGGAAAACTGGATGCCTTGTGGGTCTTACTAAGGAAAGGATATGATCGTGTGTCTGTGATGCGTCCACAGCCAGGAGACACGGTAGGATTCATTAATGGTGTCACACACACATTGTTTCTCTCTCTCCCTCTGACTTCGTTGAACTAGAATAACTCCAGATATATCCAGCTGTTATTTTATTTTGTGAGAAATCAGATAGTAATTTTAAAAACTCTAGTTTCTATAAGACCTCGAGTGTTGACCTGTTTTTTCTAGAAAGGATCTTGACAGAAATAAGTTGAGTTAAACTTCCTAGGACTTGAGCTTCTTAATTTATGGGTACAGTGAGTGAAAGAGGCCTAGACTGTGCCAGGAGAGAGGCCTGCTGCTCTCCAGCAGCCGTGGCCAGTGATGACCAGTGATGACCAACAAGATGCCAGAGCCACAAGATGGGGTGAGGAAATGGGGGCCACAGAAAACTCCCACCATCTTCCAGCAGATATTGGACCCAGTTGTTTAAGACCTCAGGAGGGCCTTCTGCCCTGGTGAGGATTTGCCCTAAAATGGTCAGGGCCAAGCTTGGAATGTCTCCAACTAAGAGGACGAAGAAAGGGAAGAGCCAGCAGAGACCCTTAGAAACCATCTGGCTCATCTTCATTGTATCAATGAGAAAATGGAGGACAAGAGAAGCTGAGTAACTTGTTCTGTTCACATAGTAACAATGCTCGAAACAACGCCAGTTCTGCCGAAATCACACTATTGCTCTGTCTTCTTGTAAGAACTCGTCTCTCGTCCCTAGATTTTATAACAAAGCTTGGGACCAACTTCTCCCTCAACTATCAGCAAATTACATCTTCCGTCCACTACTCTGGGATCAGACACATTAACCCAAAAGCAAATAAAGGTGTCTGACTTGGAACTCCTTTCAGATTAGGTAAAGAACTTCCTTCTTGGTGGGAAAACTCCAGGCAAGTTACTTAACCTCTCTGAACTTCATCTTTATAAAGTAGATGATACTTTGGCTGGTTGGGGAAGGTATTGTTTGTAAAGAATTTGGTCCAGTGGTGAACACATAGTATGCTCAATCAATGGCAAATATAATTGTGATTATTTACTTTGTGTTTTTCTACTATCTGCAAAGGGCTGATGCAGAAATTCAAAGCATATTGCAATTGATGTGTATCAGGTGCACCCACTTGTTTACCCTGCTCACTCTTTGACACGGCACAACTCATAAAATGCAAGAGCACAGCCTATTAGGCCCCTCTTCCTATGCACCTGGTGACAATGGGTGGTTTGTGGCTGAGGGGGTTTGGTCTAAAGTTTCATAGCAGGGGCAATTAGCTGTTCCTGGTTGTGGCAGGGACAGCAGGCAAGTATGATGTGAAAGAAACCAGGTCATATAAATGCGGAGCTGACTTGGCTCTCGTGGCACATGGAATTCGTAGTTTAGCTGTGAAAGTCTGTAAGAACACACTGTGATGGCAAATGTTAAAGTACAAACTCTACAGTTAACAGAAATGAGCCTAGGCCGTAAACTTTGTAAACTCAGGGTGGTTATTTGGCCTTATTAATTATACATCTGTTTTCCGTGGAAAATGAAGTTTTTTTTAGCATGCATGAGACTCAGCTAACAGATTAAGAGAAAAAACAGTAAGATACCTAAACTCAGTTTCAGCAGTACTATTTTTTGTGACAGAATATGCTGGTCTTGACAAGCCCGTTTTCTGCAGAGCACCTGGAAACATCTCTGCTAAGATTTATTAACATTCCATCCCCCACTGACTGGTTTGGCAGAAACAAATTCATAAGCTGAGTCAACCTGAGAAGTCGTAGGCGATAGTGTCATGGATAAGATACAAGAACCAACACTGCTTGTCATGAAAAGGCCAAAGGGATAAATCCAACAACCATGGAATGCAAACTGATGGAATGTCCTCTAATGAATCACACCTAAACTGAATCTCCTAGTTGCGAATTTTGAATGGAAGTTTGCATTAACATTTGAAGATGTGCTCTACTCTTCTGAGAAACACAGTACCGCCTTAAAGTTTCATTCTCCGATCACACAAAATAATAGATTGGAAGTACAGAAGGTCTAAGAGTTAGGATACATTTGACCATATTCTCAGAGATGTCCCAAATGGATTATTGTCCCGCCTACTTTAAATGGGCTTGCTTTATAGAAATCCTGATAAAATTTTAAGACACACGGGAGAAACAGATGCCGAGAATTGTGTCCTTATAGTCATGACCATGGCCCCAGACATCTTGATGTACACATGGGTTACCTGAGAAAGGCCAGAGAATAGGTAGGAAGAGCACTTCACAGCTGCCTTGTGGCGACTCAGGAAAGAGTTCCAGGGGAGGGAGGACATGTTTGTCTACATGCTTATTCCTTTTTGTTTTTGCATAACTTCAGGAGACTCGCTACAGATCTGCATCACTTACCCGGTGATGACTCTGTCAGAATTCCTTAGCACTGATTTATGGGGCTGACCACATTTTCCATAAACTCAAAATGACTACATCCAGGCATGTGCTCGTGAACAAGAGTCACAGGTTCTGGATTTTTCCTTTAAAACAAAAACAAAAACAAACATCACCTAATTACATTCTCCGTCACATTCTGAATTGTTTCAAACACATGTTGACCTCACAGAAACCTGGCGGTTCTTCCTTCTCCGTTCCTGTCTGCCCCATCCTCCCCACAGTTAACCCACCCCAGCCCTGCAGATGCAGACAGGGGCCCACCAACAGAGCCTTTGAGGCTGCCTGCCCAAAGGGCTGAGTGCCTCCAGCCTCCACCGCAGAGTTGAGGAGCCTGCAGAGGCCCAAGCCCAGAGCCACACCCTTCCCTGGGACTGGCGCCCACCACCTCAGAGCTGTCCAAGCCCCAGGTCAGGGAAAACATGAATGGGACCACAGCAGGAGACAAGAGCTTCCAGTCTACCATCACCCTGGGGTGGGCTCACAGTCCTATTGTTCCTTGGTACCAACCAGGAAAGCCCTGGGCCAATATATAAGAGAAAGTGCCAGAAGAAACCACTTAAGTAACAAACCAGCAACACATCTGATCCTAAAATATAAAAGAGTTCACTAAGCATATGATACCCTTTGCTGAAACCATCCCCCTGCCTCCAATATATAGCTATGCTCCGCTTTTTCTAAAACACATATCTCAGCGTGACATTCTGAGGCTTCAGACTTGCAAAGACCGGGAAAAAGACCCCCAGAATAGCTTGATTTAGAAAGAACCCCCTAATTTTAAATGCAGGGATATATGGGAACTTCAGAGATCAGGGTTCATGGAATCCAGTGGTTTTTAATCTGGTTGCACATTGTGATCACCTGGGGAGGTTTAAAACACGGGGGGTAGGGGGGCATCTGGTGGCTCAGTTGATTGAGTGTCCAACTCTTGGTTTTGGCTCAGGACATGATCTCAGGGTGGTGGGATCGAGCCCTGCAGCAGGCTCCATGCTCAGTGGGGAATTTGCTGAAGATTCTCTCCCTCCCTCTCCTGTCCCTCTCCCTGCCCGTACTCACTCTCTCTCTGTGCAAAATAAATAAATAAATCTTAAAAAAAAAAAAAAACACTGACCCCGGGATCCCACCCCAAAGGTTCTATTTCATTAATCTGGGATGAGGTCTGGACATTGGGATTTTAGAAGCTCCCCAAGTGGTTCTAACAGCAACCAGGGTTAAGAATCGGTGATCTGGTCCAATTCCCTATTTTTCATCCAAGGCAGCATCTTCTCTTTCCTTCTCCATCAATTTGATGGCAACTCTCCACACTCCTTCAGAACCCTACGTCTGTGTCTCGAAGGCATAAGGGAAATGGATGATTACTATCTCCAAGGGCTTTCACCAGGCCCTTTCCTACCAGGAAGATTAATATCGCTTCAGGCTGCTTACTGTTACTGCTTAGGGAAAAAGGATGGAAAAGAGGAACTATAACTCTGCCTCATATAGTTTTTCTCTGGATGGAATTCAGTCGATATATTGACCAGTCTAACCCCTCCCCAGTTGTTTTTACCTCGGCTTGGGCCATCCCCCTTCACGTGCTCTGGGAGGGACCCACTAGAATTGGATGTCTTCTTCGTTTTTAGCTCTTCTGTTTCTCCCAGATCTGACATCAGGAGGCTGGTACATTCCATTACTATCAGCAAGAACAAAAAACTCAGAGGCACACTGTGAGCTTGTTTTGCAAGGCCGGGCCTCCTTGCCATCAGAAAAGCCCCAGGAAACACACACACACGTAAATGTACATAAACAATGTTTGGAACTTATCTGAAGCTCAGCCCCAGAGGTTGTGAAATCCTCTCCTAGAGCCCCAGCCCCTGGTTGCTGTCTGTGCAGCTGTTTTCAATAAGGGAGTAAGGCAGGTCACATGGGCACCGAGTCACCCTACTGTGGCCGAAGCCAGAGTGAGCCGGGCAGGTTAGCTCAGAGCGCAGAGAGCGTGCTCAGCCCCGTCCTTCGAAAGCAGATGAGCCGCCGGTAACGAAAGCAACTCAGAGAATGTGTCTGGGCTCTGCCTCTTTCTCTCTGTTCTCCACTGTCCACATTCCCTCTATTACCTCTTTCTTCTTCCCTCTTTAACTGGGCTGCCTTCCCTCAAACATTCTTTGATCAAACATCTATTATGCTCCCACTAAGAACCCATCACGGGGCTGGGCAGTAGGGATACCGATTAGAATAGGACTGAATTTTGGCTTTGCGGAATTGAGTGTAGGACTTGGAAGAGAAGAGAGGGTCAGGCATTGTATTGACCGCAGATGGTTATGGAAGCACAAACCCATTCACAGTCATTTGGGGAATGACCATGATATCTATTTACAGAGCAGCAACTGAGGCTTAGTGTAGGTTATTAACTTTGCCAAGGGCACACTGCTGGTAATGTTACAGGATTTTTATTTCCCAAGTGCCCATGGTTCTTGGTCCCCCCACTTCAAAGAATGAAGAGGTAGACCAGAGGAAGAGCGGTGGGCAGCAAACACGTTTATCGAGCGATAGTGCAAAGCTCCCGGAGACGGTGGGGACCCAAGAGGGTTGCCGTTTTGGCGTTCAAATCTAGGGGGTTTTTTATAAGCTTTTTTACAGAACTATCTTGAGCAAGCTGAGTGGGGGGCCCCCTGTGGCTTGGCTGCTAAGGTGTGCCAATCAGGGCTTTGATCATGCACCTGCCTACCTACTGGGTTATTGTTCACGTGTTGATCGTCTTCTGGGCTCACATGTGGAGACGAACTGCCTCACCTGTGACAGTGACCGATGTTTTATGGTTAATTGTTCTGTCTCAGAATGTCTTGCAGAAGTCAGTTCTGCAGAAGCTGCCAGACAGGATGCTCCTGTGGTCTTGTCTAAGCTGTAAAACAGGATGCTAGTATGGTTTCGTCTTAGCATCCTGGCCCCCTGTTATCTTGTTGGGGACCCTGGCCCTGACTACCCAAGTGTCCAGCTAACTCCTAATAGCAAGGGGCATATCAGGGCCTTGAATCCAGGACTATCAGATACTAGGGACTCTTCAAGTCCTTCGTGCACTCAGCAGATACTTGCCGAGCATCTTCTGTGAGATGAGCTCTGTGTTTGTGCTGGCTGCTCCTGATTAATAAGCAGTGTCCTCGCCCTTGAAGAGCAGGGACAAACAGGCAAGTGTCCAAACATCGCCCGCGTGAAAGGCTGTGTGAGGGAGCGGAGCACATGAGGTGTGGGGGACACGCCCAGAAGGGGCATTTCACCAGACGGGAGTAGAAACCAGCTTCTAGGAGTGACATTTAAGCTGAGAGCAGAAGGAGAGTTGAGAAGGGAGGACATCCTAGAGAGAAGGAAGCTGGAGCAAGGACCCCAGGGTGGGCCTCTGGCTCCTTCCAGGAGACACAAGGAGTGGGGTATGGTGGAGGACAGAATGTGGGGCAGTGAGAGGAGACCCCGTGGGCTGTTGGTCATGGGAGCCCACTCCGAGGACAGCAGAGAGCAGCAGCAAGTGTTTTAAGCAGGGGCGTGATCCGCCCTGCGCTTTAGAGCAGTCCCACCGGCTGCAGCGCAGAGGTGGTGGCGGCGAGAGGGGGTGAGCAGAAGCAGCGGCAGGCCAGGGGGAGAGTCTGGGTCCCAGAGGTGCTGAGGAAACACAGCGACTGGACTTGGTAACTGCCTGGGTGGGGAGGCTGAGGGACCTCCAGAGTCTGGTGTGAGCCGGCAGTGACGCCACCAGGATTAGGGCAGGAAGAGGAGAGCTTTGCGAGGGAAGATGAGGACTGAGCCCCGGAAGTGGCACGCTCGAGGCACTGGGGGGCATCCAGGCAGAGCCGGCCAGGCACGGGCTAGGGACGTGCTCCCTCTCGGGGGCGTGCACCTGCCGGGTCCTGAGAGGGAGCTCCTCCTTAGAGTCTGTGCCCGAGACGCCCCACCAGCCGCGTGCCAGTCCTGGCCTGGGTCCGAGGCAGCTCTGCTTAGTGAGAGTTCTGAGCTGGAGGCAAAAACTGGGGAGTCGTCAGCATGGCAGTTTGTGCCTAATGTGAGTAGATGAGGAACCAGGGAGCCTGTGTAGACAGACAAGAGAAATAGGTTAAGCAGTGAATGCCGAGGGTCATGTCCTTCAAGTCATGGTGGGGAAAGAAGAAGGAAACTAAGAAAGACCAGCCAGAGAAAGAAAAGGTGCAACAGGAGAGCCTGGGGTCATGGAAACGGAGAGAGGAAGACACATCACTGAGGAGCGTGGAGTCAACAATGTCAAGTGATAGAAAATTTGGATGCACGCTGGCACTAGCCGTCTAATTAGCACTAAGAAGGTTATGGTGACCTTGGTGACCTTGGTGACCTAGGTTGAGAGGAATGATGGGGGCAGGAGGGAAGCTTCGTGGAAAATGGGAGGGGAGAGCCGAAACAGTGGCTGTGGGAGCCCTGGGGTTGAAACCGTGCGGGCTAGTGGTGGCCCCCATCATTTGAAAACAGAAAGCAACTAATTTCCTCCCAAGCACTGCTTTCGATACACTTTGGAAAACATTGCTCAGTCCAGTGGCTTCTCCCAGTGTGATCATCCTCTGCAACATTCTTGTCACCATTTCTCACGCTCACCAAAAATGTGTTTGCTTAGTTAATAGAGTTTTTGCCCTTATCTATAATTTCTTATCTTTTCTTTATTCAGTCGTGATCATACTGTATGTGATTTAGTATTGAATTCTTTCATTTAATTTAGTCATATAAGCAGAAGGGGGGAACAATTTTTTAAATCGCTTTGGTTCCTAGGCAATTAAGGTAATTAAAAATCACTGTTTGATGTGTGCTGATAAGACATTCCTTCCCGCATATTGGCAATTTTAAAGCAGATGCGTGTCTGTGTAAAGAAATAAACATTCCCGGGTGTCTGGGTGGCTCAGATGGTTAAGCATCTGCCTTCGGCTCAGGTCATGATCCCGGGGTCTTGGGATTGAGCCCCGCATCGGGCTCCCTGCTCAGCGGGGAGTCTGCTTCTCCCTCTGCCTCTGTCTCTCCACTGACGGGCCAGCCAGGTGCTGATCCTGTGGTTCCTACCAGTCATTTCCCTTCAAAGAGAAGCCTCTTGCATTTGAAACTCCTAACTTCAGTTTTCCTCTGAAGTTGCTTCATTGTGTCTCTAGTAAACTCCTCTGTTCTGACAACACTGATTGTTGAAAATAAAATGAACAGAGCAAACCCAAGAGCTGGAAATGTCTACCCCATTCGCTAAGCATGATCCTTGTCAACAAATGGCTACTGGGGCACCATGCCTCTGTGGAAAAGGCAGACAAGCATGAGACGTGGTCTTGACATCAGACAATGGACAGACTGGTTCAGGAGACGGAACAGATGGCCGTCAAGGTCTCTCCCTGGGCAGAGAGAGCTGAAGGGACTGACAGCAACAGAGAAAGGGCCATCACTGGCAGCCTGAGGGGACAGGAGGCCTCCACAGGGACAGGTAGGACTTGCCCTGGGCGGTGGAGGTAAGCTGGGACTTAGTCAAGCAGCCAGGGTGTGGAAGGGCTGAGGTAGCAGGTGTCCAAAACCAGGATGCAGCCCATTAAGTGCCTGTGGCCAACAACAATGAGAACACATCCCAGGCTGGAGAGGAGGGAGTATGCGGCCCCCCACCCTCCCGCCCAAGGCTGCAAGGTGCACATGAATGAGATTTCACCACCTTGATGGTCAGACTAAAAAGTACGGACCTAATTCTATAACCATTGCGAGCTAATCTTCATCTGGGATAAATGTTATTGTGCCAAAGTATATTGTATTTTAAGGAATTTTATCTCATACAAGTTTGACTAGATATTAATAGTGTTTTTAATTTATATGTACAATTGGGCCACAGATGTCTTGTCTTAGAGAGCCACCAGATGACAGTTGTCCTACCAAAGCTCAGGAACAATGGCTCTAATATGTTGGGAACCAGTTAATAGGCTGTTGCACTGACCCATGCGTGGATCAGGAGGCTTGAATTTAAATGGTGGCACAGGGAAGGGGAAGACAGAGATGGCTCTATCTGAAACTGGCTGCAGCATTGTGTGGAGAAAGAGATCAAGGGTTTTAGCATCGACAGACCCAAGTTAAATCCCAGTGCTACCTTGTGGCTTCAGTTAAGTTTCTCAGCCTTCCCTTTCCTCGAGCACAAAAGTGATCTAATAATCCCTACTTCTTTAGGTGTTGTCAGGATTCAATAAAATGGCAAATGCGAATAATTCAAGTACATGGGAGTTCATTTTCTTCCCTTCCTTCCCCCAGAAATTTGCAATCGATTTCAGGGAAGTTTGTTACATCTCAGCAAGAATAAAAACTTCTCCGAATTAGTCTCTTATGTTTAAATTAGGATTGACCAGGGGCGCCTGGGTGGCTCAGTCGTTAAGCGTCTGCCTTTGGCTCAGGTCATGATCCCAGAGTCCTGGGATCGAGCCCCGCATCGGGTACCCTGCTTTGCGGGGAGTCTGCTTCTCCCTCTCGCATTCCACCTGCTTGTGTTCCCTCTCTCGCTGCGTCTCTGTCAAAAAATAAATAAAAAATCTTTTAAAATAAATAAATAAATTAGCATTGACTTAAGAGAACCAAGTAATCTACAAATCGAAGTCTTTTTGTGAAGGTCAATCTTTTCTTGCCCAATAAACAGTAATTTTATATAGGCTTTTTACATTGAGGATCTTCAAAATTTCATCCATATCTAACACCAGCCTGGAAGTGCCCAGCAAATCTGGAGAGAAAGTCCAATTTGCTGGCCACTGACTCCTGACCTTTTTAACCTTTTGTAAGAGTAGATCATTTAAGAAAAAGAAAAGAAAAGCAAATTATAGGAAATGTTCCTAGAGGGTGTGATTTATTTTGGCAGAGTACCTTCCTTGGATATTTGAATTCTCAGTAGTATTTATTCAGTTCTCACCCTTGGAAATCTTTCCTTCACTGTCTCATTGGAGAGGGACATGAGTACTTAGAATTCTTGGCTTACTTTCCTGAATTTAAAAGAGAAAAAGTTCAAGACACTCTATGTCCCCAGCGAAAACCAAACTGTACCCAAAACATGCAAAGTTGACTGTTTTCAGAGAGAAGTCAAACCCAAAGTTGATGCTGCAAAATATACCATCCTGAGATTTTTTTTTTTTTTTTTTTTGGCACCAACTTCCTTCCCCACAGTCAGAGGTCTCTCTCAATAAATGGCTGTGCAAGCAGCTGATGTGGTTAAGGGCTCTCCCCTCCTTCCACTCCCTCTACCTCTCTCTTCCAGTCCCCCACAGTTTAACCCCCCTTTCTCCACACGTGTACACACTCACAAACCCATCATCGTCATCATCATCATCATCATTTTATACCTTCTCTTAGGACTTTCACATTTGAATTGCTTCATTTCCCAAACAGCTGCAGCAACAGAATGTCAAGTCCTGGTATCAAGTTGCAAATAGCAAACAGAGAAGTAAATACTAGAGGCTGAACAAGACAGGGCTGGCTGATAAAGACATCTCTGTTCAAATTCCCTGACCTCATTTTTTCCTCCCAAACAGAATCAGGATTGAGTGAGGCAGGGCTTGGTTCTAGAGTCAGAACTGCACCAAAGTACATAACATTTTAGGAAGTTTGCTACTTTGTTCAAACACGATGTTTATGTCTAGCCACTTGGCTGCCACCAGCCTGTCCCTGCAGCTGAGGACATTGGGAAAGATCATCTCCAGGGACAGTCTGCGACTCCACGATAGGCCACGGTTGAGAATCCTCCTAACCCCAGCTGATGGGGAGTTGTGCTCTGGCCAGAAGTGTGGGTTGAATCATAGATGGCAAAAGCTGACCTAGGAGATAGCTTTCCAGAATTCACGGTATGAGGAGGAGCCAGCCTCCTGTAGGACATCCAGCACTCCCAGATACATTTTCTTATTTTCTCCCTAGCACCACCTTACTTTCTCTCCTTTCTGCATCTTGGGAAGATGAGGCTCAGATAATTAGGCCCCTGCTCTGTTCAAGGTCACAAAGAGAATTAGTGGAAGTGTCAAGACGAGACCCCACCAGCCCTACACTGCCTGGCCGCCCTTCCATCCCCCACCCAGGCTGGGAGAGGAGGGTGGGGATCGTGAATGGGCTTGGTCTCTTGAAGAGAACATAAGACAAGATCCAATCTGGAAAGCAGAGCAAGTCCCTGTCACCCAACCACCTCCCTTTTTGTCCTCCTACCTCTCCCACCCCCCAACACCTTTCCATTTGTATCCTGCTCAAGGTGACATAACCACTAATGTCCTCCCACACTGGCCCACTCTCCTGCACAGTGTGCTGTGCTCCCAAAGTGTTTCATGCTCTTTGCCCTTCCTGATTCTACCTCTCCCTGCCTCCCCTTAGCCACCAACATCGTGCGTAGGCCAGAGAGCACCCACTCATTCCCCTATCGAGTCTTGAGCTCCTTCTCTATAGCAGGCACCAAGCTGTACAGCAGCGATTTAGCATGAATGAGGCGGGGTCCCTGCCCTTGTGGGGTGTACATCAGAGTAGTCAGGAAAGCACTGAGTTGTACTTGTTGTGATATGTGGTATGGAAGGGGGAGTTTGGGATTCCATGGGAGCATAGAGCAAGGAGCTGTAACCCAGACTAGAGGCTCAGGGAAGACTTACAAAAGCAGAGACCATTTGACTGAGCTCTTCTGGTGAAGTAAGGGATGAGCCCTTCTGGTTGGGAGGAACAGCATGTGTGAAGCCTCAGGTAGGAGAGGAACAGAAAGAGGACACCCAGGCTGACCTTGGAGAGAGGAGGGGGAAAGCAGTCTCACCCACATCCTGGCTCTGGCTTCTCCACCCTTTTGTCTGCTCCCATCTTTTGGGTACTCAGCACTCAGCTGCAGCCCCATTTTCTCCAAGACCCTCCACCAGTCCCAGCTCATTGTCTGGCCCCTCCTTCCACTGTGCTCACAGCGACTGCCAGGAAGTTCAGCACCTTTTTAGCTTAAAGTCAATACTGACTTTCCTTCCTGAATAAGCTGTGATTTTAGGAAAAAAACCATAGCGCTTTTTTTTTTTTTCTTTTTCTCTCATAGCACTGAGGACGTGGCTCAGTTTGTCTTCTTGTCCCAGGAATTGTCACTCTCTGCAACCCCCAGGTGATCACAGCTGTTTGTAAACTTTTATGATGTTCCCTTTGTAGGCACCTGCTTTTGCATTTTCCTAGTGGGCAAAGATGTCTCCATAAACCCTCTGCCTTTTAATGAAGAGAGAGTGTTCATACTGTCTTCTAGGAGCATCTTCCAGTAAAATGAGGCTTAATAAGGGTTATTAAAACATTATATTTTCATTACAATTGCATTCATACTTTTTGTCACCACCACTTATTAATAACTTTGACTTTTTAAAAACAGTTTAGGAGAAAAACAACTCTCTGACTTTACTAGTCTCACTTTACAAATCCATTCTTATGATACTTGCCTTAACATTTTTTCTTTTTGGCTAATACTATTGAGAGCAAAGTCGTGTTCTGAACCCACGATGCTAGCCGAGTTAGCTCCGGGGATGCTCACTCCTCTAGCATTCAGCACCTCTCTGCCTTCTTGTGCTTCCTCCCAACATCTGGATTGGGTTGCCCCATTGAAGAGCGTGGCCTCAGAGGCTGATGCCTAGGCTTTGGCCGCAGTCATGGGCATAATGACTTTTCAAGGCCTCTGACTGGAATACAAGCTCAAAACGGGAGTGAATCTTGAGTAAGCTTTTCCGCATTCTCTACCACTCACTGAAGGTGATATGTGATGGCAAATTCCTAAATGTCACAGAGTCTGGAAAAGTGTACATCATAACAGGTATCCATTCACCTTTAGTGGTACAACTAATAAAAGTGAGCCCACTGAAAATTCCACTGTGGGATCATCCGTGTTGCTGCACAAGACAATATACCACTTCTTTCTCTTTCTAGCAGGGAAAGTAGTTCTGCTTAAGAAAGGTGGAGTTTCCTCGACATGGAAGTAGAGAGAAATAGAAAGGAGACTGAGTGTCTTGTCCTTTGGTGGTGGGAGCAAGCTGACCAGAGTCCCTGAAGCCATTGCCTCGATGACCCCACCATATCTGTGGATCTAAGGGTGCTATGTGGTTCTCCAAAGATAGCCAAGGCATCTGCAGAACTGAGGCCACCTTCTGTGCTTGTAAACAGTAAGCACCCCTCTAAATGAAGAATAATTCCACGAGAGCTTGCCATAGCCCATGGTCCCCACTGCCCCCCATCAGCTGCACTAGGTTGTCCTACACCACATCCTCTGTTGGTGGCCTAACATTGCAGATATGTTTGCTAATGGATCAAAACAGCATCTCTTGGCAAACTTGGACTTTATAGATAATTGGCGTCAAGCCAACAACCCACATGTCCACAGTCCACACCAGGCCACTCGTGAGCAACATGGATGGAAGCTTCCAAAAGGTTTAAACTGCCCATGGGAAAATTCCAGTCTCATCTAACAGCACAGCTGTCCTTTCAGCTAACTATAGACTCTAATGCTGGACGGAGTATTCTGCCCCTCAGAGGATCATCCACGGCCAGGTTTTGATGCCTATCCTTTATAAAATCCACCTAATGCACCTCCAAACAGTCCAAGACTATATAATAGACTTAAGTGTCAAAGGAGAACAATAATCTTTGGATAACTTTATTCTGTAATAATTTTCTTGCTCTCTCCAGCCCGTTCTTTGAGGACATGTTTAGTTCTAATCCATCTCCAAGTTGACTTATTTTGTTTTTAATGGCAACACTTTGATTATTGAAATTCTCTAGCTTTGTAAACCATGGAACAAACTGTCCCTCCCTGAAGAAACACAGCTTCTCATAAATCTTCCCCAGAAACACCAGGGTTAGAGAAGAGAAACATGACTTGATTTTAAATGAGTAATCTTCCCAACTGTCACTTCTAAAAGATAGATAAATGCAGAGATGATAGACAGACAGACAGACAGATGCAGTTTAAACTATAGTTTTACATGCCTTTCATAGTCCATGGAGATGGGGGGGTCTGGGTGGCTCAGTCTGTTAAGCGTCTGCCTTCGGCTCAGGTCATGATCCTGGGATCGAGCCCCACATCGGGCTCCCTCCTCGGCGGGAAGCTCACTTCTCCCTCTCCCACTCCCCCTGCTTGTGTTCCCTCTCTCGCTGTCTCTCTCTCTGTGTCAAATAAATAAATAAAATCTTAAAAAAAAAAAAAAGTCCATGGAGATCAGAAGATAAAAAGTCACTCCATGACAGGAATTTAAAGTAAAGAATTTTCCTTAGGCTCTTCACAATCATGGAAGAGTAGACCAGGGCCTTCGTCCATGTGCAGAACACGAAGCAACTGGGTGGGATGACAAATGGAGTCCTACTTTTAAAAATTATTTGTAACCCCCCACCCTTTTCATCCCCACAAGTAGCAAGAGATGTTTTTTTTTTTTAAAGATTTTATTTATTTATTTATTTGACAGAGAGAGAGAGACAGCGAGAGCGGGAACACAAGCAAGGGGAATGGGAGAGGGAGAAGCAAGCTTCTTGCCGAGCAGGGAGCCCGATGTGGGACTCGATCCCAGGACCCTGGGATCATGACCTGAGCCGAAGGCAGACGCTTAACGACTGAGCCACCCAGGCGCCCACAAAAGATGTTTTTAGGTCGTAAATACCTCAAAGGTAGTCTAAAGCTATACTGTCCAGTAAGACACGTGTGGCTGTTAAGCGCTCGAAACGTGGCTGGTCAGAAATGAAATGAAATGCAGCAAGTGTAAAATAAACTCCGGATTTTCAAAGATGTAGTGTGAAAAACAAAAGAACACAAAATATCTTTTCAATAATTTTTATACTGATTATATGTTGAAACGATAACCTTCTGGACATACTGGGTTAAATAAGCTGTGTTAGTAAAATAAAGTGCACTTATTAAAATGCACTTCCCCTGTTTCTTTTCACTTTTCACACACGTGGCTACTAGAGAACTAAAAACTACCCGTGTGCTTTGCGTCCCGTTTCTACTGGACCGCACTGGTCTAGAGGACTGGCCTGGAAGACCCTTGTGAGGAAGGGGATGACATGACTTCCTACAGGCCCTGAGGCCTCCAACCATTTGTATTTTGTGGACACAATGAGAATTTCAGAAATTATTGGCATCCGCCTGCCCTTCCTGGTTTTCTACTGCGTCAGCTGTGACTGTGCCTTTCTGGGCCAGTCCCTGTCCCGAACTTTGTGTGCTTAGCCAGAAGTCTTGCCTGCTCCACACCAGCAAGTCAGGGTTTTGTTTGAAGCAACGACCTGCTTCTGGGTTGGGGTTTCATATGTAGAAGAGCAGCTCCCCACTATCATCCCAGAGAAGAAAGGGCTTGCAGCATTTAAAACTCTCTTCTAAGTATGTGGACCTTTATGGGATTATCTTCTCTAGCTTTGAAAAATTCCTAGAAAGCAAATAGTTTCCCCATCTTACCCGAATGCAAACCGACTTGACCTGAGCAATAATGATCACTAGTACCAGCCAAGAGCCATATAATTTGCAATTACTTTTAATGCATTTTTTCTGAAGACCCTTCGATGTAGGTGTTCTCGTTCCCATTTTACAAATGAGGAAATTGTCTTTATAGAGGACTTAAGAACTTAGCCTCTACAACTGGTAACTGAGAAAACTAGCATTTATTCATTCCTCATTTATTTATTTGTCAGTCTAAGCCTTGGTAAACCAGGGGCCATGGTGCTTTCATGGCATTTACACTCGGGGATTCCCAGCATCCTAGTACTGTACCAAGAACTCAAATACAGTTGTCCCCTCCTTGTCCGGGGGGGATGTTACAAAACCCCCAATAGATGCTGAAACCCCAGAGAGTACTCCCTATATATTCTATATATACCGTGCTTTTTCCTAAACTTACATCCTTATGATAAAGTTTAATTCATAAATTACACACAATAAGAGACCGACAACAATAATAAAATAAAACAATTATAACAATATACTGTAATAAAACTTCTGTGAATATGGTCTCTCTTCAAAACACCCTATCCGTACTTACCCTTCTTGTGATGAAGGAAGGGGATAAAATGCCTGTGTGATGAGATGAAGGGACGTGAATGACAGAGGCGTAGTGACACAGTGTTAGGCTACTATTTGCCTTCTGGCAATACGTCAGAAGGTCTGCTTTTGGAGCAGTGGTTGACTAGGGGCGGGGAACTGAGACCGTGGAAAGCGAAACCCCAGATAAGGAGGTCTCCTGGAGGGTGGCAGGATAGACGGAAAATGGATATCTTGCCTGCATGGTCAGAAAAGCCCTGTCTTTGGAGAGGTTGACATCGAAGGTGAGATCTGAATGACAAGAAGGAAGGGACCACGTCAAGATCAAAGGACAAACAACTGGTGCCAAGCCTACAAGGTGAGAGCGGGTGTGGCACGTTGGAGAGAGTCAGACGCCAGTGCCGGTCAGGTGTCATGGGAGGTGGATGGACAGTGAGGCCAGAGAGGAATGCAGGGGCCATGATGGGTGGAGCGTGTAAACGAGGAAAGGCATTTGGATTTCACTCTGGGTATATCATGAAGGACTCGCAGTGTGCAAGAGTAGCAGAGGAGGGGCATGGTCTTATTCATATGCTACAAAGACTGCCCTTGATGCCGTGGGAAGAATCCATTGTAGGGAGGCTAGAAGGGAAGCCAGGAGATCAGTGAGGAGGTGGTGCCAATAGTCCTGGGTGAGAGGCAGTGTAGAAGACGGAGTGGAAGTGACCAGGAGTGGATGGATTCTGGAAGTATTATGGAGATCTGGCCCATAAAACTGGGCGATGGATGCCTAACCTTTCTTTTGACCCGACTGTCCATGCAGCCCCCACCCCCAACCTCTTGCAATTCTCTTCCTAACACTCTGTGCTCTGGGAAATCTAATCCCCGTTCACCCAGTGGTGGCCTCTCAATAATGCCTGAAAACAGAATGAAACTCCAGCAGATGGCCATTGTTTATCACCCCATTGTTTTTGCTATGTTAATTCATTGTCCTGCCTGGCGGTTCCGTTAGCCTCTTCATGGCTCTTGTAGACCTTTAGAAACACATCCATGATGAATAATGAGGCCCCGCTATACTCCAGAATCACTTCAGTGGAAATAAAAGCAAAGTGATTCTATTCTTTCTATCTCATTTCGGGGCTAGCAGGAGAATGAGTCACTTGCACACTCACTTGCCCTGCTACCATTGGGAAGCTGAAGAGCAGGAGAAAGTAATGTTGTGTATGCTAGTCACGAGCAAAGGTACCAGGCACCCTGGGGCACAGCACAGGGCAGGCACTCCTGAGTAGGGGACAGAGGGGAGAGGAAAGGGAAATCGTATTTAAGAACCAGGTGGTATGTCATAAAGTGATTACTTGCTGCTGATAGTAAGACGGAGAAGAGCGAGATCACGAGTAGAGCGGGCAAGCCAGAGGCCCGGGTTGGTCCGAAAAGACTGCAGAGGAGAGGTATGACTTAAGCTTTTCCTTAAAGGATGCTCAGGCTTTGGCTAAACAAGGAAAAGCAGGAAGGATATGAGATCCAAAAGAGTTGTCCGTCAGCAAAAGTTTACATGTGCATGCATATGTATATGTAAATCCTCTGGCCAGTGAAAACATTTTCTTGGCATGTACATTGAGCTTTCATTAATACCCAAGGGCAATAAATGCTCTCAGTGGTGAGGAATGAAAACTCGCCCTTCTTCACCTACCAACACAGCCAGTCTCTTCCCAGGAAAACAGAGGGGGATCGACCGAGGTAGCAGGTGTTTGGCACATCTGCATACACTCCACAGCCACCCGTTCAGATGAGAGGGGAGTTTTTATTCCTTCATAACAATGAACTTCATTCCCTCCGAAACCTTCACTGGTTCCCACTGCCTGCCCACACAAGGTGTGTTTTGCTGAATGCTGACTGCTCATAGAAACAAATAAATTTGGAAAATGTTACACTTAACAATGTTAAACAGGGTTTTTTCCCTCTGTAGGACTTCAAAGATGTTTTAATAAACCAGTGTTCATTATTATCATGCAGGATTTCTCAAGCTTATGAATGCCTGATCTTTTTTTTTAATTTTTTATTTAAATTCAAGTTAGTTAACTGATCTGTTTTTATAGCACATCGTTTGGGACTAGTGTCCTATAGAAGGCACTCTGGGAAATGCTGGGCTTATCAGCATTTCCTCCATCACCCTCCACGTTTGGTCAGACCCTGCCTGCTTCTCCACAAGTCCTGACAAAGCAGACTGCCCTCTGAGGTACTGTTTCAGTTGACGTGCCTTATGTATCCCTATCTCTAGAGCTTTGCTGATGCTGTGTGCTGGCCCACATTATCCTGGCCCGTCTTCTCCTCTGCTTGTAACTCAATCCAAGTCTTAGCTTCTCCAGAAAGCTTTGCTGGTTCCTTCTAGGACTTGGAGCTGCCTCCTGCCTGCCTGTAAACCATCATCACATTGCTTCATGTCCCACTCATCTAGCATTTCATAACTGGTTTCTCCCCTTTATATCTCTAGTACCTGGCACATGCTAGATATTAAAGAAGAGGAGAAGCAGGAAGGAGCTAGAGGAAGAGGAGAAGCACAAGGAAAGAGGTCAGGGAGGAGGAGGATGGGAAGAAGGAGGGAGAAGAAGAGCAGAGAAGAGCACAGAGGTGACAAAGAGAAAGAGAATTCCATAGGATCTTAGACATGGCACTTCCAGTGAGTGCAGGTGGGAGGGACTACTTCGGGGAAAAGAAGATCCATAAAGTTCTCCTTCTATGACCCAGGGGAGTGGATCTGGCCCCCAGCCCACTTTGCTGAAGGCCAGGACCCACTTGTAGGTCATCAGCTCTAACCAGAGGTGCCATAACTGAGAATGGTATCCATGGTGGTCTCTTAACCAACCTGTGTTCTAGAATAATAATAATTATTATTATGTATATAATTGCATGATTAAGAAAACAGCATATATATCCTTTTCTTTGTTGTTTCTGTAAACATCATACAGTATACAGTACACTAAATATACTAAATATTCAACCAAATAGATAGCCTTCAAAGTAAAAATTACATAATCCTGAAGCTATTGCTTCTACTAAAGCCAGTGCCTTCCTTTTACGCAGGAGAGCCTAAAACCCACAGAGCAGCTTGAACTGGGGCTTAACCACTGAATTTATAGCCCAGCACACTCACTACCTAGACTGTTTTAAGCTCTGCTTCCCAGAGAGTGTGTGATCGCTCTCTTGGCCAAATGGCCACCTGCCTGAGATGGAGACATAAGAAACTCCCACATCTGCTTCGTGCTCCTAACGCCCACAGAAATGGCCACCCACTTAACAAACCTACTTTCCTAAACCAGACATTCTCTTCTTTACCCCTGTACATGTAGAAAATGCCAAACAAGATGGCATATGTTGGAAATAAGGTTAAATGGACATCTTCCGAAAGAGTTCATTCTTGGTAAGTTGTCCATCTGTTTCCATTGACTTAGTTACCTTCTGCAAAGGCCCCTGGCCTTGCCAGAGTTCCGCCCTGGAAAAGCTCATCCTATGGAAGCATAGCTTGACGGGTTTGTCAGGCTTTGTCTCCAACACTCTGTTAAATGCCCAGATATATTTCTTTTATGCTTGTGCATAAATTCCATTTCAGAGTGTCAAGGCAACACCTAAATCAGTCTCCCGAATGTGGTTTGTGGAAAGAGCCTGAATGCCAAGAGGCCTGGGTTCCAGTCAACATTTCCTCTGACTTTTACAAGTTGTGAGCAGATGACCATGGCCCAGGTGCCAGCAGCCATGGGATGTGGGCGGAGGCACTGAGCCCCAAGCATAGTGGGCCAGCTGGGGCATGGGAGATGGTCAGCCCAGCTCCTCTGGTCCCTCTACCGGCCCCCCAGAGGACCCATAATCAGGCAGGCCTCAACCGGGGCAGGCCTGAGGCCAGAGCGAGAGCAGTCTCCACACTAATTCATAGCCAGTCATGGAGGAGAAAGTGTTGCATGTGTGTGAGGAACTGAGTATAAGAGCTTCGTCCCAGAGAGCATTTCTGTGCTGTGAGGAGGAAGAAGGAAAAAGGATGCTGGGGTGCCCAGTTTCGGGGCAAGCAAGCCATCCCTGTCCTGTGGATTAGAGTAGTTCCTTGTTCCCAGCACCACGTAACTGGGATTCTCTCCTTCTGAGCCCTGCTACCCTGGTATGTGAAACAAGAAGATCTGTAACATGATCAAAATAAGACTTTGTTTTGTATTTCCCTCCACCCCTTGAACACTCTATTCACAGAGAGATTTTTCTCCAGCCACCCGATACAAACTTGGCAGGCGCCGTAACTGTTCAGCCCACTCTTAGGTTTCAGACGGGTTGACAATCAAAAATACACTCTAAATTCAGTAGTTAGAAAGTCCAATCAGATATTTAATCAAGCCCTCAAACCTGACTTAGCGTTACATCTTCCGTCCTCCCCCAGCTGGGCCGGACTCCCCATGAAGAGGAGGGCTGCGGGTGTCTCTGTGTTTCTCCACTTTGCTCTTCTCCTCCTAGCCCCCACCCCAACTCGTTGGCCACTTTCTCACATGTCCTAGGCAGGGATAGGTGAGCAGAGGTAAGGGAAAAATAGCTCCTCCTTGAACTGGGACCATTAAGCTGGCTTTGCACTCTCTGGGCCCAGCACCAGTTTCATGCTGACTTGTTTCTCCCATGGGATGTTCTTTGGAGCTTCCTTCTGGATCCTCTCTCCTGCAGTTTCCTTGACATGGGCAGATGTCTCTTTATTCCCAGTGTTTGCCTGTGGCTGCTTCCTCAGGACTTGGCAGTTGCCTCCATCTTCCTGCCGCTAAAGTCCCTCTATCCCACTCAGTGGCCTTGGCCAGGACCCAAGAGGACCCGACATTGGACCTCCTTCCACACAGCCACCTCTGCTCCACAGGAGACACACACACACCACATGTGGCCGGGCCAACCCCACCACAGCAGTCTCTACCCTGTTGCCGCAGGCTGCCCCCGCTTTCTCAGACACGAGAGCTCTGTGTTCCCTCTGGGTTCAGCCTCATTCACCTCACTAGGCTTGAGGGGAAAGCCATGGACACCTGCCCTCCCCACACCCCTCTACCTGGTGGGAGGGCCGCGGGGGACTCAGAGCACAGCATCAGCTCTCTCCAAGAAATACCCCTACCAATCCTCCCCACCCCGACCCCTTTTAATATCTTTCCTCTGGCTGAGGGGTCCAAGCGTCATGGGGCCAGTTTACAGACATTGCCTTGGAAATCTGCTTTGGGTGATTAGGTACCTCATCAGAATTGCTTGCACCTTGGAGCCTAGTCAAAACTTCCATTTTAACATGCACTGGACACTTATGTCAGATTTTAATTATGTACTCTTTTAAATATAAGCCCCACGGGGGCACGAACTTCATCTGGTTGATTCGCTGCTATATAATAGGCACTTAATGAATAATTGTTGAATTAATAAATTAATTTTTAAGTAAAGTTGGCCACCTCCCCCCAGACTGTTAAATTATATGAGCATAGGGACTGCAATTATTTTTACTCATTATTTACCCCAGTGTCTAGTAGAGCACCAGCCAATAGCAGATGATTTAAAAAATAGTCTTGAATGAACTAACGAATCTGGTGAAAGCCCGTATTTCTCTAAGCAAGATTCCTGCAGGCTCCACTGGCCCAAAGCACCTCTCCCTCCTTTCCTCAAATTCTTCGCATGGCCACATGGCTTCAAACTCCATCAATCAGAGATCCTGTCTGCCAACCGAGTCTTCTTTAACAATGGCTGAATGGAAGCCATCAGTCATTTACACTTAAGAAGGCTATTTGCTACAAGGAACTTCCAGGAACCTCGTTGTTGGGGACCTGAGAGGGTGCTAGGAGGGAGCACCCGAGAGAGAAGATGCAGGCTTTGAGGTAGGGACACTTGTAGAGATTTGCCAGGGAGACTGAGGACCAGGAGGGGAAAGGCAAATGGGAATTTAAGCCAATATTTTTTTGGAGACTGCCTTTAACACTCCCTCCTCCAGTACTGTTTTTAAGAACCACTTAATATTGGGGCGCCTGGGTGGCTCAGTCGGTTAAGCGGCTGCCTTCGGCTCAGGTCATGATCCCAGGGGCCTGGGATCAAGCCCTGCTTCGGGCTCTCTGCTCAGCAGGGAGCCTGCTTCTCCCTCTCCCTCTGCCTGCCACTCTGCCTACTTGTGCTCTCTATCTCTCTGTCAAATAAATAAATAAAATCTTTTAAAAAAAAAAAGAGAACCACTTAATTTTTAGAGCTAACAGGAATCTTAGATAGCATGAGAGTCTGCAGTTTTCAGTCATTTTTAAGCCAAAAAGAGAACTCCTTTAAATGAAATCTTACCAGAAGCCCAAATATGAAAAACAGATAAGGGAGACTATCTGATTCTAGATGGGCAGTGGGCAGGAAACCAAACACTCACAGGCAGTTTTCCCACAGTAGTCTTGCTATCTCCACTTCAGAATTCCTCAGTGCTCAGGAAACACAGTGTGTCCTAACATGGTGCGAGACCTGTGCTTGCCCTGGATCATTACCATGTCTGCGAGGCCGGACTCCAGAGGCCAAAACAAAAGGACAGTACTAGACCCAATTTCTGCTTCCCTTTGTCAAGAATCAGACCTCTTGTTCCCTCCACTTCCCAAACTCCTCATCTACTCTGTAAATGTTTGCTGAATCAAAGAAAGAGCCCTTTCATGGGGCCACTAAAGACCTCCGCAGGAGTTTAATATGACCAACAAATATTTACTAAGTGCTTGCTATATCCTTGACCCTGTGTTTGGCCCTCAGAACAAATGACCATCGTTGTTGCTATGTTAATCAACGCTCTGGATACTGTTTGTTCAACCTTTTCTGAACCATCTAAATGGCAACGAAACATCCAACCCACATCTGTCCATCTTTTCTCTAAATGTGCTGTGAGGCATCGTGTGAAATGATTTGCTAAAACGCAGATAAACTCCATCTGTCAGCCCCCATCCACAAATCGAGTAGGACTTGCAAAAAAAAAAAGAGGTTTGGCACGATTCACTCTCTGCAAACCTTTGCTCATGGGGATGACCACCATTTCCTGTCTTTGGAACATATAAGCCATCTGTTTAATAATCGGTTCTAGCTTCCTGCCAAGGCCTGACGTCTCTCTCATCAGTCAGCAGTTCCCACCAAAAGTGCTCAGGGCCTCAGGGCCTCCCATCTCTACCACTGGCCAATGTCCAGGTCAGAGAAATGGCTCCCTTGTCCTTCTTCATGTAACAAGACTACAATGTGTGGAGAGTTCAAGGTAGTGTCATTGTTTCTGTATCAGCCACACCAATTCAGGGCTCGGGATCGCTCAGCTGAGAGCCTAAGAACAGGCTTCACAATGAAGCACGCTAGCTTTGAAATCCAGCTCTACCACGTACTGTGCGGTTTTGGCTACTTACCCACTCTGAACCCGCAAAAGGAGCTCACGAGAAGGTTGGAGAATTAAAGGCAATATCCTACATGAAGTGCTTAGCACAGTGGTTGGCACATATCCTTATTGTCACTAGAAGAAAATGACCTTATCACAGGTCAGGGATGGAGACCAGGCAAGGATCAGGCCCAGAAGGAGGGCCTTTGTGGGAGGGGCATATTCATAGGCATATTCACAGGGGCGTATTCCTACAATGTGCGTTATTTTTTTTTTTTAAGGTTATTTATTTATTTATTTATTTGAGAGAGAGAGCACATGAGGGGGGGAGGGTCAGAGGGAGAAGCAGACTCCCTGCTGAGCAGGGAGCCGGATGCGGGGCTCGATCCCGCGACTCCAGGATCATGACCTGAGCCAAAGGCAGTCGCTTAACCAACTGAGCCACCCAGGTGCCCCTGTGCGTTATTTTTCTAGGCACTAGGAAGTATACAGGAAAGACCTTCTTCTCTATAAAGCTTGGAGTCTCCTAGAGAACAAATGATGAAGAACTGTCTGTCCCCGTTCAGTCACATGGTTGTGAATTTGCTGTTTGGGTCAAACAGAAGTCCCAGAACACCAGCCCCGGGCTGGTTCTTGGAGCTGCTTCTCAGAAGGGCACACAGATTATCTCAGGGGCAAGTTCTTCAGGAGGCCCCAGAAACCCCCAGAGAACTCAGTACAAGTGATTCTTGTCTTTGAGCACGCCTAGGAGACACCGAGGAACAGCGTGGTAGGCCCCTCAGAAGAATGTCAACCCAAAAGGCAAAAGCTATTATGGGTCCATGCTCCCAGCCCTCCTGGCAAACTTGCAGAAGAATCACTCCATGCCTTTGTTGTCTACAATTAAGTTGGCAGGACTCAGCTGCAGTAGATGTGAGAGGTTCTGGGTCCATTTCTAAAGCTCATTTATTTTCAAAGTACTTGAACTAAAGGCAATAGTAATAGATGACAGCTGAGAATTTTTAAGTTTTATTTTCAGTTCTAAAAAAAAAAGAGGGTTGGGTATCCACTTATATTTTCATACTAAGGATAAGTCAATAAGGGAGATTTCATTGTGTGTGTGTCAGTCTAAAAAATAAGCAATTCAGTGTGCCATAGCACAGATTTAAACTGCTTAGAAAGCCCAGGAGAAGCAGCCCTCCTCCTTGGGGCAGCATGAGAGTGGCGGGGTAGGTTAGAAACAGTAGCTGCTGGGAAGGGAGCCTGGAGCTCTGCTAAGAGGGGTGGTACTTCCGGCCTTGACTGTGACCAACTTTGAGCAGGAGTCCGAAATCACAGCAGGAAAAAAACCACGACGGCCAGGAACCCAGCAGCAACAGGGAAGCCTAGCCTGGCATCGCGGCTGGTTGCTGTGGCTTACAGCAGGAAGGAAAGGCTAGCAGGAAAACCAGCCTCCAGCCCACCCCGGCTCGCTCCCTAACTGGGGAGGGGGCTCTCGGGGCAGAAGGGACACAAATGGTTCCCGAGGCTCGAGAGCTTGGTCTGAAAGGCCCAGGTCCAATTAAAACAAGCCAGGAGCCTGAACAGCTGCCCTATTTTGACATCAGGAAACCCATTTTTAGTTCTGCTAATGGCTGTGATGTACAAAGTTTATGTTTTTATTTCATGAACTTAATGCTTAAAAGAATTAAACCAGTTAAGGCCCAAGACCACAACTTCCTCATCCACCAGGGATGGGCTACTTTTCCCAGAGCCTGCCTCTTACTGAGAAGTCCCCAGATTCTTTATCGGGTTCCCGTAGTCCTACTACTAGATTTGCCTCGTAGTCAGAGCGTGTGTAAACAAAATGGGCTGTAGGCCCCTGCTGTGATCAGAAAACTCCTCCATGCATATGTATCTCCTCCAACTACCTACCAGAAATTCTCCAAAAGGAGAAAGGCTAATCTCTTTGATTGAAGGCCTGGAGCCTAGTTAACATCCCAGTGTCCACAAGCAGAAGAAAACACACACACACAAAACCACAAACCACACACAACTGAGGAAAATTAGGGTATTTTTTGAACAGGCTTTTAGCTATTGAAAACCAAAGTATTACTCTGTGAGGAACCCAAACTCCACATGGTGCCATTTTGCATCTTAATAAATTTTCAGCATTAGAGCCATGATTTAAAGAAATGGGAGGCCAACTACCTTGAAGTCTGTTTTGGTTAGCATTTATGTTGTTGATGATCCCACCTATGGAAAAGGCAAAGCTATTTAACAGAAATGTCCACAAAGAGAGCCAAGACAGTCTCATGGCTGCAAAGAAACCTTGGACCTACGCCCTCACTCTCCTCATCGTGGCTCAGGTTTTCCAGCCATGTGAGTGTGTGAGGACTCTTGCTGCCTCCTCCTCATGAAGAGCTCCTGAGGTATCCGTAGACAAGGCCACGCAGGACTTTGAATTTCTGGGGCAAAATTAAACAGTCACCATTGTAGTATGGGTCCCCAAAACTGGCTTTCTTCATCCACCAAGTGTTACCACTGGTGCCTGGAATGATGAGTAATGCCTCCATGTAGGTAAACAGACAATTAGAGGGGAGTTTTCCCCCATATGATGTTGGAGCAAAAGTCATTGTGTCTGAAATCTCTAGGTCTGAGACACTAGGAAAATTACAGTTTGTATATACAACAGAAAAGGCCTCCTTGAATTATATCATATTTACAAATTATAATAATTGCTTTTAAAGCAAGTTTGTGTATATTGTTTTGTTTCTTTAAAACAACTTCGACATGCCTCAGCTTCCATTGAATGTACTGCTTAGAATGAACTTATGTAGCAAGCAGCTGACTCCCCTCTGATGGGTGGTACAGACTGGGTCCACGTCTTCTCTCTGCAGATACTGCAGAGGGCCGATCCTAGCTAACCATAAAACTGAAAGATGGAGCACTGGACCCCTGGAGGTCCCTATGCTCCAGTGATTCCTCTCCCCTGTACCAAATTTGTTTTGAGACTCTTAAAGAGATCATCATTACCTCAAATACAACGGGTGATTTTATTTGATATATCCTGGGAATACAGCTTATATGAACTGTCATAACAAAATGAAGATCTACTAAATAAAACGTCGTTCGGGCGCCTGGGTGGCTCAGTTGGTTAAGCGACTGCCTTCGGCTCAGATCATGATCCTGGAATCCCAGGATCGAGTCCCACATCGGGCTCCCTGCTCGGCAGGGAGTCTGCTTCTCCCTCTCCCACTCCCCCCTCTTGTGCTCTTTCTCTCTCTCACTCTCTCTCTCAAATAAATAAATAAAATCTTTAAAAAAATAAAAAAATAAAAATAAATAAATAAATAAAATGTCGTTCAAGCAATAGAGAAGATGGACGGAATGTCACAGAAAAGACTTAAACAATATTTATTCATTTATGCACTGAGAAGTGGAACCACCTGGGAAAGCACAGTGTGGCTTTTAAATGACACTACATGTTTATAACAGCTACTTGTTGACTAAGAGCTACAAAGAGACTCCCCAATTACAGAAGACGCAAAGCCAGTGGACACTCTCCCCAAAATAGTCACTTCCCATTGAGACCTACTTAAGGTACTTTTCCAAAAGTATCCATACAATTTCATGTACGTAAAATACAGTAAAACCTCACATGAAGAGATATCAGAGTCTGGGGGTCTTATTAGCCTGTGTACCCAAATGAAAGATTATTTCTTTTAAATTCTCCAGATAAAGCCCCACCTTGTTCCTATATCATAATTCAACTTTTAATGTGAGTGAGAGTAAAAAGGGGACCTAAAAATAAAGTAAAAAGCATTCAGTGGGGTCTCAGTTCTAATCCCAGGACAGCTCATCCAGGAGACTGTCAGTGAGTCAGTTAAATTTTGCCTGGACTCGGTTTCCCATCTAGAAGAAGAAGGAAAGGGGGGTGGGTGGGGAGAAGGAGGAGAAGAAGAAGAAGGAGGAGGAGGAGGAGAAAAGAATAAGAAGAAGGAGGAGGAGGAGAAGGAGGAGGAGGGGGAGGAGGGGGAGGAGGAGAAGGAGGAGGGGGAGGAGAAGGAGGAGGGGGAGGAGAAGGAGGAGGAGGAGGGGGAGGAGGAGAAGGAGGATGAAGAAGAAGAGGAGGAAGAAGACGAAGGGGAAGAAGGAGAGGAGGAAGAAGATGAAGATCATCCTTGGTTCCTGTTGCATGACCCAAAATTAGGAGATCCACTGAAATGTGAAAACGGTGAAATGTGGAAACAAATAAATAAACAAACATATAGCCCCCAAATATTAATAGTCATTATGTTGGAATAGTGAGCCTGGGGTTTTCTTTTCTTTTTTTCCATAAAAATGTTAGTGCCCTTAATTGCTTTTATTTAGTGAGAAAAGTGATAACTTAAGAAAAGAGAGAGAAAGAAGCAGATGTGAGCTTTAAAGGATGATCATAGAGCTGGATCTATGAGGTCTGAGCTAGACTCCCCGGTGGGTAGAAAAATGTTCCAGTTGATTACATCAGAGTGAGGAGGTGTGAGTGGTTGGTCACACCAGGATGCCGTGGTTCTCTGCTGTGGTCTCCTCTGTTTCCAGTACATCCAGCATCCAGCATCACCTTCACTTCCATGGCCCAGGTCTCCTGGGACATTCATTTGCAAGGTCACCATCATTAAAACTCACCCCCTGGTCTTCTTGTTACTCTGTTTGTCTAGTGGTCCCCCAAGGTTTTTGGACTCAGACCTTTGGTATGAAATTCAATCTTCATTTATTCATAACTTTTTTTCTTTACCCAGTGAAAGAGTATGATGAAGTCATGTTTTCTGGCATGCTGGTCGAAGATCTGAATGCTTAAAAGTGAAAAATACTGAGAGCTTAAAAAGCTAGTGTCCAGTATTCTTTCAGTGGTCTCGAGTAGACAGTAATGTTTTCCCAGATGTTAATTCCAGAGTGACAGAACCATCATTGTCCCCATCTGTCCCCACTGCAAAATTATAGTCATTCTCTATAACAGTAGCAATGAACTCTAGTAATGAACAAACAACCCAAGAAAACTGTCTTTTCCCCGGGAGCCTATTTAGTGGGCTACTCTCATATCAGTCAGAACAACAGCAGGCTGCAAGGGAGTAGGGAATGACTCTGAACTCACTGGATGGTAAGGAAGAAGATGAAGAGTGAAAAGGTGCCTCTGTAGGCCAGTAAATGCCCTAGTTCAAAGTTTCAGAAAATGGACTTGCATTCCACACTTCTAGAAAGTGCCTACAGGACCCCACCATTAACTTAGGCACTCTCTTCATGAGAACATAAGGATTGTCAGATGTCCTGGCACAATCCTGCACAGCAGTCGTCAGACGCATGTATCTCTTGGATCATATCCTGCTCTTCCTTCCCAAAACATGCAGCTCTGACAACTTTGAAAGTGTCATTTTCCTCTGAAAAATGACACAAGGGGCAGAGGAGTTCAACCCTAATCCCTTTTGTGAAAGTATTCCTAAAATATTAACAACTTTGTGACTAGTCCACTTTATACCTTGTGGCTGACAAATGAACAAATCTCCTTGGAGATTAAACCAGTCTCTTTTGGGTCTTTGAACAAATTTGGGAAGGTAAGCACTAGGTCCAAAAGATGCACAGACAGATCTTTGGTGCCACCTTCCCTCCTTTGTCTGTGACGCTCCCAGCTGAGGTGGATGAGCTCCTGTGCTAACTTCCCTTCTGTGCTCCCCTGTCTCATGTTCTCGTGTACTTACTCCTTTTTAAGTGTTCTGCTGCACATGTTCATCCTTTGCCTCCTCCCATTCCCATCCACTGTGTCACCTTCTCCACCACCCCCAGATTTAACGACCCGGAGTGCCCTTTCCTTGGGCTCAAAAGGACGGATCATTGCACTAGGTGCCAGCGTTGAAGGGGTATCCTCCCCAGGTAACATATTGACATTTTAAGAGGGATCTCGTGAGATGTCCACAGAGGACCCCTAATGTTGAGAATGGCAGACCCAGTGGTAGACTGGACATGTCTGGGGTGGGGGGTAGGAAGAGGATGTCTCAAGGTAGACAGGTTTGGAGTTTTATTGAGCCCACTCCCAGGGGTATCCATGTCATAGAAGGGGAAAGCAAAAGGGAGAGGCTGGGGGAGAGAGATGAGCTGAGAAAGAACAACGAGTTGAGAGAAACTAACAACGCAGGCCTCAGCTCCCTCTCCAACTTTGCAGTGTGGTCTGTAACCCCAGCAGACAGCTTATTTATCAAACATCTACCAAGTGTCTGATGCTACTCCAGTAGCTTCTTTTAGATCAGATAATATGACAAAGTCCCGGCCCTTAAAGAAAGAATGCTGGAAAACATGGAAGGACCGGGTAGAAATCATGATGGCCAAAAAGAGGACAAGGAGTACTGCGATTGCTATTGGGCTCTGTGCTTATTCCTTATTTTGTCACTTCACAGCTGAAGCTCCCAGAAGAGCAGATTAGCCATGGGGAACTGTGGTGCGTCTCCATACTGCCTCCCCGCTGCATTCCTCTGCCTCCGTCCCAGCCACATCTCTCAGCCTCAAGAATCCGCTTCCTCAGTGAACTGGGAGGGGGTGGTAAGCATGGCAGCAGAAGGGGGAGCAGGTCAAACCACTAGCACCCCCCCACACACAGTGCAGGGTCTTTGGAGACAGAACAAAGATGGCTCTTACTCAGCATGAGGTCACCTTTCTTTCCTCAGGACTATCTGGACTCACAGGGTTTATTTGGGTTCTCTGCCTGAATTCACTCCATACCTGATCTCTGTGAGCAGGCCAGGGACCCAGCTAGAAGACACCCCTCCAGGTAGACACACACACACACACACAGTCTGTAACCTAGAGCCTGGGGAAATACCAAGGGACACAGTGCAGAGGCAGCAGCGTTGAGAGGAAAGCATGCAAGGCTCAGAGTCAGACCAACCTGGGTCCAATCCTGTCTCTGCCATTCACTATTTATGTGGCCCTGGGCTCAGTCTCCGAGAGCCTCCATCGTTTTGTCTTTGAAATGGGGATAGTAATACCTACCTTACAAGGTTGTGGCGAGGTTTTAGGATAATAGATAGGGCTTGGATAAATCATGGCAATTATAACAACGACCGCCCTGTGCCCATTCGATAGGCTTTTAAGCTTGTTCACAGGATACAAATAGTATCATAATATTCGTGGGGCTTCGTGCAGCATTGGACAAATGTTGCCCCATGTTCCTGGGAAGCAGGGTCTGCTTCTTCATTCCTTTATTTTACAGATACCCTCTCTGTGCCAGGCCCTGGGTGGTGAAGGAAATTCAGTGGTCACCAGGGAGCTTGTGGTATCATGGCAAAGGGAAAGACAAACACACAAAGGTTGAAGAGGACAGAGGTTGAAGAGGACAAGGCCAGGCGGCCGTGAGAGAGACACGCAGGTGGGCCTGAGTGAGGTAGGACATGGGCAGGCAAACGTCTCTGAGGAAGAGGCTACACTGAGACCTAAGTTATAAGTAGAACTTAGCCAAGCGAAGTTTAGGGGAAATCACGTTCCAGGAAGTGCACAGGCAAAGGTCGTGAAGTCCAGGTGATCGTGGCTTTGAAAAGAAGCTGCGGGAGCCAGCAGGTGAGGAGGAGGGAGCGCAGCAGGAAGTGAGGCTGATGGCAAGTGCCTTGTCAGCCATGTTGGCAATTGGCATCTCAGCAGCAGGATGGACTGGACAGGGAGGCCAACAACGTCGCACAGAGATGAGCTGGGAGACAGCAGATGACGGCAGATGGGCCCGCTGGAGGAACACGACCTTTACCTTTTGCTTATGTCCAGTGTGGACCAGAACCCCTTGGAAAACTTGCCTTTCTCACACTCCTTAGAGGTGAAGAGTCTTGGAGACTTTCGTGTCCATACTCCTCCTGAGTCAGGAGGTGAAGGCTCTGTTTCCTGTGGTCCACACAGCCTCCTAGTCCTGAGCTCTCGATTCTGCTAAATCAGGTGAGCAGGAAGATGGCTTCTATCCACGTGTCAACTTACATTCCCAAACTGCCCTTGCCACACTAGCAGATGGATTTGTTTATACAATATAGCACATTAACCGAAACCCCGGCTTGTCCATCTCTCCAAGGCAGCCTTATTCCTGTCAGGTGAACGTAAGCACCTGCTCCAGCCCATCCCCGCCCCTGTCGAGCAGGGCCTGTGAAAGGCCAGTTGACTGGGGAAACCAGGAGAGACAAAGCTCGAGCTGGCTTCAAGGGTCTCATCAATGTGCAGGAATGGCAGAGCCTAGGGGCCAAAACATTGTTCAAGAAGTGAGAAATGCTACAGCCAGAAGCAGCAATGTAACCCGTGGGAGGAGACTGAGAAGAATTCTGCCGCCAGGCCCACACGGGCACCTGGGGTGACTTTTTGCTGTCCTGGTAAGGGCTTTGCAACCAGGAGGGAGCATTTAAATAGACGGAAGCAAAGCAGGGGATGCCACGCATGGCGTCTCCAAGTGGAGGTCTCTGCCGAGTCCACTTTTACTGAACAAATAAGATTAACCGGTCATTAACAACATCTTTTATCTATATTTAAGGGGCTGAGATCCCCACAAGCTTTGCTATATTTGATAGCCTGCCTCTTTCCAAAGGATTTGAGGTGTATTTTTTTTCCCTCTTAAAGATTCCTCCTATGCTCTCACTAAATATCAGTCTAACAAACCATTTCTTTCAGACCCTACAGAACATAGGCTCAGCCCAGCCTGGGGAGAATTATCGCAAATATTTCCTTAGTGCAGCCTAAATTTGTGAGGTGTTTCCAAAATGGAAAGGAGGCATTTTGATACTGGGTCATGGTCTCATTTCAGATCCAACTCTACATGGTCTCGTAATTAGGAAGAATACTGGGTCCCAGTGGAGGCCTGAAACCAATTTTGAGGTTGGATAACTTAAAATTAATGCTTTTTTACTCCTAAATGAAACCCAGATTTTCAGTGCTATAAACTTTCCATTTCTGTGCCTGGCCGATCGCAAACATCAGCCATGATATTTCAGGGTTTTGACTACTGTCTTCCTTAGGTTTGATTTGAGAGGTGCTCTGGCAGGATCATACCAGCCCCTACCTGAAGAGCAGATGAGTCCAGGAAAATTGAGGGGGCTTGGGGCGCCTGGGTGGCTCAGTTGGTTAAGCAACTGCCTTCAGCTCAGGTCATGATCCTGGAGTCCAGAGATCGAGTCCCGCATCGGGCTCCCTGCTCGGCGGGGAGTCTGCTTCTCCCTCTGACCCTCCCTCCTCTCATGCTCTCTCTCTCTCATTCTCTCTCTCAAATAAATAAATAAAATCTTTAAAAAAAAAAAAAAAAAAGAAAGAAAGAAAGAAAGAAAATTGAGGGGGCTCCTCCAAGCCAGCTGGGTAGAGATCAGCCTATGTAAATTTGGAGCAGGTACCCAACTACATGGTCAAAATTTAAGAAGCACACCAAAGCCCAGCCTGCTCCCAGAAGATCACCAGGACAGCACCCCAGATGCCCAGTATTGGGGCAACTCCTTTAGAATTACACACTATTTTCAGGAGTTTCCTTTTAGGAGTAATACAATTTAGGTTAGAGGTTCGGCTGATCTAGAAAATCTCAAAATAATATAGGTTTAAACAGGATAGAACCTTTTTTCTCACACATGTAACCATCTGGGGAGAATCTATCCAGGGTCAGGATGGTGGCTTCATGGTATCAGGCACCTAGGCTTCTTCTCATGTTTCTTCATCCCTAGAGTGTGGCTCTCATCTGCAGTCCCAAAAAGGAAAAGGAGAGGGTAATCCCCTTCCTCTTAAGGCACGGCCTAGAATTTGTATGCATCACTTCTGGTCAGAGTATAGGTTACATAGCCACACCTCAACGCAAAGGAAGCCACCCCCATCTGCAAATTCACACGCCACAGTAGGTCAGGGCTTTCAGCAGCATTCACTACCTCTTGAACTGATTTATGCAATGGAGGCTGGAAAATATAGTCAATGCTACATGGTCCTGTGCCCAGTGAAATTCAGGGGTTCTCCTTCTGAAGGAAGAACGTGAAAATGGATATGGAAGATAATTAGCCATCTCTGTTATAGTTTATATTTGTGTCCATGGAAAGAAAGTTCCTATTAAGGAATAAACCTTCATGGTGGACCCAGCACATGGATCAGATTAGAGATAGGTCACATAGAAAGCACCGAGAAGGTTTGAAAGGGGAGGCACAAGGGACAAGCAAGTTTTGACTAGAAGGAAGACTAGGGAGATGGGGCCCTTCTCCAGGAAGCACAGCTGAAGGGCACTGAAATTCCAAGGAAGGAATAAGTAGAGTCGTGGAAAGCTAGAAGAGAATGGTGGCAGCAGGAATGTACTGGAACCCAAGCAAATTCTCAAATGTACAATATTACTGGTGGCCAACTCTACAAAGTAGCTATACCTCTTGATGCATTTTGCCCTAGATTCGTTCCAGTCTAAAAGCACATGTTGCTCAAAAGAAAGAGTTGAGAGGGGTGCCTGAGTGGCTTGGTCGGTTAAGGGTCTGCCTTCTACTCAGGTCATCATCCCAGTATCCTAGGATCAAGCCCCAAGTCGGGCTCCCTCTCCCTCTCTTCCTCCCCACCGCCTCTCGTGCTCTCTCTTGCACACTCTCTCTCTCTCAAATAAGTAAATAAATAAATAATCTTGAAAGAAAGAAA
>NC_138378.1:74999799-75021573 GCF_054177405.1 Leptonychotes weddellii | reverse complement strand
AAAAAAAAAAGAAAGAAAGAAAGAAAGAGAAAGAAAGAAAAGAAAGAGTTGAGAGTCAAACAGATCTGGATTCAAATCTCTACTCCGTCATTTACTGGCAGAAAGACCCTGGGCAAATTCCTTTCTGTTCCAAGCCTGTTTCTACATTTTTGAATCAGGGTAATAATACTAACCACTCATGCTATGAAGAGTGCAAAATGAGACGATATCTGTAAAAGAACTAGTACCCAGCCTAGCACAGCAGAAGCATTCAGCGAAAGGTAGAGGTGATTAGCATGAAACTTTTCGCTTCAACACAAGCACCAGTCCCTCAGATAGGGAGCCTAGCCATTGGGACAGGGTCTTGGACAGGAAAATGGCACATGTGTGAGGTGCTGAGAACCTAGGGAACCCATACCCATTGAGGATGCCACTCGCCAACACAATATTGTCATCGTAAAAGTAAAATTGTTCTCTTTTGAAGTTACTGTTCCCTCTAGTCCGGGGAAAGCACTTTGGCAGCTACAGGCAGAGGAAAAGAACTCATTCTAAATGTGGAATTCCTCACATTGTACCAAAGAAGAAAACAAAACTTCATGCATGAGCTTCCATAAATGGAGCAGGATGAGGTTGGAACTATGCAACAGAGGACTAAGTAATTTCATAATATTACATTTTGATAGCCAAGATAAATAATGCTGCTGGCCAAGCCATCTCTGTCAGCTTATCTTCCGGCACCAATTTTTTAAGGCAAATACCTCAACATAAATAAAATAATGATTATCTTAATGACCGTTCTAAGTAGGGAGAACCGTTTAACTGGGGACACGGACAGGGCTGTGAAAATGTTCTCAAGATTGTTAACTGGGAGAGAAGCTTCTGAATAAAATTAGTTCATCCTGGGTCAGACTTCCACTCACTCAGCAGGACCATGCCGCAGTGTTTTCTCTTAAATCTTAGAAAAGTAAGTTAAAGCAACATTATTGCTGAGATTCATCCAAAATGTCAATTAAAACCAGGCTCTTTGGAGAAGTCACTGCCACACAGCTTAGCAGGACCCACGATGCACACAGTGGACTCGGTGCCACCAAGGAAGAGGGGATGGTCAATACTCATGCCTGGTTTTTTTAAAAAGTGAAATTAAGAAACAGTAGAGTATGCTACACTGGGTCAGACCTTTCAGACTTACTTCCTCTTGAGCCAACAAATATTTTCAACTAATTCCCCCTCTTAAGTGTACTCTCTGTGGTATCTCTGCATACGTCTTCGTCTTATTATCCTGAAATTCAGTCTGAATTTTTAGAGAAGTCCCCACTAACAGCCCTTTGGCCACCTGATCACTCTTCCTGGATCTCCTTTCTCCAATTCTATTTTGTCTTCTTCTTCTTCTTCTTTTTTTTTTTAATTTGTCAGAACTAGACGGATGCGGACGACCATGCCATGATTTTATATATAATGATGAGACTTGAAAGAGGGTATTTAAGCATCAGAAGGTGAAGGTTCATTTGTAAAACAATTCCTTATGGCACCGTGTGGATTTCTGTCTTTGTTGCCTGCAATGGTTTGTCAAACTTTAAAAGACTGTCATGTCAGAACGGCAACTTGAACACACGTGTTTCACTTGACTGCAGAATCGGGGCAGACTTTTCGGCCGGGAGCTACCCCCTGGCAGCCTGGGAGGAGGTGATAGGGTGTCTCAGGCCCAGCTCACACAAGGAGGCTTGCAAGTGTGTAAATAGGCAACGTCTTCTCATTATTGCAACATCTTTCCCAGTCCTCTCCCAGTCCGGCCTTTGCTCATCATCATAACAGCCTACATTTCATAATTAATAGTGCAGGGTGATATCAAGAAACAGAAGGGGAAATGTGTGATGGTTGCCTTTGGGGTTATATCTTTGTCTCATCCAGCGATCTCATCTTTCTCCAGGGGGCCCTTGGATTCTAGCGATGTGAAGTTCCAGGCAAGCAGGCAATAAATAGAGCACAGATCTGGATCTTTACCAGCAACGCTGGGAAGAGTACCAAGTTAAGAGTCCAAAAAACATGAAACCTACAACAACCACCATTTTCAGCTCCACAAACCAGGAATGACCCTCCTGGACAAAGAGATGAGTTGCTGCTCATTTCAGTATTGCTCTGTAACAAACCACTCCAAAACACAGTGGCTTCAAACAACAATTTGCTGTTTTCTCTTACAGTTCTGTGGGTTGACCAGGATTAGCTGTATAATTCTCACTTTACATCTCTGATGAAGTTGCCATCAGTGAGTGGCTAGGGCTAGAGTCATCAGAAGGTTGATTGGGCTAGATGTTCAAGAAGGTTGCTTCCCTCACTTGTCTGTCCTCCGAGATCCTCCACTTGGAGTAGAGGAGAGTAGGGCAGAGGACAATGGAGTAGCCTGGACTTCTGCCATGGAGGCTCAGGGCCCCAAAACCAGGAAGCAGAAAATTTCAGGCATCTTAATGTCAGGCTCAAAGCTAGCACAACATTACTTCTATCAGATTCCATTATTCAAAACTGTTACAAGCCAACCCAGCACGGAGGGAGTGGAGAAATAGACTCCTCCTCCCCGGGGGCATGGCCCCCGAGCATGGGAGAGAAGGAATTAATGGCAGACATCTTTCCAGACAAGCTACCACCAAACAGGAAGAGAGAATTTTTTAGAACAAAGAAATTCTCTGCCTCGACTGCTCTGAGGGAGACCCACTCCCTACTGCTCTTGAGTAGCCCAATGACTAAGCAGCAAAGTAAAATTTGAGTGAATATAATTGTTTAAAATATCGAGAGGGAATAGTTAATAAACTCACATCACCCTTAGACTTCAGTAGAGCAAGCAGGTTAAACAAATAAATGAACAACATAGAGGCTTTAATCTAATAAAAAATGGCTAGTGAATATTTAACAGTGCAGCCATCAAATTGAGAATTCACATTATTTTTAAAACTAAAAATTGACTATAACTTAGGCAACAAAGAAAATCTGAAAAAGAGAGAAAGTATAGTTTTTACAGACCACAAAAAAAAAAAAGAAAAAGAAAGAAAGAAAAAGGCTGGAAGTTAATAAGGGATTAAACATTTTTTAAAAGCACCTAGAAGTTTTAAAACACTCATAAATTACTGTTGAGTCTAAGAGGAAATCAAAACTACAATTATGGGATTTTAGAAAATAATGACAATTGGAACACCACAATAAAAACTTAAGGGATTTGGAAAAATCATAGCCTTAAATTTTTTCATTATTAAACAAGAAAAATGAAAATAAATGAGCTAAGTATTCAGTTAAAACTTAGAAAAGAATATGAAACAAATCTACAGAAAGCAGAAACAAGAAATCTACGAATATAAGAACAAATTAATGAAAATAAAGCAAGATCAGTAGAACTGAGAAATAAGTCTTAAAACTTTTTTGGAAATGCTAATATAATTGGCAAATCTTTGAAAGTAAAAAAAAAGTCAGAACATATAAATATGTATAATGTTAATGATTACAAAAGAGATATCACCACAAACAGAATTAACTGTGAGAATTTCCTTTGTGCAAACCACAAACCTAAACAAATGCTTAAAAAAAATCTTGATAAAATGAATGGTTTTCTAAGGAGGGATAAATCATGGAAATGAACTCACACAGAGTACAAAACCTGAATAGGTCAACACCTGTGGCAAAAACTTTTAAAGTCATCAAAGAACTGCATTCTAGAAAAACAGCATGTCTGGAAAGATTTAGAGAGAATTTTCTCATGCTTTTAATGAACAAATAACTCTTACGCTATTTCAAAAATATAGAATATATTAAGAAATGAAAATATTCCCCATTTCTTTTGTAAAGTTAACATAATCTTGATGACAAAAATAGCACACAACAAAAGAAAAGTGGTCAATCTCACATATGAAATTGGATACAAAAATCCCTAGTCAAAGATCAACTGTTGATTCTAGAACTTCTCAAAAGTTTATTGAAGACGTGTTAGGGAAAATTAGAAGTTAGATGTACTCTTAATGCCCAATAAAGAATTTAATAATGGCATTCGGTGCTTTCATGTGATAGAAGATTATGCAATCATAGCAAATCATACTGAAAATGGCAGGGGAGAAATGGTCACATTTGTACAGAATGATTCCCATTTTTGTAAATTCATGCACCACTCTGTGTGTGGGGGGGGACTCTGAAAGAATAAGCACTACATGGTAATACTCTGAGGGTTAGACCTTACAAGCCTTCTCTTCTTCTCTTCTTCTTCCTTCTTTTGTACATTTTCCAAATTTTCCACAAAGAAAATGTAGAACTTTGTAATTGGATGAAAAAAAGGGACTTTTAATTTTTTAAAAAGATTTTTTATTTATTCATTGAGACAGAGAGAGCACAAGCGGGGGGTTGGGGGGTCAGAGGGAGAGAGACAAGCAGACTCCCCGCTGAGCAGGGAGCCCAACGCGGGGCTTGATCCCAAGACCCCAGGATCATGATCTGAGCTAACGGCAGATGCTTAACCAACTGAGCCACCCAGGTGCCCTGAATTTTATTCTTAAATAAGTCTAATCTCAGTAGTAATCCTTCAGAAGTCCTATGCCTGCACCTGTCCCACAAAGGATGAGCCATTTTTATTTCTGCCCCTTCATTTTTCTAGTTTCCTCTTGTTACCAAATATTTCCTTTCTGCTTTCATCATACCCTCAGTTTTGGCCTCCAAAGAAGTTATTATGGAAAGAGTGCCAGCATGTGGGTCAGCAAAATGAATCAAACAACTGAAAGAGTTGACCTTGGATACTTTCACATGAACAGCACATAAAAGGCAGGCTGCTGTATGAGATTTATAGGCAGGGCAAGTCTGAGGTGGAGGGAAGGCAGTCAAGAAGGACTTTGGCACCACCACTCACATCGTTTCTGTTGCCCCCAGCTCCTGCTCCGGGGAAAGGGAAAGAAGCAAGACAGGTATATCTCTATGCCATTTTGTCCCTGTCATGGAACTGGGCCTATGAATGAATGCTGTCAAAGAGCCAGAGTATGGGGGCTTTGTTTCAAATGATGGACCAAAGCTGAAGTGTAGGGTTCAAAGAAAGAGGAGGAAATGGCATGGCAGAAAGAAACACAGAGGGAGCAGTGATCTGTGCATGCTGAGGAACTTGGGTATTTTCCTATAGAAGGTGGGAGGCATTGAAGAGTTTAAGCAGGAAGACAACTTTGAATGTGTGTCTATGTGTATATAAATGCATATATACATCTTGTATATGTGTACAAACATGCATGTAGCTATGTATGTACATACACATTTTCATTTATGTGTGTATGTGTATAAATTTCCTCTGGGAACCAAAATATAACTGGAAAAGAGAAAAGCTGAAAACAGGAAGGCCAGTTTACTTAGTGGCCCAAGTTATAGAAGATTGAGTGACAGTGAGAGTAGGGAGGAGTGAATGGATATGAAGGATCTTTTAGAGATAGAATCAGAACTCTGATTCTCCCTGACTTTGCAGAAGATAGCCACCCCCCAGTTCCCACTTTGATCCCCTCTATTCAAAGGATCAACCTAACTGACTGCCTCAGTTAGTAACTCAGCTGTAATTCCAAATTCAGAGAAGAGAGAATCTAATTGGCCTAGCTCAGGTTAGGTGCCCACCTCTAGTCCAATCAACTATGGTCAAGGCCAGTGTCACGGAATGCAAATATGGTTGCTACGGTCCATTTGTTTGTGGGATTAATTGACTGATATCTCTCTCTGCTTGTGGACTATATTTTTCAAGAGAGCAGGGGCTGGTTTTGGTTGCTCATCACTGAATTCAACACCATATAAGGTGTCCAGAACATAGCCAGCACTCAAAAACCATTTGTCAAAAGGATGAATGTACACATAACGAATGGAGAGAAACATACATGGGATAGGAGGCACTATTAAGTCACCTAATCCAGCCCTCCATCCATTCATTACTCATGTGTCTCATTTATCACTAGAGCACCAACTTCAGTAGGATTACGTCAATTGCCTTCAATACCCCAGTGAGGTTTTGTGGTCTAGCCTAAGAACCAATCCCCATTTACAAGAGTGACTAGAGTGAGAAACTATGCTCCTAATTCTAAACAACTGACTTGAAACAAACTTTGGAAACCCCATCCGTTTGTAACTTGAAAAATACCTCCGAACAAGACAATCAATGGAAGAACCGAGATAGAGAGAAAAAGTATTTGTCAGAAGAAATTTGGCATACATGTTATACTTTTTCTATCTGATTATTTTAGTCTTCTTCCTGTGAAATCCAAATCCCTTAAGTGACCTCTGTTCATAGGAAACTATTTGGTTTAATCTCTAGGAGCCATAGTATATTTTTAACCATCTCCAAAGGCCAGCTCCCTCTCCAATGAGCGTGCCTGATACCCAAAGAGATGTTTTATAACACTCAGCACACATGAGCTCACCACTGGCAAGTCTTTCTGCACACGATCAGCCCACAGCTCTTCTCACATCTCCCCCATCATGCCACAAACCCAAATTCAGGACTCAGAGGCAAGCTTGAGTTCTTACCTCGGTAACCAAAGAGCAGAAGATGAAGAGTCCAATTTTGAATTTTCAAGTTATTAATATTTTATAAATCCAATGCAATACAAAGAGTTAGCCAAATTCAGTAGTATGAAAAGACTTGCAAACTGGCTGTCCCTGAAGAATTCAGATTACAGTATCTGAGCAAAAGGCTCAAAAGCAACTCAAATTTTGATGGAGTTATAAAATATTAGGGCTGAAAGGCCCATGGATGTCATCCAGCTAGTGCAAAACTTTATTTTATATATGAAGACACTTAGGCCCATAGAGAGAAAGGGACTTACTCAAGGTTTTACAATGAGTATGTGAGTCGTAGAACTGGTGGTACAACTCTGCCTCCCAACCCTGACCCACAGAGCAGAAGACAGTCCCACACCACCAGTCTCCTGTTTCTCTTCCCCGTGGACCATTAGTGTCTATGGTTCAAAGCTGAGAAGAAGCCAGAACCTGGTCAACAAGATTTCATCTTTCATGACTACACCATGATTGTTCAGAATGTGTCACCTCCAACTTAGATAAAGAGTTTTGTTGAAAAACGGTTTCATCTGACAAATCAATCAAAAGTAACCCCCCAAAAATATTCTTGTTAACATTTCTGGTTGGAAATCAAGGGAAGCACATAGCATTCTTGCCACCCCTTCCCCAAGAGCCTAGAAGATAGCCCAAAGAGACCATGAGGAGGTGACAAAGGAGACCTAAATTCACAACTGCAAGCTCATGGACCTTTGATCCTTTGAGAACCTAAACTTGCAGGGAAAAGTCTGAGCTTTCTAAGAAGGCTTGCTCCACCTCAGAAACCCTTGGGGATATAAGCAGTACTTGTTGAGTACCAACTTAAATTTGAACCTATAAATATCTCAAGAGGAGAAGACCCAGGGCGCCTGCGTGGCTCAGTTGTTAAGCGTCTGCCTTCGGCTCAGGTCCTGATCCTGGGGTCCTGGGATCGAGCCCCGCGTTGGGCTCCCTGCTAGGCGGGAAGCCTGCTTCTCCCTCTCCCACTCCCCCTGCTTGTGTTCCCTCTCTGACTGTGTCTCTCTCTGTCAAAAAAATAAATAAAATCTTTAAAAAAAAAAAGGAGAAGACCCAGAGGTCGCCTCAGAGACACTTACCCACCAGTTGGGAAGCAATGTTGACTGAAAAGAATACCAAATGGCATATTATCTTCTTTCATTGAGCAGATTTTTGCAGAGGGCTTAGGGTAGGCCAAGATGGACATCCTGCAATTAAAAATAGTAATAATAATAATTTAAATATGTAAGCAAGGACCAAATCACAAACAGCTGCATATGCCATCAGAGGTATTTGGATTTTATTCTAAAGATAATGGGGAGCCATTGAAGGATTTTGAGCTGGGCATTGAATTGACCAAACTTGTGTTCTGGAAACATCTCTTGGCAGCTATATCAAGAGTTGATGGATTGTGGCCAAGAGCTACATTGTGTGATACCATCTACAAGTGATTCAAGAAAATATTTGCATTTTTAGTCTATATTCAGGATAATAGAGGGAAAGAGGATAAATGCCTAAGGCAAGCAGAGCTGGTTTTAATCCCACTTCTACCATTTACTGCTCTGTCATCTTGGGCGCCATATTTAAATAAGCCTGAGTCCTCAGTCTCATTTCTGTACAGTGAAAATAATGAGTAAAAATGATGTGCCTAGATATTTCTAATAATCCTCTCAACACCATTAGATTCAAATCAAAATGGCGCTTTCCAGCCTAGGAGAAAAGCCACCTAGCATCCTGCTAAGCCACCACTTAGCAGGAGATATTGTTGCATTTTCTTCTTAGAATTTAACCAGAGTATTTTGTTGCTAATGTGTGAAAATAATTGGCACTTGTACTTTGTAAATGAGCGAGCCGAGGTAAACTGAGGTCAAAGCCAAATGTTGGATCCAAATCAAACCTCCCAAAAACAATCCTGCAAAGAATTTAACTGGTTTACAAAGACCAGTGTACGAACTGAGAGCTCCGGTCGTCCTAGCAACCTTTTAAGCAAACACTGGTGCAGATTTGCTGGCATATATGACACTGAGAACATCTGGCCTTTCTATTATCCTCTCACAAGCAAAAAATGATGTCGTGTAAACTGATCTTCAGGCCAATTATATGGTCTAAGTGTTATAGTGTTTGTGTTGGCTCTTCTGGTTCCAGGTTTTAAGAGCTTAATTTGTAGCCACACCCCTCCCTGAAGTCCTAGTTGCATTTTACTGTAACTGACCCCAGGGATTTGTTTATGCCAAGTCTGCACCTTTCTTCAGGATGATAAATATGTGTAGATGCATCATCAGTCAACTGTGTGTGCAAAGCATGGTGGGAGGTCCTATAAGAATCGGTACAGGAGTTGTGTGCCACAGGAAGGTAGAGAAAGTGTGTAAGACAGCGGGCTCTGGGGACAGCTCCGGTCACATGTTCAGTGCTACATTTTCCCCCTCTATACCAGCTTTGTTATGGAAGCCAGGTGTGGAGTGTGGAGGCTCTAGTCTGCAGCTCACTTAGAAGGCACTAAACTAGGAGTCAGAAAACCTGATACTCCCTCCAACTGGCCTTCCTACCCTGGACAAGGTCATTATTGTGCCTGAGCATCTGTTTCTCCATCTCGATTCATTTACAAACTCCATGTGGCAGGCACTGTTCCAAGGCCTTCATCAACATTGACTAAGTTAATCCTCCTAATGACTCTAAGTGGCAGGCAGTATTATTACCCCCACCCCATGTCACACAGTCGGGACATGGAGGAGACTGTGAGCTGGCCCCCCACCCCATCTTGGCTGCTCACTAAGAGCTCCGGGCTACTGCGCTCAGCTCCAGTGGGCTGGGGTATCTAGTGAACCATAGCCTAGTGCTCTGGAGCGGGAGACCCATGAGTGTACCCTTGGACTATTACTGACCACAGGAAAGGGGCTTCTTGCCTCTCTCCCTCCCCACCCCGCCCCTTCCTTCTGTTGCTTTGGCCAAGAGGCCATGACGGCAGCTGGAGGGACTGACCTAAGGAGGTCTTTCTCCCACCTCACTCCCATCCCCCACCTCCACAGCTGACAGATAGATGTGAGAGAACATCTTTTATTCTGTGGATCCTTTCTTAAAGACATCTGGGGATCCTAATCTGGGTTATGAACGAATGTATTGGTAGAAGAAGGCTGGGAGATCCTGACTTTGTCTCTGGACAAGATAGCCTCTGGTAAAAATATTAGCATTAAGTATGTGAAATAAGTAAACAGGCTCTGAATTAGCATGCCTCCTCTCTCTACTGTGCCCCCCCCTTCCACCCAGGGAGGGAGCCATGGGATGGCCAGCCCTCAGGGAAATCTGAAGCCATATGGGGCTTGACCCCAGGCACCAGCAGCTCCATCTTCAGGACCAGAATTCTCCTTCATCTTCAGAGGAAATGAATCTTTTGAGTCTCTTTGTCTGACTTGGCATGTCTAGGAACAAAGGGCAGAATATGTAGTACAGTAAATCCCAACTCTGAGTTGTCCATTAAAGGAATTTATCACAGATGGTAATCATTAGGACTTTAACATTCTTGAAGGAAAGAGTTTTATCCAGAATTATAAATAAACTATTCCCAAGGCTTAGATTTATAAAGCTGTGTTAAAAAACAAAATTCAACTAAATAAAATTTAAAGATCTTACTGGCTTTATTCAATAATTCATGAATCAGGCTGCATCCCATCTAGCAAATAGAAAGGAGCTCCGAGGAGCTGTACAAAATGGGAGACTTTTATAAGCAGAAGGGGGCAGGGACAGGAAAGAGTGGGTTACCTCATCTTTCTGTGGGGTTGGAAGGGGCCTGTCAGGCAGATTACCTCACTAATGCTGACCAGGAAAGTCCAGATTGACAGGTTTAAGATTACTTTTCTGGGAAACTTTGAAACTGCAATTAGGTCAGGTATTGAGTCTTGATTTGCTGACATGGGCATTAGTACAGGTGACTCCATTTCAGGCCTGTTATCTCTCTTTTTATTGTTATGTTAATCCCCATACATTACATCATTAGTTTTTGATGTAGTGTTCCATGATTCATTGTTTGTGCGTAACACCCAGTGCTCCATGCAGAATGCGCCCTCCTCAATACCCATCACCAGGCTAACCCATCCTCCCACCCCCCTCCCCTCTAGAACCCTCAATTTGTTTTTCAGAGTCCATCTCTCTCATGGTTCGTCTCCCCCTCCGATTTCCCCCCCTTCATTCTTCCCCTCCTGCTACCTTCTTCTTCTTCTTCTTTTTTTTTTTCTTAACATATATTGCATTATTTGTTTCAGAGGTACAGACAGATCTGTGATTCAACAGTCTTGCACAATTCACAGCGCTCACCAGAGCACATACCCTCCCCAGTGTCAGGAAACAAAATGAGGGTTGCTGGAGTGGGGGGTGGGGTGGGAGGGATGGTGGCTGTGTGTCTCTCTTTTTCTAACAACTGTAAAAGAAGGCTGCTTAGGGGGCGCCTGGGTGGCTCAGTCGGTTAAGCGTCTGCCTTCGGCTCAGGTCATGGTCCTGGAGTTCTGGGATCAAGCCCCACATCAGGCTTCCTGCTCAGAGGGGAGTCTTGCTTCTCCCTCTCTCTCTGCCCCTCCCTTTGCCCCTCCCCCTGCTCCTTCTCTCTCTCCCTCCCTCTCTCTCTCTCAAATAAATAAATTAAATATTTAAAAAAAAAAAAAAAAGAGGGCTGCTTGGACAACTGGGAACTTACAGCACCGGATTACAAAGTCAACCTAACCTGTGAAAGCTTTGCATTGATCTGGGAGTTCTGGGCAATGCCATGAGAAGATAGGAACTTATTTCCGCAGTTAGTGGGCCCCCAGTCAGAACCTAACAAGGTTAGGCCCTGCTTTAATCTCATGAAATGCACACTCAGAGGAATGGGGTACTGGCATCTAAATATGGCCTTGTAATTCCTAAACCAATAGTGGAGCAGCAGAGTGCAAAACAAGGCTGCTGCCTTCCAGAAGTTTCTCATCTGGTCAGGGAGGCAAGGCATTCACCAATCAAACAACTACAGACTATAGTTTGCAGGCTTCTTTGTGTGGCATTGACTGTAGAGAACTCAGGGACGGAAGCAAAGGATACATGGAGGCTGGAGTCATCAGGGAAAGATGTATGGAGGGAAGGGACTGACTTAGGACTCGGATGAGTGGGGTATGTGCATGTGAGGCAGGGTTGGCTCAGCCCTTACTGTCTCCCACAAACATGCATGGTGTCCCTGCTATGACTCTCAGCCCAAGCCACGTCTCAAATCACACACTTGTATCTCCTACAGCTGATTGTGCCTTAAATTCCACAGACTCGCCCTCTTCATTCTCCCTCGGTGCCTTCCTCCAAAGGCCTGAAAAGGGAAATTCCAGCCTCTCTGGACATATCGCAGCCAGAGCAGATGCCATAGGATGGGCGTCCATCCTGGAGGGTGAAGCTGGGAAAAACCCACACACCAGCTCCAGCCCTGGTCTAAGATGGCAGGAGAGGGGGAAAGGGACAGGGCAGCCTCAAAGGCATGCCCCCCACCCCGCCTCTTTGGGGGGAAATTCTGCAGGCACCCAGGACACACAGTAGAGGGGACAACAAGGTGCCCTGCAGGCCCGGGAAATTTGGAGGGAGGCTAGGACCCCACAAGGGTGGTCCACACCCTGCCCAGGCAAGGCAGGAGGGTTTGATGCCAAAAGTGAAGAGAGCACAGGCACCGGAAGGAAAATGTCATCTGTTGGGGGGGCAGGGCCGGCAGGACTGACTCTGAAGAGCTGAGAGGTGACACCACAAAGGAGAGAGGGTTACGTAGAGCAGCCTGCAGATTCTGGACTTTCTAGAGACTGCTGTAGGGGCTCTAGGTATCTGCTCTGCATTGTCCAGTCAGGTCCCCAGGAAAGATGGAGGAAAAGCAGAATTCAGGGTAGATGTCTGCTTTGCAATTAAATGTCCCCACGTTGTATTTTCTTAAGAACCTAAGCGTGCCTGAGCAGGGGCAGCAGCATCTGGAAGAAGCGGGACTGCCCCAACCAGAGCAAGGGCAGGAGAAATTGTTCCTGACAGAGCTTCGGGGAAGGCAGGGCCATGGAGGGGGGCTGTATCGACTGGTATCTTGTTCACAGCAGGAGGGGGAGCTCCCTCCTTAAGTCACTACTCAGCGCCAGCGGCTGAAGGGGGCAAAAGTTGCTGGGGAGAGGCAACCGCATGAATGCCTATGAGAATCACCCTAGTTTGCCACATTCGTGACAACGCAGATCACAGACTGACTCAGCTCGAATTACAGTACAGGAGAAGCTCATCGTGTTAACCTGCTCCTGCCTCCGGGAGGATCACTGAAATCAGTTGAAACAAGTTCTGTTTGTTTAAAAAATTTGGAGCCCCCACCCCCCCAGCTTTAGAAGACACTAGAGTGTAGCAGGAAGAACAGAGGTTCTGGAGCCTATTTGGGATTTGAATCACCAACCCCACCTCTTACAGGTGTGTGGCCTTGGGAAAGAGATTTAATGTTTTTGAGCCTCAATTTCCCCATCTATGAAATAGGACATTTGATAACAGTTCCTGGCTGGCAAGGCTGTTGAGATGAAATTTGATGACCTCTGTAGACAGCTTGACCCCACACGTCCAGTTAAGGTCAGTCCCCTCCTCTCCCTCCTCTTTGAGAAAGAGCGTCCAGGAAAATGAATTTTAACAAATCATTTTACAACACGGTAAGCCCAGAAAAAAGGAAATGGGGAGTTTATTTGTTGTCAAGTTCTACCGTTTGCCAGGAGAGCACTGTCGTAAACATCATGTCTGCTTCCTACATATCTCTTTCAAGCTGCCCACCGCTCCCACCTGCCCTGCTGTAAACAGCCAACATCAGCTCACATTTCCTTCTCTCTGATTCTCTTACAGGGGCGCTGTATCAACTTCACCAGAGTCAAGAACAATCAGCCTGCCAAGTACCCCCTCAACAACGCCTACCACACCACCTCACCGCCTCCTGCCCCCATTTACACCCCCCCGCCTCCTGCTCCTCATTGCCCTCCCCCACCCCCCAGTGCTCCCACCCCTCCAATTCCATCCCCACCTTCCATCCTTCCCCCTCCTCCTCAAGCTCCACCTCCCAACAGGGCACCACCCCCCTCCCGACCTCCTCCTAGGCCTTCTGTCTAGAACCCAAAGTTCATGCTCTGGGCTCTTAGAAACTTTGAGGAGAAGGCTCCTCTGTGGTGTTAGAATAAGCCTTTCCAGTTAGGGGAGGCTTCTGCTTTGGAAATGAGTGGTGATAAAGCCCACTGCCCTTCACACACCTTAAAAATTGGTTTGTAATGTCAATACATCAACAATTGTGATCAGCAGAAAGAAATAGAAATTTTGAAACGCCTGAAAACAAATGATGGGGCACCTACAGTCGCAATTATAGCCAGCCATCACCTCTAGAAGGTTCCAGAGACAGTGAAACTGCTGAGATGCTCTTAAATGGGATTGTGTCTCATGGAGACCAATAAGAAAATCATTTCTCTGAGGGTGAAACGCAGAGTCGATGGATGAGAAATAACATTGCTGGGTTTCTAAATGTTGCCTTCCCTCCTCCACTCCATATCCATCACTTGGCCCTGGACCCTTGGCCTAGGAACCAAGGAATCCTCACCCAAGAAGGTGAAAACCCTTTGCCTACAACTTGGGGAAAAGCTTGGGGTCCCCATTGTGGCAAGAAACTCAACATCAGACAGGTTTCCAAAAGCATGTTCACCTGGGATTTGCAAAGGAGTAAAAACATATGCCTTATTTTCCTTTCAAATTCTCCCAGTTTCCAAGTGAGGAAGAGAGCAGGTGTTTACAGATGGAAAAAGGTATGTTGCCACGTTGCTGTGTAAGTGAAATCAGGTGTGTGCATTGACTGGCAAGTGCTGATGAGAGCATCAGACAGTTTCTAAAACCCACAGGCCACCAGCAGCTAGAGGTGGCTGGCTTTGGCCCGACATGGTCCACTAATCAACAGACAGTGGCACTGTTGAGAGCAACCTGTTAATGATTCATGTTAAAAATCCAGATTAGGCTTCAGTTTAAATCCCTTAAGAAGTATAAAGAAGTGACTGATCCCATTTTTCAGAGACAAACATGAGTTGATCTTCCCAAAATGGCATCTCTAGCACCTACCATACAATCCCACTGGTTTTTTTTCTTTCTTTCTTTCTTGGTAAAGTTGTATACTGGAGATTTCTAGGTAGAGTTGAGGGACAATGGTCCTAACATAATATGGAAACCATCTCCACGTTCTTTAATTAACCACAAAAAAAGCCACGTATGCGTAGATGCAAATGTATTTCTCCTTGGCTTTTCAACATACTCATAAATATAAGCTGTCAACCCAGGAAGAATATACTAGATGTTCTGCCTGAAACTCCCACCAGGCCTGGGATCCACCCCATTCCTCCAAGTCTTTCTGAATCTGTTGTCATCAGTAAGCCCTATCATCACTTTCTAAACATTGGGCTTCATCATCCCGCATGAAAACAGAGGGCCTCCTGCACCACCCTATTCAAAATTATCTTCCCCTCCAGCTTTCCACAGGTCTTAAAATTCCTCTCCCAAACTGCTCAAAGTCTTAAATTTTTTCTGGAACAAAGCAGAATATAAAATAAATATAACCTCAGTGCTTTGAGTTACGCTTTCCAAAGATCCTTCAAGAACCCATCAAGCCAGCCTGATTCTTGTACCTTACTTAGAACACAGACATTCCGTCAACACCAATTCCTGTAGCCATGGCAGACATTGCTCATCAATCCGTCAACACCAATTCTTGTAGCCATGGCAGACATTGCCCATCAATCACAGCACTATCCAAGGAGCCCAACAATTTCTTCACAATCCTCACATCACAACTTCAAAGAGCCACCATTCCTCAGTCAGAATTTGAGAGAGAGATGAGCCCTATTTTCCATCCCCACTTTAGAAAGCAGAAACAAACGGGAATTGATGGAGGAATGGGGAATCCTTGGGCATAAAAGGTACAGTCAGGGGAACATAGGTCTCAGCAGAGTGCCTTAGTGGGGGACCACAGGCACTAAATCTGCAGGGCCGATGCCAAACTGACACGTCTCTAAGTGTACCTCAGACCCAGCCCTTCTCCCAACCTGCCACTTCCAAATGCCCAGCCTTCTCACAGAGGTAAAATCAGAGATGGTTTCCAGGACTTTTGAAAGCAACCTCCCTTTGCCACCCCCTCAACCTGGTCTGTATTGTCTGTTCTTACAACATGAGGCTTCTTCTTTAGTATAGTCCCTCATGAAGCAGGGGCCGCAATGTCTCAGCCGCCTGCAGTGACGTTGCTGGACTCCAGCAAACCATTCCATAGGAGAATGGGTTCCCCGGGCTCACAGCATAGAAACGTTGAGCCCATGGCAACTGTTTTGACTGCTGGCAGTACAGAACAGTCCACCCCACACCACTGCCGCCTGACTCACTGCGGCCATAAGAAAGTTCAAGCCAAGATGCAGACATTGTACAAGATGGCGGGCACCATTCGGGATCTCAACAGCACATCAGTGAGAAGCCCGGTGCAGTTTCCACGATGTCTTGGTGAACTTTCGGATGAATAGGGAACTGCAAATATATGCTGATTTCCAAGAGGATTAGCAGGGTTTGTCCTTAAAAGGGACTCATCATGTCATCCCTAGTCATTTAGAATTACAGTTGAGAAGGTGAAACTTCTAGACTCTACGAATAAGGCAATAGTAGGCTAGTACAGACAAAATTCTTGGACTGGTTTATAAAATCTACCGGCACTTGTATCATTCCCTGTAAAAGGCAGCAGACATATGATCGTGATCAGGAAACTGCACAAAATTATTTTTTCAACCCCCATGTTATTGTCCTTGTGAAGTTTTTTTTTTTAATAAAAGCCAACTTTTTGTTGTATATATTCGTATTCCATGTGTTAGATGGAAGCATTTCCTATCCAGTGTGAATAAAAAGAACGGTTGTAGTAAATTATTATAAAGCCAATGATATTTCATGGCAGGTTATTCTACCAAGCTGTGCTTGTTGGTTTTTCCCAAGACTGTATTGCTTTTCTAAATGTACAAATAGTTACCAAAATGACGAGACCCCTGTTTGCACAGCATTAATAAGAACGTTGAGTTCCGTGGTCCTCTCCATTGAAGACCAGCTCACAAAGAGTTTCTGGCCTGGAGCTTTGCACATACTCCAGGGAGACTGTAAAAGTTCTCTCTTTGACCAAGATCAAGAACAGAGCAGGTCGGCAAATTAATTAATAGACTTGGATATCTGGCCATGGGTAACCTCATTGTAAGTATCACTAAAACGGGCCGAGATGATTTTGATGTCTCATAAACACTTAGAGTCCAAACACTGTCAGATGAGAAAAATCCACCAAAGAACTAGAAAAGATAGTAATAATTATGACATAGTGAGCAAGTTTCAGCCCAATGCCAACTCAATAAAAACAATTAATGCTGTGTAAAATGGGTTGAATTAGCTTGCGAACTATATAAAGATATATGCAGTAAAAAGCCTGTTAATGCACACCAGATAGGAATGGGGTATTCTAGTCAATTGCCTTTTCTAGTTATCTGAGCTCTACTATATTATCATACTTGGATAACCAATTTAAAAGAATTAGAATATGATTGTTTAAATACACTTAACATTAAACTCTTCTTCTAGTCCTTTCTTCTTTCTGCAATAATTCAGAAGACAGTTATGGATCTTCAGTGAGTCATTGTTATAAAAAATCAGTTATCACTGTACCGTGCTATAGGAGACTGGGCTAACCCCGCACAATGACAAACTCTGGAAGTTGCTTTTTTAAAAAAATAATAAATTCCTAAAATCATCTCTTTTACTGGTTATTCGTCTCTTTGTTATGAAAATAAAGTGTAGATTGTTCAAGTGCTTAACATCTTGATGATAATAAAATGACTGTTGTTATGCAAATTAAATTGCATTTCTCAAATCATTATATTTCCCCTAAGCTCTTTACTGTCTTGATTACTGTCATTTTTTCCTTCAGCTGTCCAACATTCAAAATACTCTTTATTTCTAATAACAGTTTTAAAATTTAAAAGGTAATCCAAGCTAAATAAAAATATAAAGTAAAAAGTGGAGACAGAGAAGCACACAGAAAAAAATGTCCTGGATCAGCTAGGATTGTGGCTGGCTGCCTGTCACAAGATTTGTGGCCGTGACTGATTTGACTCACATAGCAAGGACTCCAGAGGTTTGCAGCTGCTTGGGGGGGCTATGTGTTGTAATGAGCACTGGGTATTATATAAGACTGATGAATCACAGACCTGTACTCCTGAAACAAATAATACATATGTTAATTATAATTGAATTTAAATTTTAAAAAATAAATAAATAAAACTGTAAAAAGAAAGAAAGGAAAAGAAACCAGGCAGTGTTACAGATCATGTGAAAGTAAATACCCTTCCTTCTGTATACACCTCAAAATATTTTTATTACCTATGCAATTCTGACACAAATCATTTTATTCTTCTTAGCAGCTTCGATTCAGCTCCTCCATTTAAATTTTTTGTAGGTAACTGAGTGTCTCTTACTAGTTCCTGAGTCTGTTTTTTTTTTTCACAAGTCTCCATTAAGCCTTGAATGCATCTTAATTGGAATAAAACCAACTGCAAACAGAAACTCATGCCATGACTTTTTCCAAGATTGCAATAGTATTTACTTTTTAATAGCTTTTTGGGCACAGGCACATTTTTAAATTACATCCTTAATCATTAAATGGTTTTGAGATAACCGGCTAGCAATTTGGAAAGAAAAAGAAAACTTGAAGCCCTACCTCACTCCTTACACCAAAATTAACTTCAGCTGTATTTAAGTGTAACAAAATAAGGCAAGTATTAGAAATGGAAAAAAATATTTATTCTATCATATGAAGAATTTTTAAATCCTACATATTGCTTATATTACCAACCAACTTTCTCATGAAATCACTTCAACCGAGTAACGCTCCAATGATTAACTTGCATTGATCAACGCTCCAATGCATTAACTTGCATTAACTTGAATAAACAAAGGAACCATTACAGACAGAAATAAGGTCATTAATCAGGTGCTGACTGTGACCTTGAGCAGGAGATCACTATATCCAATTTTCTGCCCTCAGATAAATGTGTTTCTCTGGAGTCTCACTTAGGTGTAGAACTACCAATACAACACTTTGGCCTTCTAAATACATTGCAAACAAGTGCTTACAATAACCAAGCATTGGGTACAGAGCTATAGAGTTGGCATGTGCAAAACAGATGGGTTTATTCTGATTACAATTGTATTGTGTTGGCTTGAACCACCATGTCTTCATCAAATTTATACCTAAACAAATTAGAAGCCTTATAATTCCACTAGGTATAATCGCCTCTCCTTTTTATTCAACATTCAAATGGTCAGTTATATAAATTCTTCCTTCTCTGCTTAAAGTGGGACCGTTTTAATTTCTGGAGTTTGAAACTGTGCAACATCTCCTTTATTTACTTCTAAATATCATTTCACAATGTACTTGTAAGGCAACAGCAACAGCTAACAAAATTCTGCCTAAGTCACTTGAGAGCTCAAAACAAAGTTCTGTTAAAAGATGTTCAATTAGTGGCTCCTGGGTGGCTCAGTTGGTAAAGCATCTGACTCTTGGTTTCCGCTCAGGTCTTGATCTCAGGCTGCGATTGAGCCCCCCCACCCACACCCACCCCTTTGGGCTCCCGTTCAGCGGGGAGTCTGCTGGATTCTCTCTCCCTTTCTGTCTCCCTCTACCCCTCCCCGCCCCACACGAGCACTCTCTCTCTCTAAAATAAAATAAATCATAAATTTAAAAAGATGTTTAATTAATTGTGCACATTCAGTAGCTTAACCGGCATCTTTAGTTACTAGTTGCTTATAAACATTAAAATAAATGCAACTCATAAAAGACATTTTCCTTTGTGTAGTGAAGTGGTTTGCATTCTTGCAAAACATTTTAAAAGTAAAGAAGTGTTGGGTATGAGTGCTAAGAGTCCAGAAAACATTCATTTTCTTCTGAAAGAGAAGTCATAAGACAAGAGACCTCTCAGCCACCCATCACTAGCCCCTTTCAAAAATGCATCCCCAAGAGCCGTGGAAAACTTAAAGCCATCTATCTTCACATTTTTTTAAACAATACAAGCACTTTGACATTCCCCTCCCTGTGAGCCGCACCCCAACTCTGCAGGAGACGGAGCGCCTGTCTTTTTGCTTAGTTTTACTCTTGAAAGTATTTACTGGACACCTTTAGATTCTATAAGAAACTGACTTGAAATTAATGATAATCTGCATTTCCAACCAAGATCTTGTAGAAACAGATAAATATTCCACATGAATGCAAAAAGTGGTTCGTAGCTAAGGTGATGCAGAAGCTCTGACATGCATCTGAAATTGCAGTAACGGGCTTCTCCCCAGCTGGGGTGGATTCCAAACGGGAAGCAGCCTCTGTCTCTGCCCCTGTGGCCCAGCGATTCAAAAGTCAGGCTCCGAAGGGTGAAAGCGAAGACAACAGGACATAAAGGAAGGTGAGAGGAGGGTTCAAGTCATCTCTTTAGGAAGATAAATTTTCTTTCCTGCTTCAAACAGGCATTTAAGTTTTTGCTACAAATATCCCTTTCTAATGCCTCAACTGACTGCCTTCTCTCCTCTCGGTGCAGACCTGGGTGTAGTAATCTCTAGGTGCTCACACACACACGTGGTTAGTAACTGTGTAACACATGTTCAATTTCCGTGCTTTTGCTTCCTGTGTTTCAATATGGCTGAACAGACTTTCAGACTCCTTTACATTTGTATCTCTTCCAATGATGTAATCACTGCTATGAGGAATAAGACCTGCAGAGGTCCAGGAGAATTTGATTCCCGCCCACCCCTTGCCGGACATTTCCATGGGCCGCCCCAAAGGTACCACAGCACATGCGCGCTCTGAGCAGGCCCTACCCACTCCATCTGTTACCTGCTGAGAGTTGGTTTTGATGCTTAGCTCAATGTTTTTATAGCCTATTCGATATTTGTTTTTAGGAGAGTCTTAAAAGATAAAAATAAAGATAATTATTAAGATAAAATTTTTAAAAGATAAATAATGATTATTTATTCTTAAACTGTTAATAAAAACAAGAAGTGATCCTGTCCAGCACTATGTCTAGGATATACTTTCTAACTTCTAATTAATAGTAACTGATAAATTATTTTTTAAAAATGCTTTTAATTGGGGTGCCTGGGTGGCTCAGTTGGTTAAGCGACTGCCTTCGGCTCAGGTCATGGTCCTGGAGTCCTGGGATCGAGTCCCGCATCGGGCTCCCTGCTCGGCAGGGAGTCTGCTTCTCCCTCTGACCCTCCTCCCTCTCATGCTCTCTGTCTCTCATTCTCTCTCTCTCAAATAAATAAATCTTTATAAAAAAAAAAAGCTTTTAATTTCCTTAGCAAGTTAGGAATATGGGGAAAAAAAAAAAAAGCTTCCTTAACCTGATAAAAGGTATCCACCAAAAACCCACACAAACATCATACTTAATGTCGAAATATACAGAGCTGGCTCAAAAGCCACAAGGAGACTTCCTTGTGAACATGCGTACAAAGGGTGCAACTTGCCCTATAGTACCTTTAAGGTCACAAACAAAAGCTCATTAGACACTCATAAATATACAATACATGAATAAGTACAATTATAGCAATGCATCATGGGCAGGCACATGCGCAGAAACCAAAATGTTATATAACCACCAGCTGTCAATAAAAAATGTCTATCAAGGCCAAATTCACCTGTACACAAAGCAGGCTTGAAAGGATCCAGCTAGAGCTCCGCGGTGCTATTGTCACTCTTGAAAGTATACTATACTTATCTACTCAGTAAACTCTATCTACCCGTTCTGGTCTCGGATCTCCAATTCTTTGGTGCGTCTGGGACAAGAACCGAGGACCGTGTAACACTAGCAGTAGCCTCTTTAAAATAAAAAACAAGAAAGGATTCTAGCCATCACCATTCTTGTTCACCTTCGGTTCTAGTCAGCGCAATAACACAAACAAAATTACAAAGCAATTGTAAATTTCAGGAAGAAAAAAAGTTGTCATTTTCAGATAGTATCACTGACTACCTAAAAATTCCATGAGAATCAACTTAAAACTTTTAGAACTAATAAAAGAGGCCAGTGAGTTGGCCAGGTACATCATCAGCACCATCAATAACCATGACCAGTCAGAAAACTATCCATTCATAATAGAAAAAAATATATAAAACTATGCATGTTTATATTTTGAAAAAATATATAAATTATATGTAATCATATTATATACTTA
>NC_138378.1:74973050-74999299 GCF_054177405.1 Leptonychotes weddellii | reverse complement strand
AAAAAAAAAAAAAGAAAAGGAAATGGATGGGGCGCCTGGGTGGCTCAGTCGTTAGGCATCTGCCTTCGGCTCAGGTCATGATCCCAGGGTCCAGAGATCGAGCCCCACATAGGGATCCCTGCTCAGCAGGACACCTGCTTCTCCCTCTCCACTCCCCCTGCTTGTGTTCTTTCAAACCTCGCTGTGTCTCTCTCTGTCAAATAAATAAATAAAATCTTTTTAAAAAAAAGAAAGAAAATGGACAACATAGCCAGTATATGGTAATACAACAGAATAATTTTCAGAAACAGACCTGTAAATATATGGAACTGTAGTTTATGGTAATGGTGGAGTATCCAAGGACTTTATAAAGCCCTTTAATAAAGGGCTATCTGGTTGGGGGGAAAAATAAGGTGAAATTCCTATCTCTGCTGCAAAGAAAAATAGATTTCAGATGGATTCAAGAAAAGAGAATACAAGAGAAGTACTTCTAATTAATAGTGACTGTGCCCCCGTAGGAGCACTGTCTGTAGATGGAAGGTTCTTATAATCTTACCAATCAGACAGGTCTCAACTCCCAGGAAAAAGCAAGAAAAGGATAGAGAGAAAAATGGAAGGGCAGGAGTTGTCCAGGCAAGAGTAAGGAGGAAAAAGAAAAAGGGAGCTCTCACCCCCACACTCGGGCACTACGGTAGAACATACATTGGTGTAGCCTTTCCAGTAACAATCCCGTATATTTGGTGTCTGTCACATGGTAGTTAACCAATGCTAGTTAAATGAACAAACATACCAATGAAGAATCTCAACATGTCCAAATGTTTAAGCAGATCAACAATAGAAATGGAAGCCGTATCTGAGACAATGTTTTCTTTCAAGAACCAGAGGTAATAAGCAAGTTCTCATTTCCCCATTGCCTTTGAGCAAATATTCAAAGCATGGGCTCTCACTGGGTGGTATTGAATGAATTCCTATAAAAATTCATTAACTTTGTCAGCTCCCTGGATTGCTTTTCAATGCATACACATTCTTCCACATTCTATGTCAGTTGAGGTCAAGTACTTTTTTTTTTTGCAGTTGGCCTGGGACGAAAAATAAGAGTAGATGCCAGGAACTTCGGGTAGGTGCCAGAAGGAAAAAAAGGTGCCAGCACTGGCAGTCACCAGAAGAATAAGCTCCAATTTGCCTTGTTTGTTTATCAAATGTCCTGTCTCAGGACCAGATTCCCTGCCCTTCTACAAATGCATAGAGCGAGACTCAACAGTTGTGTCCTGGCTCATTGAGGAAATAGCAAGAATCCAAAATCAGCAGTCAAGTTGTTGTGATCCCCATTAATGTATCAGTCACTAAAGCAGCTGTTTATTTGTAGACTTATGTTCTGATATTTCACAACTGCCTGAAAGGGCTTTGTTCAGTTCATGGTAAGGAGATCTCCTCACCTCGGCTTGGTTCAGTCTCAACTACCGTTACTGTTGTTGCCTCCAAAACAGAAACTGATACTCACTTTCTTTTTTCAATGAATAGATTTAATTTTTTAGAACAGTTTTAGGTGTACAGGAAAACTGACCAGATAATGTGGAGAATTCCCCCATATCCCCTCTTCCCTGAACACAGTTCTCCCAATTATTAACATCTTGCATTAGTGTGGAACATTTGTTATAACTGATAAACCAACACTAAAGACCATAGTTTATATTAGAGGTCGTTCTTTGGGTTACAAATGCACACATATCCACTCTGTATCATACAGAATCATGCAGAATAGTTCCAACACCCTAAAAATCCCCTGTGCTTCACCTCTTCATTCCGCCTCCTCTCTCCTCTTGAACCCCCAGAAACCTCTGATATTTTTACTGTCTCCATCATCTTGCTTTTCCAGAACACCATATAGCTGGAATCATACAGTGTGTAGACTTTTTAGATTGGCTTCTTTCACTTAGCAATATTCATTTAAGTTTCTTCCATGTCTTTTCATTCTTTGATAGCTCATCTTTTTATTGCTGAGTAATACTCCATTGTCTGGACGTTTATCCATTCACCATTCACCATGTACACTTTCTCACTGATTTGAATGGTGCATAGAGAGGACTCAGTGGGGTGGCTTTATGTTTTCCATAAACTATTCCAAGATTTGTGTGTGTGTGTGTTTAAAAGATACAGGTTGGGGGAAAATGAAAGTTATCCATTATTCCAACACCAAGACAAAACTTCTTAAACATCTACGTTTATCCCCTCTCGGTCTTTTTTTATATATATACCCATTTTAAAATATTGAAATCATACTATAAATACACTTTTTATCTTGTGTTTCTCACTTAATATTATAAAAATACAAATAATGGATACATACACCAAAGTGGATAGTATGATACTCTGCCCAGATCCCCTCTTCAAGGCTGACAAATGCCATGCACACCCCCAGTCACTGGGAATATAAGCTGATATCCATAGTATTTGCTATTCCCCAGTTTCACTGCTCTTTGTCTAAGGAAAAATTTGTTTCTATTGCTATCAATTTATTGGGCTTCCTGAATTGAAAGTATGCATGTATGTTTCATCAATTCCGAATAATTTTCAGTCATTATCCCTTTGAAATTTGCCTCTCTCCCTTTCTCTCTCCTTTCCTTCCAGGATTAGCCATATGTCAGACCATCTCAGCCTGTCCACCATATCCCTTAACCTGTCTTTCATATTTTCTACCTCTTTGTCTCTCTGTTATGCATTCCAGATCACTTCCTCAGATCCGTCTTCCTGTTCGTGAACGTATCACCTATATCTAATTTTCTCTTTAAATCATCATTTGAGGTTCTTCTTATTTCAGTTTTTATGTTTGTCTTTTGTTAAAAGTTCTTTTTGGTTGGCTTTCAAATATGCCTGTTTATCTTTCATAATCTTTGTACCTTAAATTTTTTTTTCTTTAAATATATTAAACATGCTTAACTTATATTTTGTGTCCAATAATTCCCATATCTAAAAGCTTTTCTGGCCTGGTTCTGTGGGGTTTGTTGTTCCTGCTGACTTTTGCATATGGTGCCTTGTCTCCTTAAATGCTTTTTGACTTTGACTCTGAGCCCACATTCCACAGAACTTTATTCATGGAAAACTCTGAGGTTTGTGTTGTGATTGCATTTCTCCAAAGAAAATTTATGTTTTGCTTCTTTCAAAAATCTGGAATCATTGCCAATCCAGAACTGTTTTAAAATAAATGCTAACCTAAAGGTATTTAGAATCATGCAGGTAGTGTAAATTTGGGTTACAAACTTGAGTTAGTGCCAGCCTGTGGTTAAGAATTCTCAAGAGAAAATTTTCTCCCTCAACCTAACAGGGACAAGCAAGCTATTCCTTGCTATTCCTATCTGTAAGTCAGAGTACTTTTCTAGTTCATTCGTAAGCTAAGTTGCCTTTTAGGGTCTCAGCTTCTTACGTTGGCTTTTGTCTCCTGTTCACTCAACCAACATGTGATCATCAAAATGAAGGCAGGTCCTTAAAGAAATGACTGATTCCAGGATTGGTACACCAAAAAAGTGCAAGATAAGACTAGAACATAGATGTACAATAAAGATAAAGAAATGATGATTGATGATAGATAGATAGATAGATAGATAGATAGATAGATAGATAGATAGATAGATTAAAAAAAATCTTCCTTGGGGGGTGGGGGGCCTGGCAGGCTCAGTTGGTAGAACAAGCGACCCTTGACCTTGGAGTTGTGAGTTCAAGCCCCACATTGGGTGTAGAGCCTACTTTAAAAAAAAAAATCTTCCTGGGGCACCTGGGTGGCTCAGTCAGTTGAGCATCTGCCTTCGGCTCAGGTCATGATCCCAAGGTCCTGGGATCAAGCCCCACTTCAGGCTCCTGCTCAGCAGGGAGTCTGCTCTCCCTCTGCCCCTCCCCCTCCCCCAGCTCATGCTCTCCCTCTCTCAAATAAATACATAAAATCTTTTTAAAAATCTTCCTTAAGGGCGCGTGGGTGGCTCAGTTGGTTAGGCAACTGCCTTCGGCTCAGGTCATGATCCTGGAGTCCCGGGATCGAGTCCTGCATCGGGCTCCCTGCTTGGCGGGGAGTCTGCTTCTCCCTCTGACCCTCCTCCCTCTCATGCTCTCTGTCTCTCATTCTCTCTGTCTCAAATAAATAAATAAAATCTTAAAAAAAAAAAAATCTTCCTTAAAACATAATGTCCACAAATAATGCCAACTACAGAAAGAATGATATAATTAGACAACTGGCATTTTGGCAACCACAATAGTAATAATTGTTTCAAGCAAGAATGATAAAGAGATATTGAAACTAATGAACAAAAGTATGATGAGAAACAGGATATTTATATAGTCTCAAAATATATCACCAGACATAATTAGTAGTTACAAAAAGATAAATAGTATCTTTATAATGGAGAAACTTGGCAGATACCACCTTCAGCAAGTTTAATCACAGATGAAAAACTTATCATGTGCTTCTGAATAGGATGCACTGAGAAGGGCACAGCATCACTTCTGTGATATTCTTGCCAAAAATGTATAAGCCAAATCCAATCATGAGAAAATATCACACAAATACAAATTGAGAGAAATTCAACAAAATAGCTGAACTATTCTCTTCAGAAAGAAATATCCAAGACCAAAGAAAGAAAAAGGAAGACTGTAGAATTGTTCTAGATTAAAGGAGACTAATGAGACAAGAAAACAGATGCAGCCTGTGATCCAGGGTTGGATACTGGATCAGAAGCTTTTTGTTGCTATTATTATTATAAAGGACATTATTGGAACAACTGAAAAAAGTTTGAATGAGGTCTATAGATTAATTAATAGTATTTTATTCATGTTAATTTTATGAGTTTGATGATTGTACTATAGTTACATAAGAGAATGTCCCTGTTTTTAGGGGAGATAGATAGATAGATGATGATAGATAGATAGATAGATAGATAGATAGATAGATAGATAGATAGGCACCTGGGTGGCTCAGTTGGTTAAGTGTCTGCCTTCAGCTCAGGTCATGATCCCACGGTCCTGGGATTGAGCCCCATGTTGAGCTCCCTGTTTGGCGGGGAGTCTGCTTCTCCCTCTCCTTCTACCCCTCTCCACGCCCCCACTTGTGCTCTCTCTCTTTCATTCTGCTCTCTCTCTCAAATAAATAAATAAAATCTTAAAAAAAAGATAGATAGATGATAGATAGATAGAGATAGATATACACAGCTATATAGATATGTAGATGTACAGAGAGAGAGATGGATAATAGATATAAATACAGATACAGATATAGATGTAGATATAGGCATATAGAAGGGGAGGAGAGAATAAAACAAAAGTGGTAAAGCATTAACCACATGAATACATGGGTATCTGGGTAAAGAACATACTCCAGGATTCTTTGCACCATTGTTTTATTTGGAACATTTTTGTAAACCTAAAATTATTTCAAAATAAAAGTTAAAGAAATGAAAGCTGAGTTGGACCGAGTCCAGAACCTAGACTGGAAGTAGGTCTGGTCCTGGTCTCCAGTCTTGCCCATCTCCCGGAGTCAGGCTATGCCAGAATAGAGGAAGACTAAGAACAGAGTCAGCATCAGTGGTGCTGGAGAACGACATGGACTGAATGAGCTAAGAGGCGAGGGACAGTGAGGGTTGCAGGCAGATGCGCCACCGATACCTGGCACTTATGAACAGCAACAAAATCACAAAGATATGCTGACTACGAACAACAGATTAACAGAAGCTCTTGGAGAAACAATAGTCTGTACAATAGTTTCCAAACTATCCAGTGTCTCGTATTAACTTCAGATTTCAGAAAAGAAAGAGCAAATAAATCAGTTGCAATGTAATGTGAACTCATTTGATTTATTAAGACTTGTTGAAACTCTCCCAACACATATTGGTCTAAATCCTCTAGAATTTTGCTGTCTAGTACAGCAACCATTAGACCCATGGGGATATTCTAATTTAAATTATAACCATTAGACCCATGAGGCTATTCTAATTTAAATTATTTTTTTTAATGAAAGAAAATTTAAAATTCAGTTCTTCAGTCACACTAGCCACTTTTCAAGGGCTCAATGGCCACATGTGACTACTGACTACTAGCTACTGTACTGGGCAGCATAGATATAGAACATTTCCATCATTGCAGAAAATTCTGGACATTCTGGAATTCTACAGAAAACATTGTACATCACTGTTCCAGAAGCTGAAGAGCTCATCACTAATGAAGATGGCTGTGATTTTTTTTACTTCATTTTCTTTGACTCATGGACAATACCAGACAAAACATGAGAAAAAAACCTCCAATAAAACTCAAACATTCCACTTTCCGTAGGATTCAATATTAGGAGAGTTCTTTCTGCCAGATGGAAGAAACTCATCGAAAAGAAATGGAAGTATAAAGAACCTTGAGGAGCGCCCGGCTGGCTCAGGCAGAAGAGCGTGTGACTCTTGATCTCAGGGTTGTGAGTTCGAGCCCCAAGCTGGGTGTAGAGATGACTTAAATAAAAATTTTTTTAATTTAAAAATTAAAAAAAAAAACAGGAGCCTTGAGACTGTTGGAAGCATTGTCAAGAAGATTCTGATACTCCTATGTCCTCCAACTTCTTAGTTGATCCACATTTCCCCCAACTTTCCACACCCACCTCTGCACTGTGGAAAATACTGTTCATGTTTCATTCATTACACTTAATGGTTTGGCAAGAAATGCTTGAGCAAAACAAGCTACCAATAATAAAGCCTGTAATATTATCTAAGGAAGTAAGGAAATTGACTTAAACATCCAAATTAGGGAGCTAAGGAGTTAGAACTCTGACTTAACAGGGCTGGAAGGGAATTGTGAAACACTGAACCTTCAGAGCTTATGGTCCCTGCACATCAGAGCTGACAATAGCTGATTGCTCAATGCAAGCTGAAGTCAACCACTTACAATCTCCAATGGATATCTTAAATGCACTCAAATGGAATCCAGAAAAAAAAAAAAAAAAGAGCAGACTTGGATACCATTCTTGAAACACTTGAAAGCATGCAAAATAATACCACAGATTGTTTTTATATAGTATATATAATAAAAATATGAACATTCCCATAGTAATAATAAACATCAACTTCAAATAGTAGTTACCTCTAAAGAGAGGGAGGAGAAAAAAACATCAGGAAGGGAGGCACAGAGAGCTTCAACTGGATTTGTGTATATTTTCTTCTAAAAATCTGATGCCAGGATGGCTTAAGGGTAAAGTCTTATAGAGCTATCATATGGTATTCTTGGAATGTTCCTGTTTGTCTGAAATATTTCATAACAAAAAAAAAGATTAATAGATTCCACTTCCCCCACTTAGTATTTGTGTGATCCTGAGTTTCCTTTTTTTTCTAGTTGCAAACAAAACCAATATAATATCCACTAGATGGGCTGTTGTGAGAAGTTCAGAAGACCCTCAAACCAATCAAGACACCTGCATGGAATCTGGAAGGAGGCCTCTTCGGGAGTGGCCAGGCACTGGGATGTGTGGTGGTCCAGACCAGCCAATCGGGCATGTGGCATGCTGTTGTCATGCTCTGCTCCAAAATGTGAGACCAGAGATTGCCCATTTTCCTTTGGACTAGAACAGATTGGAGGAATGAAGCTGGGTCCCGACATTCCAGTTAAAACAGAAAGGAGGTTTGGATTTGTAAGCCTCTCTGCTTACTTTGGCTGGCCACACTTACTGTTTCCACATCTGTCCTGGGGTCAGGGGAAGCCAAATATGTGGATGTAAATGTACACAGTGGTTCTACACATCAGCACTTCAGGGACTCAGGTCCACGCTACGGCTCTATAAAGGCAGCGACAGGCAGCCACCTGAGCAGACTAGAGGCTGGAAATAGCTCAGAGAACAGAGGCCAGTTTGGAATGGTTCCCAACCTTCCTTCACCACCACCCCGGCCCCCCGCTGTGGTGCCCTCGGTCACTGAACTCTCAGTCAAGTGGCCTCTCTCCACCCCAACACTTCTGAATGCTATCCTCCCTTTCTTCTGTTCCCCCTGGAGTCCTCATTTCTGGGAAAACCTCTCTCCATTCCTGCTTCACCACTGGCTTCCCCCTCCGCCCTTCGGAGACCTGGCTCTTCCCTGAGGCCACCTCCCTCACAGCCCTGACCCCACACACCAAAGCTGCCCAGAGGCAGTACTGGAATCTTCCTCACTTCTCATGCCACCTCACACCCCTCCACCTCTTCTCAAGGATTTCATCAACCAACTTTTTAGGCATGGTCCTCACAAATTCTGATGCTTCCCCAGACTCTGACCTTGGCTTTCTTTATACCACATGTTCTCTTCATATCCATTCCCATGATTTCAATTTTCCTTATGAGGAAAACGAGTTAGTGACTCCTAACTCTGTACAGCCAACACAGATGTCTCCCGAGCATTCCAGATCATCTCATCCTTCCAACCACTCCTGGACATGACTACCTGGCTATGGTACAATCGCTTCCATGGCCACATCCTCTTTCTCGCCAATCTCCGAAGCATGCGTATCTTGAACACCAGTGGCTCAGCCACCTAATCCTGACCCCATCTTCTCCTTACTGCCACATCTAGTTAGTGACCAAGTTCTGTTGATTTTGCCTCTGAATAAATAATAACCTCTTCCATTGCAGCCCCATTTCCCTTCTAACTTCAGGAGCCATCATCCATTCCCTGATACATGGTACAACCATCCCCTAATTTGCTCTCAGTTTCTCTGACTTTGGCCTTCCAAACAGGGGCTCCAGAGTTATGTGTCTAAAACACAACACTGATCATGTCACACCCCTACAATGGACAATGGAGTTCAATACATTTCTGAAAGACACAAAACAATACATAAGGAGCTGGCAAGGGATGAAACAGGATGGAAGATGCTACAGCCTACAGGACTCATGGAAGGTCTGCAGCTGACGAGGGAGACCCTTGCCCTGAATAGCCCCAGAGAGGTTCCTGACTCAGAAATGCCAGGTGTTAGAGAATGGGAGGAGAAAAGAAGATGAAGGGCTGAAAACAAGGAGATTAATGGAAAGTCTGTATACAGAAGAGTTGTCCCCCAACTTGTGCAGAACTCCTAGCAGACCAGCATTCTCTAATCACCCCCTCTCTACTCCAGACAAACCAAACAGAGGGGTTTTCCCTTTTAAGAGTGCCAAACTGGGGAAAACTAGGGTGGCCAGAGTAGGGCATTTGGAGTCTCCTTGGTAAGATCCAACTTCCTGTCCATTGTCCTTCCTTAAAGCAAAGCCTACCAGCTTTGGAGGAGAAAAGCTCCTCCCCCACATGTAGACTTTTTCTATTGCCTCATCCTTGAATATAACCAAAACCTCACTAGACTTTTAAGAGAATCCTACCTACACTGTGAAAGAGAAAGACCAATATAAACATTAAGAAATGGGTAATTCAGGGACAAGAAGATCTCTAATTAGGATCCTCAGTGAGATTTGTGACATCACATAAAATAGTAACAAGATACTATGAATAATGGGAATAATCCAAGAAGAAACTTAAAAATCATCAGAATGATTGGAAAATAAAGTTAAGAAAATTTCCTAGCAAAGAGAATAAAAGTAAAGGAAAATGTTAAATAAAAGAAAAAAACACGAAAGACATAGAGGATCAATCCATCTGAACTGTAGAAGTCCCAGGGGAAAAAAGGGAGAGTATAGAAACAGAGAAGGGGTGGAATTATTTTTAAAATAGTACCCCAATATCCCAGAGTTGAAGAATTAGTTTTTAAATTTTTTTAAAGATTTCATTTATTTATTTGAGAGAGAGAGAGCACGAGTGGGAGGGAGAGGCAGAGAGAGAAGCAGACTCCCCACTGAGCAGGGAGCCTAATACGGGGCTCTATCCCAGGACCCTGAGATCATGACCTGAGCCGAAGGCAGCTGCCTAACCGACTGAGCCAACAAGGCTGAAGAATTATTTTTAAAATAGTACCTCAATAGCCCAGAGTTGAAGGATACCCCAATATCCCAGAATTGAAGAATCTTTAGATTGAAGGGTCAACCAAATGCACTGCAAAAAAGGAAAGGGAGGAAAAGAGACAAAGATACATGTTATGAAATTTCAAGACCCCCAAGGATAAAAAGAATAATCCTAAAAGCTTCTAGAAAGGAAAAATAAAATTGTCTACAGGGGAACAGAACCAGACTGGTATGAGAAATTACATCACAGATATGGGATTCTAGAAAACATTGGAACAAAGCCTTCAAATTTATGAGAAAAATTTAATCAACATAGAATTATATACCCTGCCAAACTATCACTGAATTATAAAATTAAGATATTTTGAGACCTTCAAGGAAAGAAAACTTTATTACCTTTTTATTAATATACTTGAGGATGTGCTCCAACAAAAAAAAAAAAAAGAGAGAGAGCGAGAATAAAACAAGAAAGATCCACAGGATCCTGGAAACAAGAGATTCAACCCAGAAGGTTAAGGATCCAGGATAAAAGCTATTCAGCACAGTGAGAAAGGAATCAGGAGATTGGAGCAAGATAGCAGTGGCCCCTCAGAGAATGAAAATCAAGGAGAAAGGTGGATTATATAGATATGATACTATTCTCGGTTAGTTAGAAGAACTGAAGCTTATAACTCAGGAAGACAATACAAGAAGAAAAGAAAGTCAGTTGAAAATTCCAGGAAAAAACTAAAACTGAGCCAAAAAAAAAAAATGTAATCAATCCTCTAGTTGAATATGTAATAAAAGTATGTACATATTTATAATATAAACAATTTTTATTATGGATTTTTAACTTTTGGATCAACATATAGGCAAAGCAAAAAAATTAATAATGGCTATAGTTATGAATGTATTAGCCTTAGAAATGTAAGGGGGAAAAAATGCAGAGGGAAAATTACAGATGACAAGAGATTTAAGTGAAAGAGATGTAAGTGAAGGAGAGATGTAAATGAAAAAGAAGAGAAGCCAATGGGTGCCTGGGTGGCTCAGTCAGTTCAGTGTCTGGCTCTTACTTTAGGCTTGAGGTCATGATCTCAGGGTCTTGAGATTAAGCCCCGTCTCAGGCTCCACACTCAGTGAGGAGTCTGCTTAAGATTCTCTCTCTTTCCCTCTGCTTCTGCCCCTTCCTCTGCCCTCCCTGCTCATGTGCTCTATCTCTCTCTCTCTCTCTCAATAAATAAATAAATTTTTTTTAAAAAAAGAAAGAGAAAAAAAAGAGAAGAGATGCTGTCTATAGTTGACAGAACAAGAAAAAAAAGGTGACCAAAGTCTTTAAAGTTATAAAGATAGTTAATGAAGGAACTAAAAATAGTACTATATCACTGAGTTCAAGCTTCATCTATTATTGCAAGAAGCCATTAAATAATGTCTAAATTTAATATATCAAGAAGTGGTAAGTAGATATTAAGTAGAAGCTCTGATGAAAGATGACAGATTGAACACACACGTTAGCCTCTCCTAGCTCCCAAAACCCAACTACAGATACGGTAAAAAAAAAAAAAAATTTTTAAGGCATAAACACACAAAGAAAAATAAACTGAAGTGTAAAATAAGTTGAAGTGATGGATACACAACTCTGTGAATACAATAAAACCATTGAATTCTACACTTTAAATAGGGGAGTTGTATGGAATATTAATTGTATCTCAATAAATTGATTTTAATGCAAGAGAATGGACGATGAGAAAACAGCGACAAAATTTCAGAAATTGGACAGCAGAGGGATGAGTGATAAACAACTCACAGATCCTCTCAAAAAACAAAAAACAGGGCGCCTGGGTGGCTCAGTCGGTTAAGCGACTGCCTTCGGCTCGGGTCATGATCCTGGAGTCCCGGGATCGAGTCCCGCATCGGCCTCCCTGCTCGGCGGGGAGTCTGCTTCTCCCTCTGACCCTCCTCCCTCTCGTGCTCTCTCTCATTCTCTCTCTCACAAATAAATAAATAAAATCTTTAAAAAAAACAAAAAACAACAACAACAACAAAAAACTGTATTCCAAGACCACAATGTAGAGAGAGCCTCAAAACGATTTACACTATGGATGCCTCAAAAGATCTGGGAATCCGCCATACCAGTAGGGGAAGTGGGAGTGAGGGAGGAGGAAAAAATAGGAGGCTGACAAACTAAGAATCAGTTAAACCCTTGGAAGTCCTCCTCCACACCACACAACTGAGTGGCTGCCAATGGAGTGTTTATTCTCATACTAATGTAAACGCAGAATACTGAACTAACCAAAATATAATTAACACTGTATTAGAAAGATGGGGGATGGGAAGTGAGCATTTGGAATAGTGGGGGCCAGGGTAAGTGATATGAAAGAAGGTTAAAGCCTCATCTTTTTTTAACGGGAAGTCAATAGTAAATGACTAAAACCCAACAATCAAGAAATAGCATTGCAAGCAAATTAGTTTAGAAATGTGGAGGAAGAGATCACACTAATTGAAAGTGGTTGCCTCGTGAAGCAGGAAAGTTGGGGGGGGGCGGTCAGGAGACTGCTTTTGTTGGAAGTATCTATTGTCCTTCCTTTTCTTAACAGCTTTATTGAGATATAATTAACATGCCGTAAAGTTCTTCCATTGAAAGCGCACAATTCAATGGGTTTCAGGGTATTTACAGAGTTGTGCAATCATCACCACATTCTAATTTTAGATCATTTTCATCATCTCAAAAAGAAACTTGTACTGCTGTTTTAACAACAAGCCTTGTAGGACTATTTCACTCATTAAACCATGATAAAATAAAATAATATAAAAACTAAATTTAAAAAAGAAAGCCACAATTATGAGTGGCTTCCTCTGGGAGGCAGGGCTTGGGGTGGGTGGCCTGAGAGATAGGAGCTTTTCATTGTTGGTTTTCTGGAATATTGTCTGCTTTTTTATTTTAGTAGTGTACACATACTGTCTTTATTTTATCATTTTCTTCAAAACTTACAGCAATTCCTTAAGCACCATGGAAAGTGAGAGATCCTGTGTGAGGCAGCATGTGTTAACGCCCTTCAGAAGCCCTGTGAGGTGAGGACTATCCCTCTGGCATCACAGGTGACTTCAGCAGGAAGCAGCACCAAGTGGTGATTTGGGGACCGTGGTTGGGGAGCACAACACCTGCACGCTGGGTGGCCGCCGCCTGGGAGATGGGCTGTCACCACAACAGAGGCGCTTCTCAGAGATCCCTGGGGCCGGGGCCTGGGGGAGTCTGTCTTTGGTGAGAAGGAGGCAGAGGACCAGGCCTCAGAGCACTTGAATGTGCAGCCTCCACCATCAGACACCCAGGCCAGGGCTTGTGATGTGGGAAGCGAGCATCCATCTCCCAGGAGGAAAGAGGAACATGGCATCTGACATCTCAGCCACAGTCTTCTCTCCCCAAAGGGCAGTTTCCACTCCTCTTGTGATTAGGTCCTTTTTAAGTTCTGCATTTTCCTACACTTTTCAAAAAAAAAGCAGGGGAGAAAAAAAGACCAAGGAATGGTGCTGGCCACATAGGCATTGTTCTTGCCTCTGCCTTAAGCTCTGTTTCTCATCTGGCTGCCGAGAGAGGTGGCCATTACTCTGCCAGCAAGCTGTCTCTGGGAAGAAAGGAATGGAAAATGTGAGGATATTTTCTTCCAAACTCCCAAAGAATCCTCACCTCAGCATAACCAATGAGAATTAGCTACACAACGAACCACACTGGAAAAAAAGAAAAACAGAGTCATAATGCCTCAGTGCCTGATGGCATCTGAATTTATAGCAAGATCTCTTTTCCTGGACCCCAAGATGTTGCCGTGTAAGAGAAGGGCTTCCCAAATAGGACTGAAGGAGTGAATCTCCTGGGTGAGGACCGCTTTTGCAGGGCCTTGATGGAGAGATAGGACTAGCCACCCAGAAATGACGAGGAATTTGACTTAGATTTGAAGCTGGAGGTGGTAAACTGCTCATAACCTCCAAACCCTAACCAAGCCTGCCCAGTCACGACCACCTCTCACTTGTCCCTAAATGTAAACCCCACTGCCCCTGTTCCCAGCCTAACAGCGGTGCAGCCTTTGGGAACCCAGTAGCGCTATAACACATGTGCCCCAGAAAAGTTTATTTCATTCATTTTTTTTAACCAGGAAAGCTGGATGAGATCTCTGTTATAAGATTCAGACATAGAACAGGTAAGTTTTTACTGGGAAAAAAGAAAAACAGTCAGTAGGAGATCTTACTAGGAGGACAGCCCAGCTAAGGAGATATGAGTACCAACTTTGGGCAATACTCAGTGGAACAAATAGCAAGGAAAATGGATATTAAGTGATGCAATGCAATAAACACTGATAGGGAAAATAAAAGTAAATGATACAATAATTTATAGCTAATTTTTCCTTTAACTTATTTCATTTCAATTACTGACAGCCATTTTATCTTAAATATGATTCTTGAAAATAAGAACATTTATATGCAATGCAAATATGCAACTAAAGGAATACACACCATGAGGAAGTGGGATTTATCCATGGGATGCAAGGATGGTTCAACATACACAAATCAATTAATATGATACATCATATAAAAAGCATATAATCATCTCAATTCATGCAGAAAAAGCATTTGTCAAAATATAACATACTTTCATGATAAAAACTCTCAACAAATTGGCTATAGAAGGAACATAGCTCAACATGACAAAGGCCATAAATGACAAGTCTACTACCTACATCATACTCAACAGTGAGAAGCTGAAAGCTTTTCCTCTAAGATCAGGAGCAAGACAAGGGTGCCCACTCACACCACTCATATTCAACACAGCACTGAAAGTCCTAGCCAGAGAAATTAGACAGAAACGAGAAATAAAAGTCATCCACCAATACATATAAAGATATTCTATGGGGCGCCTGGGTGGCTCAGTCAGTTAAGTGTCTGCCTTCAGCTCAGGTCATGATCCTAGGGTCTTGGGATTGAACCTCATGTCGGGCTCTACTCAGCAGGGAGACTGCTTCTCCCTCTACCCCTCCCCCCTGCTCGTGATATCTCTCTCACTCTCTTTCTCTCTCTCTCAAATAAATAAGTAAAATCTTTTTTTAAAAAAAAGAAAGAAAATTTTCCAAAAAAAGATATTCTATGTTCATGGTTCAGAAGAATTAATATTGTTAAAATGTCTATACTACCCAAAGTCATCTATAGATAGATTCAATGCAATCCCTGTCAAAATTCCAACAGCATTTTTCACAGAAAGGGAAAAAACAATCCTAAAATTCATATGAAACCACACAATACCCTGAATAGCAAAAGCAACCTTGAGAAAGAATAATAAGGCTGGAGACATCACAGGGTCTGATTTCAAAACTATATTACAAAGCTATAGGAATCAAAACAGTATGATTCTGGCCTAAAAATAGACACTCAGACCAATGGAGCAGAATTGCAACCCTAGAAATAAACCCTAACATATACAATCAACTAATATTTGACAAGGGAACCAAGAATACTCAATGGGGAAAGAATAGTCTCTAAATTGTGCTGGAAAAACTGAATAATCACATGCAGAAAAGTGAGATTGGACCCTTATCTTATACCACTCACAAAAATTAACTCAAAATGGACTAAAGACTTAAACATAATACCTGAAACCATAAAACTCCTAGAAGAAAACATAGGGAAGAGCTCCTTGACGTTGGTCTTAGCAACAATTTTTTGGCTATGACATCAAAAGTTCAAGCAACAAAAGCAAAAATAAATAAGTGGACCTACATCAAAACACTTCTGCACAGCATGGGGCGCCTGGGTGGCTCAGTCGCTAGGCATCTGCCTTCAGCTCAGGTCGTGATCCCAGGATCCTGGGATTGAACCCCGCATTGGGCTCCCCGCTCCACGGGAAGCCTGTTCTCCCTCTCCCACTCCCTCCGCTTGTGTTCCCTCTCTCGCTGTGTCTCTCTCTGTCAAAAAATAAATAAAATCTTTAAAAAAAAAAAACACTTCTGCGCAGCAAAAGAAGCAATCAACAAAATGAAAAAGCAACATACAGAATGGAAGAAAAATATATTGCAAATTGCAAATTATATATCAGATAAGGAGTTAATATCCAAAACATATAAGGAACTCATACAACTCACAGCAAATTAAAATCCAATTAAAAAATGGACAGAGGAACTGAATAGACAATTTTTTCAAAGAACACATCCAAATGACCAAGAGGTACATGAAAAGATGCTCAACATCACTTATCATCGGGGGAATGCAAATCAAAACCACAATATCACCTCACACCTGTTAGAAGGGCTATTATTAGGGGGTGGGGGGATGGGATAGCCAGGTGATGGGTATTAAGGAGGGCACGTGTTGTGATGAGCACTGGGTGTTATAGGCAACTATGGAATCATTGAACACTACATCAAAAACTAATGATGTACTATATGGTGGCTAATTGAACATAATAAAAAAAAAAGAAAAACAAGTAAAGACTGAGAAACTATCACAAACTAAAGGAGAGTGGAGAGACATGACAACTAAATACAATGTGTTACCCTACGTCAGAGCTTGGAATAGAAAGAGGACAATATTGGAAAAACTGGTCAAATCTAAATAAAGTCCTGAGTCTCGTTTTTAAAAAATAAATAAATAGGGTGTTCATCCCCAATTCCATAACACATGCTAACAATGAGAAAACATCAGACAAACCTAAAATAAGGGACATCTTACAAAAAATATCTGACCCATGATGCTCTTTTAAACTGTCAAGGTCATGAAAGACATGACAAGACAGAGGAACTGTCATAGATCGGAAGAGACTAAGCAAGATCATAAATGCAATGTGGTATCCTGCATTGGATTCTGGAACAGAAAAAGGACATGTGTGGATATATTGGTGAACTCTAAAAGTCAGTAGTACTGTATCAATGCTAGTTTTAACAAACACACCCGGGTTACATAAGATGTTAACATTAAAGGAATAGAACATAAACTCTCTGTATTATTTTTGAAACTTTTCTGTAAATCTCAAAGTATCCCAAAACAAAGAGTTTATTGAAAACAAACAAAAATTATAACTGGAGTAGTTTTTGTTTCCCTGACTTAACCCTGATTGCTAAAGAATGTAATCATCACTGAATATAAAGTAGGGGAAGTAGACCAACAGTTTTTAACCTATGTAAATGATTTCATTAGTTTTAATCCATTGCTATTGGAATACAATGTAATTTCCAAGGCATGATAAAAGATTGGCAAATCATTAAAAAAAAGGTGGGGGGCTATTATCAAAAGACAAGAAACAACACATGTTGCCAAGGATGTGGAGTAAAGGGAACTCTGTGCACTGTTAGTGGAAATATAAATGGAAAACCATATGGAGGTTCCTCAAAAAATTAAAAATAGGACTACCATATGATCCAGCATTCCTACTCTGGGTACTTATCTAAAGGAAATGAAATCAGACTCTCAAAGAAATACCTCCACTCCTGTTTATTGCAGCATTATTCACGACAGCCAAAATATGGAAACAACCTAAATGACCATCTACAAATGAATGGATAAAAAAGATGTGGTACATATATACATGGAATATTATTCAGTAAAGAATAAGAAAGAAGGAAATCCTGCCATTTGCAACAACATGAATGAAACTTGCATCAATGTAGATGGAGCAAAATCTTCACACCCAGACCCTGTGTCTCCCTCTTCCCTCCCATTCCAGTGGTAACCACTATCCTAACACTGGTATTTGTCACCCCCATGCATACTATGGGATCTGTAAACATATAATATTGTTTTGCACTTTAATGTATCTAAAACAGTGGCTTTTGGACTTTTCTACCACACTCAGTGTAAGAAATGTGCTTTGCATTTTGATACACATGCACACGTACACATGTGTATATGTATCCATATATATCTGTATGTGTGCATGTGTACATAATCTAAAACAACATGGTCATGGAAATACTTCCTGTTCAGCTACTTCTAGCACATTCTGATATTTTCTTTCTATTCTAATTTTATTTTGTAATGCTGGCAGTGACCTACTAAACAGATTTCACAACTTATGGATGGGTTATAACCAACAATTTGAAAAAATAATTAGGATGTCATTGTAATAGCATCTTAGACCTTATATTTTCATTCTAATATTTTTTGAGAGTTAGAACCATTTTGACATAGGAGATCCAGTTGATTCATTTTTACCTAAGTAAACTCTATGCCCAATGTGGGGCTTGAACTCATAACCCCAAGAGCAAAAGTTACATGTTCTACCAACTGAGTCAGCCAGGCACCCCTCAAAACCTTATTCTACTTTTGGATGATTAGATTGATTCTCTATTTTCACTATTCCAAAGTGGCCTGCAGTGGACTGCCTTACATATAAACACCAAAGTTTCTCTAGAATACATAAATGGAAGTGAAATTGCTTAAGTCAAAGACTTACATCTCTTTAACTGTAATAGATACTGTAAAATTTTCCTAGAAATTGGTGTATGAATTTACATTGCCACCAGCACTATTAAAGTTCCTATTTTTCCACATCTTAACCACCACATAGTGTTATCAGACTTTGCATTTTTGTCAATCTGATGATGTGAAATTATTTCTTATTTTATTTTGCATTCACCTCATTACTAACGAAGTAAGATTCCTTTCATGTTATCATCCACTCAATTTTCCTTTCTATAAATTTCCAGTTTTATTGCCTGTATCCTTATTATTCATTTTCAAGACTTTTTGTATATTCTGCACATTCTTTATTAGCTATATTTGTTGCGAATTTCTCTCATTTTTCATGCAATCAAATTTATCAGTCTTTTCCCTTTTACTTTTTTCTATTTTGTCTTATTTATTAAGTTTCCAAACCCTGAAGTTATAAAGATGTTTTCTTTATTTTCTTATTAAAATCTTAAAGTTTCAAATTCTACATTTATATTTTAATCCAGCTAGAAGTGTGTGTTTGTCTGTGTGGTGAGGTAGGAATCCCATTTTATCTGTTTTCATAGTTTATTGTCCAAAATCAATTTATTAAATAGTCCATTCTTTCCCTGATGCTTTGTAATGCTATCAGACATAAGCCAAATTCCTAATATACATGAGTCTGTTTCTACACTCTCTATTCTGTTTCATTGTAGATTTCTCTACCTTTATGCCAGTATCACACTTTTAAATTACTATATAGCTTTGTATAATTTTTTTTTAATTTGGTAGGGCAAACCTCTTATTATCATCATGATTTAAGATTTTTTGGATATTTTTGGACTTCCCTCTTTTGTTTGAATTTTTAGACCTATTTTGTCAAGTTCTATGAAAAACTCTCTTAGGAATTTTCATTGGAATTGAATTAACTTTAATTTAGACAAAAAACTGACATCTTTTATGCTACCAAGTCTTTCTATCCATGAATATGGTACTTTGTCTCCAACTACTTTGGTCTTATTTTATGTCTTTCAATAAATTGTTTTGATTTTTCCATAACAGTTTTGCACACTCTTATTATATTTATTTATATGGGTTCACAGTTTTTTGTTGTTGCTGCTGTTATTGTAAATAGTATTTTTAATTAAATTTTCTAGATTTTGTTACTGATGATTTTGTATATAAATCTTGTTCCCAGCAACCTTTTTTAATTCTCATTATTTCTAATATTTTGCCTATAGATTCTCATGGATCATCCATGTTGGCCATCATATCATCTCAAATAGTAACAGGTTTTTTTTTCCTCCCCCACTTTTGGCTTTTTTCTACAACCAAAATAATCCCAACCAAGCTCAGGGTACTAACAAGAGAGTGGACTCTACTGTCTCTAGCAATACTGTGGTGGAACATGAGCAGGTGGAGGAGGCAAAGCTAACAACGATTCATTATACTGATGGTGGCTGATTATCAGGCATGTCCAGTACCAAGTTCTCTACTATGTATGCTTGACTTGAACAATTGTACAATTTTTAAAAAACACACTAAAAAAAATTAAAATTAAAATAAATAAATAAATAACTTTTTTCCATCTCATGACTCCACTCAGATTCTTCATTCACTCTCTCCCACTGTTTGCTCTTATGGGGCTGCTCACAGGAACCCTGCTGGTCCAGCATTTCCGGTTCTTTCTAGTATCATGTCTTTATAACAGAAAGATTATTTTGGTGTCCTAGGCAATCAAGCTTAGTGTCTACATTCCTATTCTCATGATAATCCTGATGCTAGCTAGCATATTTTACAAGAGTACATAAACCATGCTAAACTTCAGTGGGTTAAAATATGCCAGGACAAGATGTGTGCCTCCCATTTTCTCTTTCCAAGTTCTGGCTTTTGGACTTTTTTTGTACTTTTTGGTTTTGTTCTTTTGGTGGCGGGGGGAGTGGAGTTTCAGAGGATGTTGTTGGGTTTTTATTGTTTTGTTGGTTGACTGGTGGCAACCTATTTTCCTCAGTTTAAGCCTAATTTTTTTTTTTTTGAGAGAGAGAGAGAGAAAGCATGAGCGGGGGGGAGGGGATGGGGGAATTGTGGGGAGGAGCAGAGGGAGAAGGAGAAGGACAAGCAGACTCCTCGATGAGCATGGAACCCGACGCAAGGCTCAACACGAGGCTTGATCCCAGAACACCGAGATCGTGACAGGAGCCAAAGGCAGACGCTTAACCAACTGAGCCACCCGAGGGCCCCAGTCTACTTATTCTTAAACTGAACATGAACTCAAATATGTTTTATTATCAGCGTTATGCCCATTCTTTCTCATTAGTGTTATTCTTTCTTTGTGACTTGTACATTTTCCTTTTATCTCTTTAATCGTTTAAACATCCTTGTATCAATGGTCACTTTCAGATTGTATTTCTATGATCTCAAGTTTGGAGTTGCTGATCCTCCTGCTTGTTGTGTGTCTAAGTTCTTGTTTATAGTGGATCTTTCAACAGGTATTTTATCATTTTTTACTGAAAGCTCATCTTCAACTGAGCTAAATCAAGCTCTCCTATGACGAGAGTGATTTTCCAACTGCTTCTGCAATGTATCCTAGCAGTAACATAATTTTTAGTGCATTTCTTAATTTAGGATATCCACAACTCATAGGCAGGATACATTCAGTCTCCAGAACCTCTCAAAGCATAATGTTGGGATTTCATTTTTTCTCAAAAGACTTTTATTTTTTCTACTCAGAACCCAGGCAGAGGCAAACTTTCCTGACATCTTCCTGATTCAATGGATGGATTTTTTTTTCCTAGTCCTCCTCTCATGGAGAGGTCAGCCCTGCAGTTGCCCCACCCTTTTTGCTTTCTTGTTCAGGCCTCTCCATGGCACAGGCCCAAGGCCTTAACTCTTATCTCTGCATGGGTCCTACCCCAGCCTAATAAGAGCAGAGACAGACACACCCACACCCCTGGATCTCTGCAGCACCACTCACCACTTCCGGCTATGTTTTTCCATTCCCTCTTCATTTCCAGCAAATGAACTCATTTGGTTTTTGTTTTATCCCGTATTTCTATGTAGTAGGAAGGATTCCACATTAGCCCACTCCTCCTGGGTCCCCTTTTCCTTCACAGAGGCCCAGAAACCAACCAGGCCTTAAAACCTCTTATAGAGACCAGAAGCGGATGACGCTGGGATCTAGGATAGATCCTACCTGCAAAAAGTATCTCCAGAATTTGGCCAGAATCTTTTTGGGAAGAAGGGGCTGGGCTTGTCTGATTACTGACTGGACAATTTCTGCTTAACAACCACCTTTCTGTTCTTGTGCTGGAACGAAATCGGAATGCTTCTTCTCTGCCAGTTTCAGAGGGTGAGATCATTCTCACAAAGTCCTTGGGGAGACATTAAGTCAGAAATCTTTTACAAAAGAAACACAGAGCATGTGACACTTGCTGAAGTACTGTTGTCTTAAGAAACTAACCCGGCAGGTCTCTTTGTTGTTGCTGTTGTTTTTGTTATTGTTGCTTTGGGAAAGAGGCTCCTCAAGTTTGTGTTTTTATTTTTTAAAGAAAAATAGCAATAAACCAGGGATCTTGGCTCTTTGTGGAGGGAACACATACCTTCAGGGGTCAGCAGGCTAAAGGGTCAGAGCGAAGTACTCTGACCGTGTTCTAAATGATCACTTTCAAACAGGATTGGTGTGGGAAGTCAAGAGGAAAGTCAGCAAGTATCTCAGGAAAGGAAGGTCAAGAAAAACAGACCCCAGGTTTTGAAGTCCATTACAGAGACAAACCCCTTACCAACATTCCCAGTGATGGTTTTCTGCTACATGGACACGAATGTTTAAAGCCCAGTGGGCACCACACCAATGCGCCCAGGCTTGAGAATAATCAGCCCCAGACTAACTGTGTAGAAATCTCCTTCACAGAACTCCTGGCCTTTAGCCTTACTGACGTCTTCCTCTCGTGGTATTTCTTTCACTCCTGTTCTTCAAAGCTCAATACTGTCCTTAGAGTCAAAACTGGCTCCAAGGGAAAGTTTGAGTAATCTGTCAATCCACACCTTAGTGGGAATTTAACCCAATGTATTATCCATCCGGAGATGCTGTCTCTTGAAAATTATCATCTCAGTGAGATAAAAATTCACCTGAAATTATGGTGCAGTGTGAGGGCTCAGATGAGACCCTCCAACTCCAAATCCCAACCTCTTTCCAAACCTCACCACTATTTCAGAAAGAGTAGATTGGAGCCTCTTCTCTGAGCTGTGAGGCCCAGACAGGCCTGTAATCTTGAGCTTTCTCTGTCTATGGGAACTGGAGCTCTGGCCAGGCATCGGTGGTGAACACTCACAGGTTTAATTTCCACCACCTCCTCCACTGAATACACATCCCCACCAGTCAGATCTGTCTGCTGGAGTCATAAAGAAAATAGGAAGGATGAGAAAACTCACTTATTTTCTCTTAAGGAGTTCCACCTCATGGTGCAGTATCTTTGGGGAGCCATTAGCTACTTCCTTGCTATCCCTTAGGGAGATTTCAGCATCCCAGAGAAATAACCAAAGGAATTTTCCTGAAACAATTACATTCACATCAATCCAAAGCCTGATGCACTAAATTCTTTTGAGGGTGTTAATCTCATTAAGAGCCTCTTATATAAACTTGCTCATACACCAGCCACAATTTCTGCTGAAGGGTGAGTCTGTGGGCCCATGTTTGTAACACTTGACCCCACAGGTGGGCCAGAGCTGATGGAAACATGAGTGGAGACCTTGCCCGAGAGAAACCAACCCACTGGCTAGGCTGAGCCAATCAGATTCTCCCTTTCAAAAGAGAGTTCCAGAAGGTAAGAGGGAGGTAGGCCCTGCATCTGGAATTCCAGACCAGGCCAGAGTTGTGCCCTGGTGAGCTGAGTGAATTGCAGACAGATGTCCATAGATCTGAGAGGAGGAGGCTGCTTCCTAAGGTCAACCAGAGCCAGGAAGCAAACTGAGGAGGACTCATGCACTTCGCTCTGCATGCAGATACCATGTTGGAAGAGAGTGGGGAAGGAGGAGAAATTCTGAAAGACAAGTAATTGCCCCACAAAGGACAGAGTCCTCACAAGTACAGGGCATCCACTGCAGGCTGCTGTGGCAGAAGCCCTGTCAGAAGGGAAGGTATGGGCAAATGCATAAAGGGTGCCCACACAGTGAAGAGATCAGGGACCACAGAACATGGAAAAGGCCCCCTGGCTGCTACCTCTCCTTTCATTTCTCTCCAGAGGTTTCTGGTGTCTCTCCTGACAACAGTGTTTACTAACCTTCCTCCCCAGCCCTTCCCCCTTTACTTTCAGCTGGAGGTCTGCCTCCTCTGTCAGTAAAAAAATCAAAGCACCTGGGGGGGCGGGTGCCAATGCCCCTTGCTCTCCACAAAGTCCCTGTTTCATCACCCACCCATCCTTTCCTCCTCATCTGAGGAAATATGCCTCCTCCTTTTCAAAGCTGACCCTTCCACATCGTGTATTGATCCTGAGGCCTCGGACGCCCAGGACCCCTCCACCCATCATCCATCTTCCATCTCTCCCTCTCTGACAGCACCTTCCTGTCTGCCTGTAAGTGGGCTCCAGGGTCTCCAGCCCTTCATTCCCCTTCCTCAACTCCAGGATTCCCTCTGGTGATTGCCTGGCTTCCCTCAGTCTCTTCATAACTTCCTGAAGGAGTAGTCTATACTTCCCCAAGTCTCGTTCAACCCTCAACTCACTATGCCCATCATATTTGGGAAATGGCTCTGGAGATACAAGGAAAGCTCTCAATTGCAAAACGCTATGTCCTGGTTCCAGGCTTCCTCTGGCAACCTCTGGTGCTGCGGACCATCCCTGCCATATTGGGGATGGTCCAAACAGGATATGGACGGTACACGAGCTTGGTTGCCTTTCTCAAACCAGCCCACTCCTCTAACAGTAGTCCCTTTAGTCAGAGGGAATGGTGCAGTACCCCGGGGCCAGTGACAGAGAAGAGCTACCAGAGCAAGCGGCTGTGTGTGAGAGGGCCACCCAGCAGGAGCAGAGGCCTCGATGGTGGCTGAGAGCCTGGCAAGTACACTCTGCAGCTCTCTTCCTTCCCTCCAACACCCTGCCTGCCCTCCTCAGGGCCCACTGGGGCAATGTGGCAGGCACTCCTCCCAGGGCTCAGGGCTCTGTGAGAGAGTGGGCGTGGAGGGTCTGGAGGGGAGAGAACGACCCAGCACTCCCTCTCCTCCCAACTCTTCTCGCTTGGTTCCTGTCCCCCGACCTGATTGTTCTCCTAATACTCTAACCACTCTTGGTCAGGCTTCACTGGTCTCTTTTCTTCCACCATCTTAAATGTCTTGTCTCAGATCCCGTGCCTATTCTTTCTTCTCTTCACAAACTCTCTCTCTCTCTCTCTCTCCCCTTAAGCAATTTCATTTCCCACAAGGCATCCACTCTAACCTCCAAGGTGGAGCTGACCCAGATCTGCATCTTCACCTCTGACCTCTCGCTGACCTCTCGCTGACCTCTCACTGAACGCTAACCCCACTGGTCATCATGCCATTCCTGCAGGAAAAATGTGAGTGCCCCCAGCACAACACATCCAAAACAAAACTCATTCTTTTCTCCCTCAGACTCTTGTCCATGTTCCCCTCTTCATTAACCGCGGGCACCTTGATTTCCTTTACAATCTTTTGCTGCTCACGGCGCCATCCAGACGCTGTGGTATGGCCGCCCCGGGGAGTGCGTTAGAAACGAAGCATCTCAGGCCTCAGCCGCACTTTAACAAGATAGCAGGGTGGCCAAGATTCACAGTCAAATTGAGAAGTGCTCGTTTACCGCATGTATTGCGACCATTCCTTCTTCCACTTAACACTGTGCTAACATACGCCAGCGTCAGGTCTCCCCATCCCGACAGCTCCGCCCCGCCCGGAAATCCGGTCTGCCCCTTCGCTGCTCCCGCCTCCATCTTAGAGGAAGTGCCGGAAGGAGGACGCTGTGCTGATAGACTTCTCACTGTTTTAAGAAATCCTTACCTGTCCCCTCAGTCCTTCCTGCCTGTATCCTTGGAGGACTCTGAAAGGCACCCAGATTACCCCCTTGTTAAAAAGAGAGAGAGAGAGAGGGAAACGACTTGGGGTTTCCAAAATGAGAAGCCCATGTGTCTGAAAGAGTCCCAGCTGACATTTGTCACGGCCGCCATGTAGAGTACCTGATGCCCCACTCAATCTTATCGGGATTTTTATCTCTCTGAGCCTCAGTTTCCCGATCTATAAAATAAGGAGGTAATAGTAACTCCTTTAAAATGTTTCCAGAGGGACTAAAAGTGGCAAAATACAGAAAATATGCCCTCCAAATGGAAGGTGATCAAATATTCATTGAATGAAGAAAGGAAGTTGTTTAACATATCAGAGCCTCAGTTTACTCAAATGTACAATTAAGCATACAATACGAAGGTCACTAAATGTCGGCTCCCAGCTCTTCTCTCTCATACCCTCGCACACGTGCACGCACTCACACCCACGTGCACACACCTACAGGCACATGCACTCACGCGTGTGCACTCGCACGCACTCATACTTGCACAGGTGCACACGCATGCACACGAAACAGCCAGCAGCAACCCTGGCCGCTCTCCCCTCACGTCTCCTGCATGGCCTCCTGCTCCCCCGATCCTCTCACAGCGTCGCTGCAGAGCATCTACAGGCGTGCCCACTGCTCTCCCGCCCCCGCTCCCCCCGGCACTCCCTCCACACCAGACACAGTGATCGTTCCAAAACACAAGCCTGAATGTTTCCCTCCTGCTTGAAAGCCTCACATGATAGCCCCGCCAAACCCACTCTGCATCCCCAAACGCACTGCGCAATGTCAGGCCCCTGGGCTTTTACACACAGTCCATTTTCTCTGTCAAAAATCCTCGGCTCCGGGCAACAAATTCCTACTTGCCAAGACCCAGCTTAAGCGTGGCCTCGTCTGGCTTTCCCTGCTGCCTCCTGCCAGAGGTGGCCCCTCCTCAA
>NC_138378.1:74958545-74972950 GCF_054177405.1 Leptonychotes weddellii | reverse complement strand
GCACTGCACCGGGACCGCCCCATCCAGCCCCCAGGCCGCGCCTCCCACATTTCCCTTCGACTGCCTTCAAAGCAGAAAAACAACCACCCTTTCCAAAAGGCAGGAATGTTGGGAGTTGCTTGCCCAGAAATAAAGATTCAGATTTCCTTTCCCAGTCAGAGAGATTTCCCCAGGCCGGGCATCACCACGTGGGCAATGCACCCCGGGGCCCCCAGGACAGCAGGCCTGGCCGAGATGCCCTGTGAATGCCGGCATCACAGGGACCCTGTGGACCAGGACACGTGAAAGGAGCAGAGTGGGACGTGAGTGGAAGAGAGTTCTGCCCACAGCACTGCTGCCTGAGGGAGAGGCCACAGTCCTCTCCCTCATCCTCCTCCATAACAGGCGCCATCTCTGCAGATGCCACAGACGCATCCAATTTCCACTAGTTCAGGGAAAGCTTGCCGCGGGCAGGTACAGCGCAAGGAGCTTGGGGAGGCTCGAAATATGAGACCTGACTGGGCCTCTGCCCTCAAATATCAGTGAGCTCCGCCCTGGGCTGGGTATCAGTGAGGAAATCAGACAGCAGTTCTTGCCCTGGAGAAGTTGGCCTCTCATTGGAGGCAGGACAGGAGGGCCCACACGTGGAAAATAAAGAACCTCACGAGGCAGAATGTAACCAGGAGCTAAACCAGGTGGCACGGACATGAGCTGCCCTGCAACTGCAGAGAAGAAATGGAAGGCGCTGTGCGGACAGGAATCACTGGGAAGGTTCATGAAGGAGCACCTGGAAGGATGGATGGGCAAGGTGGGGAGGGCATTTCAGATGGGGAACAGCTCATGCAAAAACATAGAGTATGATCTATCATAGTGCATCTGTGGCAAAGACATGGGTTTCTGCTCATTACGTTGGTGATGGCTTATTCTGACTGATGATTCACTTTGAAATCAGCCCTGCCAGGGCTGCATGCTGCCTAGGAGCCTGGGCGGGTTAAGCCATCTCCCTGCCCAGCCATGCGAACAAACCACAGAGCAAAGCCAAACCACGGGGAGCTAGTCAGACAAGGAGAGGAAAGTCAGCTTGAGAACGAGCGCTCTCTCCTTCTTCAAAGTCCAAGGAGGAAACCTTGTCCTTCCAGTTCTCTGCAACTTCACCATCTGTGCTTAAAAACATCAATGTTAGTAGGAGAGACAGCTGCAGAGAACCAGGGAGAGCTGCTCAAAGATTTGTCAGCTTATTTATCTAGCTAATCTTTCATTGGTTTACTGATCCATCAAAGTTCCCTGCAAGATGAAACATCCTGAGCCGGAAGAGAGCTCTGTGGTGGGCGGCTTCTAAAATGGCTCCCTAAGAACCCCCACCTCCTGGAGGGGTGTAGCCCCTCCACTCAAATGTGGGCTAGACCTGGTTTCACATTTTTTTAAAGATTTTATTTATTTGTCAGAGAGAGAGCACAAGCAGGGGGAGCGGCAGGCAGAGGGAGTAGCTGGCTCCCTGCTGAGCAAGGAGCCTGATGCAGGACTTGATCCCAGGACCCTGGGATCTTGACCTTAACTGACTGAGCCACCCAGGCGTCCCCTGGTTTCATACTTCTCATTAGGAGAAAATAGTCGAAAGTGATGGGATGTCACTTCTGAGATTATAAGATGGTATTTTGTCTTGCTCACACTTTCTCTGGCTCCTCTAGCTTGCTTGCTCTGATGAAGCCAGCTGCCACGCTGTGAGCTGCCCCACGGGTAGGGCCACGTGGCAAGAAACTGATGGTGGCCTCTGGCCGACTGCCATCAATGAGCTGAATCCTGCCAACCACCACTGAGTGCACTTGGAAGAGGACCCTGCCCAACTGAGCCTAGAGATGCCGCTAGCCCCGGTGGGACCTTGATTGAAGCTTGTAGGACCCTGAGCCTGAGGACCCAGTCAAGCCATTCTTGACCCATAAAAACTGTGAGATAATAAATATTGTTGTTTTGAGCCACTAAATTTTGGGGTCATTTATTACACAGCAACAGATAACAAATCCACTCTCCGATCTGGCCTTCGGTGGTTATTAATGAAATCGTATATGTGCCTGAGCTGTTGCCCATACCAGATACAACCAGAAATGATCCCCAAAGCTAAATCTTTTCTCCCAAACTCACGGTTAACTAGCACATCTCCCAGTAAATTTAGCACGCGGCTTTCAGATGGCTCAACTTGAGAATTAATTTGTGTGTGGAGAAATGGGATAGGGGATGCGGGAAGCTTCACATTATGCCGACCGACTCTTCCATATTTAGGCAGACACTGCAAGTCCCTTTGGAGAAAACCCTCCTTCTCATAGGAGGCAGTGGATGACCTCTTTGCACAGATGCACAGAGCAGCGACCTGCAGACTCAGGCTAGGGTTATTCAACAAGTCTCACAGCAGGTGCAGGCATGAGAGCGGACCAGGACGGACACTGGCTGATCCATCACATCCCAGGTAAACCCCTGGTCCTGAGGAAAGGGTGTGCCAGAACTCGGGGAGGCTTGACAAGGCTTTCCTCTCTCTGACATTCTGTGACAGGCAGCATTCTGGAAAAAGGGAGTGCTGCATGCCAAAGAAGAGCCCAGCTGCTTGTCCCAAACCTGGCAACAAGGACAGGATGGATGGTCTTCTCTGAAGATCAAATTGGGAAAAGACACCAAGGGCTCCAAAGAGGAACTCACCAGAAGGAAAAGAGGAAGCAGTTGTTTGTTTGCTTGTTTGTATGTTTGTTGGAGGGGAGGTAATCTGGGCTGGCCTGAAGGAGCCAAGGGCCATAGAGGAGGTTAGTTCCCATGAGCCTGAGGCTGAGGCTGGAGCCTGTCCAGACCCTCCCATTCCCTCGTGGCAGGGAGCTCGGAGCTCCTGTCCCTCCCGTCCTGGCGTGCAAAGCTTTGCAGGCCAGTGACTAAGCTTGTGAGTGTGTTCTCAGAGGGCTAAATCTAGAGCACAGTGTGGGACGTCATGAGTTCAGTTCTGAGCAGATTTTGGAGGTGAGATCTCCAAATTAAAATGACTAGCACCTGAATAAATAGGTCTTGAAATCATGGGAGTTCAATACTGCAGATAAGGACTTTTTTCATTGTGGTAATATATACAGAACACAAAATTTACCCTTTTAACCATTTTTAAGAGGACGATTCAGTAGCAGTAAGCACATTCACGCTGTTGTGCAAACACCACCATCATCCATCTGCACAAATCTTTTCATCTTGTAAAAGCGAACTCTGTGTCCACTAAGTGATAACTCCCCAGCCCTCTGCCTCCCCAGCCCTTAGTCACTACCTTAGTAACTGCCCAGCCCTAGTCTCCCCCGTGTCTGTATGCATTTGCCTATTCTAGGATCCTCATATAGGTGGCCTCATACAACATTTGTCCTTTTATGTCTTTCTTTCACTTAGCATAATATTTTCAAGTTTCATGCCTGTTGTAGCATGATGAGAACTTCATTCCTTTTCAAGATTTATTACTATTCTATTGTACATATACTGTTGACCCTTGAACACACTGGGGGTTGGGGTGCCGACCCTCAGCACAGTAAAAAAAAAAAAATCCACATATAGGGGCACCTGGGTGGCCCAGTCAGTTAAGCATCTGACTCTTGATCTCAGCTCAGGTCTTGATCTCAGTATTGTGAGTTCAAGCCCTGCACTGGGCTTCATCTGGATGTGGAGCCTACTTTCAAAAAAATTTTTTGGGGGAGGCGACTGGGTGGCTCAGTCGTTAAGCATCTGCCTTCGGCTCAGGTCATGATCCCAGGGTCCTGGGATCAAGCCCTGCATCGGGTTCCCTGCTTGGCGGGAAGCCTGCTTCTCCCTCTCCCACTCCCCCTGCTTGTGTTCCTGCTCTCGCTATCTCTCTCTCTGTCAAATAAATAAAATCTTTAAAAAAAATTTTTTTTTTATTTTTTTTTAATCTGCACATAACTTTTACCCCCAAAAAACTTAACTATTAATAGTCTACTGGTGGCCAGAAGGCTTACTGATAACATGAACAATCAATTAACATATATTTTGTATATGTATTATACACTGTATTCCTACAATAAAGTAAGCTAGAGAAAAAAGTATTAAGACAATTGTAGGAGAAACTACGTTTACCATACTGTACCATATTTATTTTTAAAACTGCATACAAACGGACCCACTAATTTCAAACCCATGTTGTTCAAGGGTCAACTGTATACATTTTGATTATCCATGCATCTGTCGATGGACATCTGGATTGCTTCTATCTTTTGGCAACTGTGAATAATGCCACTATAAATATGGTTGTACAAATATCTATTTGAGTCCTTGTTTTCAATTCCTTTGGGTGTATACCTAGACAAGTAATTGCTGGATCATATGGTAATCATTCACTTAACTTTTTAAGGAACTGCCATATTACTTTCCATAATAGCTGCACCATTTTGCATTCCCATCAGCAAGGCACAAGGGTTCCAGTTTCTCCACATCCTCACCAGCACTTGTGTCTGTTGTTTTTCACTGTAGCCATCCTAATGGGTGTGAGGTGGTATCTCTGTGTGGTTTCGATGTTCATTTCCCTGATGATGAGTGATTGTTTCATGTGCTCCTTGGGCATTTTTATAGAAAATATGAATTTCTGAATTGTCAGCAGATAAGTGCTAACATCATGAGTGGTGCCCACTGCGACTTTCCCACCCAGTATTCATCTCTTCTCTTTCTTATTAATACTGCTAGTTTGTTGTTTTGTTTTGTTTTTTTTCAGGTCTGCATTGTGCCTGGCTAGACTTCTCACTTCCCATGACACTCTCGTAGCTAGAAGAGGCTGCGGACCTGGTGCTGAAACACGAGTTCTGGGGGGAATCAGAAAAAGAAAGCTTTGATGAAATGTAACACATTCAGCCAGCATCTTCCTTTTGCCACTTTCCCGTCTTCTTTGTCCGACCTGGAAGGCAGATGTGATGCCTGAAGATGTGGCAGCCTATTGTGCCAGAGAGAAAAGAGCCATGCATGAAGGCTAGCAAAGCAGGTGTGTAAAAGTCAGCCCTGGACTGATGGCCTGCCCCCACACTCCCTGTTCCCTGAGAAAGATAAGCCCTCTGCTTCTATCAGCCACCATTTGTTGGGTTACTATCACATGCAGCCAAACACAATCCTAACTGACCTATCCTGGGAGTGGATCCACTCAAGTGAGTGTGCAGATGAAAGAAGACAAGAGAGGGGTGCCCTGGGACTTGCTGGGGGATGACAAAAGGCAGCAGGAGTCACCCAGAGCAGGGACTAATGAGGAGTGATTAAATGAATGTTTTAAACATGAGGTTATGAAGAAATAAACCCACACTTATATGGTCCATTAGTCTTTGACAAAGGAGACAAGAATATGCAATGGGAAGAAGTCTCTTCAACAAATGATGATGGGAAAACTGGACAGCTACATGCAAAAGCATGAAACTAGACCATTTTCTTCCATCATACACAAAATAAATTCAAAATGGACTGAGGATGTAAATGTGAGACCTGAAACCATAAACATCCTAGAAGAGAGCACAGGCAGTCATTTCTCTGACATTAGCTGTAGCAACATCTTTCTAGACACATCTCCTGAGGCAAGGGAAACAAAAGCAAAAATAAACTATTGGGACTATATCAAAATAAAAAGCTTCTGTACAGCAAAGGAAACAATCAACAAAACGAAAAGACAACCACTGTATGGGAGAAGATATTTGCAAATGACATATCTGATAAGGGGTTAATATCCAGAATATATAAAGAATTTATACAACTCAACACAAAAAAACACAAATAATCCAATTAAAAATGGAAAGAAGACATGAATAGACATTTTTCCAAAGAGACATATAGATGGCCAATAGACATATGAAAAGATGCTCAACATCACTCATCATCAGGGAAATGCAAATCAAAACCACAATGAGGGTCAGCTGGCTGGCTCAGTCAGTAGAGCATGCAACTCTTGATTGAGGGATTGGAAGTTTGAGCCTCATGGTGAGTGTAGAGATTACTTAAAAATAAAATCTTGGGGCGCCTGGGTGGCTCAGTTGGTTAAGCGTCTGCCTTTGGCTCAGGTCATGATCCCAGGGTCCTGGGATTGAGCCCCACATCCAGCTCTCTGCTCAGCGGGGAGCCTGCTTCTCCCTCTCCCTCTCCCTGCCACTCCCCTTGCTTGTGCTCTTGCACTCTCTCTGTCAAATAAATAAATAAAATCTTTGATAAAATAAAAACTTAAACACACACACACACACGGCGCCTGGGTGGCTTAGTCGGTTCAGTGTCTGACTCTTGATTTCAGCTCAGGTCATGATCTCAGGGTTGTGAGAATAAGCCCTGCATTGGGCTCCATGCTCAGCAGGGAGTCTGCTTGAAATTCTCTTTCTCCCTCTCCCTCTGCCCCTACACCTGCTCAAGCACACACACGTGCGCTCACTCGCTCTCTCTCTCTCAAATAAATCTTTTAAAAAAGCACAAACACACAATGAGATATCACCTTACACCTGTCAGAATGGCTAAAATAAAAAATACAGGAAACAGTAAGTGTTGATGAGGATGTGGAGAAAAAGGAACACTTATACACTATTAGTGGGAATGCAAACTGGTGAATCCACAATGAAAAACAGTATGGAGGTTCCTCAAAAAATTAAAAATACAATTACCATATGATCCAGTAATTACACTACTGGGTATTTACCTAAAGAATATGTAAACACTAATTTGAAAGGATATATGTACCCCCAAGTTTATTGCAGCATTATCTACAGTAGCCAACTATAGAAGCAGCCCAAGTGTCCATTGATAGATGAATGGATAAAGAAGATGTTGTGTGTGTGTGTGTGTGTGTGTATACATACATTTGTATATATACACACAATGGAATATTATGCAGCCATTAAAAAAAGAATGAAATCTTGTCATTTACAACAACATGGACAGATCTAGAGAGTATAATGCTAAGTGAAATAAGCCAGTCAGAGAAAGACAAATACTATACGATTTCACTCATATGTGGAATTTAAGAAACAAAACAAAAGAAAAATAAAGAGACTCTTAAATCTAGAGAACAAACTGATGGTTACCAGAGGGGAGGTGGAGGGCAGGGTGGGGATTAAGAGTACACTTACTGTGATGAGCACTGAGTCATGTATAGACGTGTTGAATCACTACATTGTACACATGAAACTATTCTAACACTGTGTGTTAGCTATCCTGGAATTAAAATTTTTAAAAATAGAAAACAAATAAATATGAAGTTATGATAGCAAATGAATGAAGGGAAGAACATCAGTAAGTTAGAAGCTGAAGAAACATCCAGTAAGGGAAGCACTGGGAAGCATGAATTCAACAAAAATGAGACCCCGGGGTCTCAGAGGTATGCCAGGTCGAGGACAGACTAGGAGGAAAGGGATAGAGTGTGAGGAGTCCAAAGAGGTATTTTTAAAGATGAGAAACACTTGAAATGCTGATGGTTGGAACCAGAAGACAGGCAGAGGTTGACAGTTTAGAAGAAAAAGGATCCTGCTGTCTCCTTTTTTTGGTTAGTAACAGAATCCTCCAGCTTTTAACTGGGCACTGGTTTCCCAGGACGGTCATGTTTCCCAGCCTCCCATACAGCTAGGTGTAGTCATCTGACTTATTTGAGCCAATGCTTTACTACCCAAACTTACAAGTGACATTTCAGGGTTATTTCCTTAAAGACACTTGCTCTGCACATTCTCTCCCTTCCTATTTGCTGGGAAATTGCAGCAGCTACTTTGGACCCAAGAAGGACATCACTCACAGAGATTGGCAGAATTGGCCCCCTGGCCTGGGTTCCTGGGTGAACCTGACCTTGTAGAGTGGGGCCTCCACCTGCCCTAACTTGCCCACCTACCTCTGCAACAGAATGTGAGGGAGTAAAAACTCTTCTGTCTTAGTTAAGCCCCTGCATCAGGAACTCCGTGAGAGCAGCCTAGCTTCCTAATACAGGTGGCAGAACAGCCTGCAGAAAAGCCATCAGTCTAGGAGTAAATGAGGCCATGTATGAATGGATTAAAGTTTGGTTTACAAATTTAAATGTATTCAGTTTAAATGTCACCTTTTATTTTGAGATGACAGCCTTCCTAAGTTTTTTATATTCAAATGTATTTCCTCTTAAGCACATCAAAGGTTGAGTGAGGCCCAGGTTGAGAGGAGGGGACTGACTGTAAAGGAGCATGACAAAACTTTCTAGGATGAGGAAGCCCTTCCGTATCCTGATGATGGAAGTTAGTATACAATTACTTAGAGTCATCAAAATTCCTCAAATTTTAAATGGATGAATTGTATTGCAGGCAAACAACACTGTGATTGTGATTAAAAAAAAAAAAATCATTACAATGAAAAAGTGCTCCTTCTTTTATAAAAATATTAAGGAAAGTAAAAATGGGTTGTCTTTTTTCAAGATGTATTTTGGAAAATAAAAAGGAGGCAAACTTATGTGGATCCTGAAATTTTTTCAAAATTTTCAGGGCTGAAAAATTGACAAGCCTGAGAGCCCCTGTATTAGTTATCTATAGCTGTCTAATAAATTACTCAAAAATTTAGCAGTTTATAGTTCTAAACACTGATTATTTCACAGTTCCTGTGAGCTGGGAATCTGGATGGGCTTCCCTGGGTCCTCTGGCTCAGAGGCTCTCAGTCAAAGTGTCTGCTGGGGCTGCAGTCTCATCCGAAGGCTTGACTGAGGGAGGGTTTGCTTCCAGGCTGACTCACAGGGTTGTTGGCAGGACTCAGTTCCTCTCAGGCTCTTGGACTGAGGAAATCTGTTCCTTGCTTTATGAGCCTCTCCGTGGGGCAGCTCACAACATGGCAGCCTGCTTCTAGAAGAGCAAGTAAGTCAAGGAGCAAGAGAGGACAAGAGAGAACCAAAGACTTTTTAAAGGCTGCCTCCCACACAGCCATTGGTCTGAATATGGGGGAGCCAGGTTTGGTAGGACAGCAAGCCTCCTCCAGTGTGACAGGAGAAAGGGGGGGAGAGGCCGGGAGCTGCTATTCCTGTGTAGTTATGTGTAGTTACGTCGTTATGTTGTGTAGTGTACTTATGTTGTTGGAACCTGAGGCAGGTGTATTACTGGTTCTATTTTCTCCCGAAATTAGGGTAGCTGCCAAGAACAGAGAGCAAGTGGTACCATAAGAGGTTGAAGGGAATGGAGGGCTTTAAAATTGCTGGTGTGGGGAAAAGGGGACAGACATGAGCAAAGAACCCCGTGTGGTGCTCCAGCTGGGACCTGAGCCTAGAGGCCTTAAGCTCCAGAGAAGCTACATCCTAAGGCTCCAAGCAGTTTGGGTCCAAAGCAGGAGTCCATACTGAAATCCAGCCCTGAGGCAGATTCGCCTTTTTCTGAGAAAACCACCTGTGTGCAGCCAAGGCCATCCATGATCCCGAGGGGAAGTGGGCAGCCACCAGGAACTTGCGTGTGGATGTTCTGGGCAAACGTGAGTTTCCCTGATGCTCAGGGGCTGGATTTGTGCCATTCTCCACACACAGATACAGGCCATGCGGCTGTTGTTGCGCCTCGGCCCTGCGGTGCCCACCTTATAGGGCCACCCTTCCGGTGGGGCTGCTATCCCTCTCCAGAACTGGACGAGCAACCTCTCTGTCAGATGTCCTGGGAAAGGCAGATCCTCGCACAGGGAATGAGGGGATCTGAGTCCCAAGCTGCAGTGAAAAGGCATTTCCTCTTCTTTCTGGGCCTGGGGACAAAGTAAGTTCTGTCCCAGGGGTGAATTCAAGTCTCCACTCTCTCTCCTGCTTGAAGGCCTGGGTGCAGTGAGTATAGACAGGGCCCACCCTTGGGAGGAAAGAGGATGGCCATTACATCGCTGCAGGGAGATGCTCCTGAAGATGGGCTGGTGGCCCTAAAGAGCCCCCACATCTGGTGGGGGGGGATACGCAGGACGCTCTGCATCTCACTGCCCTCCGCTTGTCCAGGCCTCCGGTACAGCCCTCTTCAAAATGTCAGCCTGATTTCAGCTGCATTGCTGGCACGAAGAGAAAAGCTTCCCCACCCCTCTGCAGGGATAGCAGGAAAGACAGCCGTGTCCGGTTTTCCAGGCCAGGGCAGCCTTGTACCGACGCGATGTGCAGGCCGAGCCAGGACCACCGAGACGGGCTCTCCTACGACAGTGCACCAAGTGAGGCTCAGGAGAGTTGAGGCTAGCCGTGGGGGTGGAGGCCAGGGCCCTGCGTGGGCAGGGGGCTGTGAAGTTGACTGGAACGTGGTTTGACTCAAGTAGGAAACTGCTTCAAGTCACACAATACCGGTCAAACAATGGCAAGTGGCTCAGGCATTTTGGGGGTCAAGGCCAAGGCACGGTTGACCCATTTGTACCTACACGTGGATGTGGCTGGCACTCCCTGCCTGCATCTCTTAGCCCAGCTCCTCTCAGGTCAGATCAGCTCTCCCCCAGACCGCCACCAAGCCAACTACTCCAAGCCCGCCATGAAGATGAGCCCACAGCGGGGCGCCTGGTGGCTCAGTCCTTGGGCGTCTGCCTTCAGCTCAGGTCATGATCCCGGGGTCCCGGGATCGGGCCCCGCATCGGGCTCCCTGCTCGGCGGGAAGCCTGCTTCTCCCTCTCCCACTCCCCCTGCTTGTGTTCCCCCTCTTCCTGTGTCTCTCTCTGTCAAATAAATAAATAAACCTTAAAAAAAAACACATGAGCCCACAAGCTGGCTGCTCACTGAGCAAGAAGCAAGCATTTGAATCAGCAGACCCAACTTCCAAATCAGGGCAGAAATCTTGCTCCCCTTGGACCTTTGTTTTAGCTCCAGCCAGAGACTGTGGAATTGTATAAACTTCTGGACATAGGAGACTCCATTTTGAAGTTCCGTTTTCTTTTCCAACTAATGAACTCTTCAACTGGGCCAGAAGCGGCAATAGTTTTGCAAGCAGTTGCTCAGAAAATTTCAGCAGAGCAACTGGCATTTAGATCATATGAGGACAGTAAAGCTAATTAATACATACCAGGGATAGTTTCATTTGATAGCACCAACAAAATAATCAATACGATCGCCATCAGAAGCGGCTCCACCGGTCCACACCAAATTAAAAGCGGTTTTGTTTCTCTTCTTTATCTAAATCATGTAATTACCCCCTTCCTTCTTTCTCATAAAAAAATCCTTGCTTTCCTCACATAGGATTCTGGTTACCTCAGAATCTGTGCTCCCCCCAAACTGCAATCCCGAGAACCCAAATAAAGGCCTTTGTTCTTTTTCAGTGTTGCCTCCTTTTCTCAGTTCATAAGACAACGGTGCCCTGGTCACACCACAGCCCAGGGTCCTGAGGCAGACGGCGCGCTTGCCTTGGGGACACCAACATTCTTTTCTGGTCCCCACTGGGCTGTGCACTGACACATCCGCCCAGCCTGGCTGGCTGTGTTCCTTGTGCCAAAGGGGTAGCAGCCAAGGAGAAAACAGGCATAAGAGAACAATTTTAAGGAGAAAGATATTTACCGTTAAATTTCACTTTCTTGCTTTCAACACCTCAACTAGAAAGCCCCAGAAAACTGCAATTTACGATCAAATGGCAAAAGCGCAACCTTCCGGCTGCGGGAGGCAGTTGTGTCAGCTTCCCGAATTCTCTTCTCAAAACCAGCTTCCTAAGGATTTAAAATGGTGGGCACGAGATGGGCTTTAGCCAGCAAAAGGCATGAAAGAGAGAAGGCACGGGGCTTTGCACAACTGTGGGAGGGCGTGTCGTGTGTAAATGCAGCGCCTAATTTTACACACGCACCTGAGCGGTCACCCACGAGCCGGAGCCCACTTCTCCGCGGCTCCTCTTTCCCCAGCGAGCCAGGACTCCGGGCCCCGCTCACCCAGGCCACAGCCATTTCCTGGATCCAGTCAAGGAGTCGGAAAGAAACCACAGAAATCTAAAGGACAGAGAGAAACGCAGCTTTCAGCCGAGGGGCCCGTGCCCTGCGGACACCAGCTCGTTCACCCCTGCCCTGACCCTGCGGCAGGATGGCCGCATCTCGCAGGCGACTCTCTCTGTGTTCAGGGCACTCGGGGGGGGGGGGGGGTTTCCGAGCCAGGAGGGGGTAGGGAGCGGCTCCAAAGCAGTACCGTGCTCGCCCCGTCACTGCGGCGGGTTGGGGCCGCCAAGAAGCGCCGGTCCCTGCGACCACTGGCCCTTTGGAGTCTCCACACGCCCCCTTGTGGTGACTGCGCGCCTCTGCGGCTTCTGTGGCTCGGCCACATTGCCGGTTGTCCCGGCCACACCCGGGGGTGCGGGAGACAAAAGTCTGTGGCCAGCCTGGAGGCCCCGTCAGCCGCCCTCCCGGAGGCAGGTCTGGGCCGCCTCAGCACCTTCCGCTCGGCCGGGTGCGTCTGGGGCTCCGGGCACAGGTGGCGGCGGCGGCGGCGGCGGCCGCGTGGGAGGAGCCGCGGGGCGACCTCTGCCCCTCCCTTCCTGGACCCCAATCCCGGCCGGCCGGCGCCCGCGGGGCCTCAAAAGCGCCTGACGCCCGGAGGCTGCTCCCCAGTTTTCCGGGAGGCACGGAGGGAGGCCGCGGTGGGCGCGCGCAGCGAGAGGTGAGGAGGGCTCCGCGGGCGCCCCAGCCCGCAGCGCGCCTGCCTCCCCCGGGCGGCCCTGCGCTTCCGCTCCAGCCCGGGCTCCGGACGCGCCGCGCCCCGGTACGGCCGGCGTGCTGCGCCCTGCAGGGAGGGAAAGGACAGAAAGAGGGAGAAAGGGCCTTGCCTGGTGGCCGCATTTGTCTCCTTCCTCCCGACTGCTGTGGGACTGTGCCCGCTCTGAGATTGGCCGGGGAGGCACTGCCCCCTGGTGGCCTCTGGCCGTCACGGCCACTGTCTTCACCCTGGGCCCCATTCCGGTTTCCCCCAGGGAGCTTTATTGGGTCCTCTCGAGCGAGACTGTGCTTCCCCCCAACCCCCGTCACATCCCCCTGGGGGTGGTACGAGAGGGTCACATAACAGCACAAAATAGCACTTTTCTGGTTCAACCCCATCTGCAGAATTGTGGATACTGTGGACCCGGGCAAGTTCAAACCAATTAGTTCAACAAATCCGAGGGAGTCTGGGCCAGTCTGTGACATAAGGTGACCCTTTCTTTGAGCATTGCACTCCCTCTCTTCCCAGTACTCAGTTCTGCCCTCTAGCATGGCCCCTGGCCAAGGCCCTCGCGGAATAAAGCTCTGCCGCTCAGTAACCCCTGAGCTCAAAGCTGCCCTTTCCCTCTCACCCTAAGTGACATTCCTTTGGGCCCTCATGCAAATAGCCCTTCAGTATTATTGCACCGCCCCCCGCGGTTCCCAAATTAGAATCAAAACTAAAATCCTTGCTATATTGGCAAGGTGCCTTTTTTTTAACATTTTAAATCAACAGTACTCTCGGATACTATTTTTGCCGAGAAAGTGTTAATTGGTTATAAAGGGAAAAAGCAGAGAATGAGGACATCTGGATCCCGGCACTGGTGGTCACCAACCAACTCTGATTCTGGAGGTCTGTTTGTGCCTGGCTGGTCACCCGTTAAAATGGCAAGGAGTGAATATAGAAGCCTGGAATAGTAGGACGGGTGGTGTTCACGTGGGGAGAGGGGAATGGGGGTACCTGGAGATGGTACAGCAAAGGATGAGACAGTGGACATCATGGTGGTGTTTCAGGCTCACCCCCTCCAGGCACTGAGCCTTGTAGTACATTGAGGGTCTGGAACTTTGGGGTGACTGGGGAGGAGCTCATGAAGCCAGGCACACTGGCCCCAAGAAGGGGGCACAACAGGCACGGCAGACATCCAGCTCAGACCTGGCAGAAGACGTGAATGGATCTGTTCCCAAAAACATGAGCAAAACTCCTGAGGACTTTCTGAAATGCCTGTGTCATTCGGGGTGGTGGGGGACACTAAGGGACCCTGAAGTTGAAGAAATAAAGCTAATGGATAGACCCCAGATTGGCTGCCCCTGGGGATACCCAGGAGACATTGTCGGGGTTCATCTGGATCACTGGAATCCTGGTGCCATGCAGACATATATCATGCACTCTGGCACCCTTAGAATAGAACCAGTTTATTCATTAGGGAAACGCAGGAAGGGACATCAGTAGAGAAGTCTGGAGCTCATGGTTCGACATGCATCCTCAGGCTTCTTGCTGGCTTTGGAGACCCCAGAAGGCAGTGATGAGGCAAGAGCTGAAGAGACGCCCACAGGCTGCTGAGCCTCTGAACAGGCCTAGAGACATGTCCAGATATTCAGGAGGGAGAAAAATGCAAACAGCGTTTCCCAAGCTTGCAGAGATTCCTGGTCACTCCATGCTCCTAGAAAAAGGGTGCCTGAAAGCACTCTTTAAGTTCCTTATCTCATGGGGCGCCTGGGTGGCTCAGTTGGTTAAGCGACTGCCTTCGGCTCAGGTCATGATCCTGGAGTCCCTGGATCGAGTCCCGCATCGGGCTCCCTGCTCGGCGGGGAGT
>NC_138378.1:74942743-74958045 GCF_054177405.1 Leptonychotes weddellii | reverse complement strand
CTAAACCCTTAAGACAATCAGTCTAGTAAGACAAACTCTCCAATCTTTTGGAGGGCAGGGCATTTGAAATTTCTGGTATCCTTAAGTATCCTGGGATCCTTCCTTATGGAATGTAAAACATTCAAACATTCACAAGTTACCCCCTCTACTTCTTGAAGGAGAAGCTTCCCCTTCCTTATAACCCAGTGCAGTCCAACACCCACCAGCACTACCTCACTGGAATCTCCTTGGTGACACAATGACACGTGTCAGATCAGTGGGGTTTTCTTGGGGCTTATGCTCTTGACTTTCACAGCTTGTGACACTCTTGACTGCTTCTTCCTCCAAGAAACTTACCCTTACCTTGGCTTCCAGGTTACCATTCAAACACTTCCATGTACATGATTAGTTTGCCTGCACTTCTCCATCTTCCGAAATTTTCATCCATGGCCCCAACATCACAGTTTATATTGTTCTTCCACTGACTTGAGTTTGAGAGGCAGAGGAGTTTGCTTAGGCATCTCTTAGCTGTAACATGAATCTGGGAAATGTTAGCAGGAACCCAGTGAAGACTCTCCTTCCCAAGTCCTCCTCCAGCCTCAACTGACTGATCCACCTCTCCCATTTCCCTACATGCACTAATTATAAGGCTTCTATATCCCAACAACCAAAGGAAAATGTTGCCAGTTCAAAGAAACTCATAATGTCTCCTCTTGCAGACTTGTTGAACCATCATGTTGCTATTACACCAAGAGCTTCTTCTGTCCCTGTTATTGACTCTGGATAGCTTTGTTCTACTTCAGAGATATGGAAAAACAAGAGTTGCACAGACTAAGTCTAGAGTATTTTAACCTCCTCCCAATTATTTTTTTCCTGAGAGCAGTAATCCCGAAATGTAGGTGTCAATAGGTGTTGTTTGACAAGAACAGTTTCAGGGCCAAGTAAGTCTGGAAAATACAGTTAAATGTTTTTTTAAAGAAATTCTCAAAGCTTTAATGTGACAATAGGATTTTCTAGTTATCTATTATTCCATAACAAGTTACCCCCAATATTAGAGGCTTAAAACACTAATAAACAATAATTATCTCATAATTTCTGTGGGTCAGAAATCTGGGATTGGCTTAGTTGAGTATTTCTAGCTTGGGGTCTCTCACAAGACCGTAGTCAAGATGTTGACCAGGGCTGCAGTCATCTGTCAGTTTGGCTGGGGCCGGAGGGTCCACTTTCAAGATGAGTCACTCACGTGGGTGGCTATCAGCGGGGCATCTCAGTTTCTTGCCACATGGATGCCTCCATACAGCTGCTTAAGTGACGTTTTGACAGGGCAATGAGCTCCCCCGAGCAAGTTAACCAAGGAGCCAGAAGGAAACCACAGTATCTTTTATGACCTTGCCTCAGAAGTCACACATCATCATTTCTGTCATACCTCATCAACTGCCCTCAAAACAGTGTTATTCAGTGTATTCAGTGGGGGTGTGTTAACACCAGGAAAGAAGGGACATTGAGGATCCTTTTGGAGGCAGGCTGGTGCAATGCTTTATGAGTCCCCCAAACTTATTTGACAACAAAATGATTGTTTAATGAAGCATTCCAAGACACTAGGTTTCCATGTTATAGCTGGTGGGGGAAAACCACCATGGATGGTCACACTGGAGACTAAGTGTCTTAGAGGATCACAAAATGAGGGGAAGATGTGTCTGGAGAAATAACTCTGGAAAATGGAGCACTGAGGACTCCCCAGGTGGAAGATCTATGAAGCTGAAACTGAGTTCCTGCCTGGATCCACTCTAAAGAGGACCCCTCACTTCAGAGAGGCTAGCACAGGACTCCCCTGCCGGTCCCAAATGATTTGGAAAGTCCATACTCTTGTAAGCTGTTTACTCCCTCTGTCCTAAATCAAAGATGGGGTGAAAAAGGTCAAAGTTCACAGGCTGTAAAGAAGAACTTCTCACAGAATCTTTAAAATCTGGAGATGGAGACAATCTAGAATGCCCTGCTGTTCCATGCCAGGAGCAACCTTTTCTTTGGGATTGTTTATGTCCAGCCACAGGACTGGACCCCAACAGACTCTTTTATGATCTGTACTAATAGTACAGTAAGGTCGCTGGCATGAGTCAGATCACAAAGGCCCCCTTCTTCTCTACTTCATTTGCACAAAGGTGCAAAGGTCCCAGCCCCAGGGTCGGAGCCAAGGTACTTGGAGGAAGTAATTTTTCATCAAATGTTTACAGCGACCTTATCAGCAGATACAGGATAGGAAAGGAGAGGGCAGGGATAAAAAGGCTAGAGAGCGAGCGAGAAGTAGGAATGGGGAAGAAATACTGGAGAAAGAAAGGGAAGGTGCATGAGAAAAAGAAAAGAATAAGAAAACACGCACAGGGCGCCTGGGTGGCTCAGTTGGTTAAGCGACTGCCTTCGGCTCAGGTCATGATCCCGGAGTCCCTGGATCGAGTCCCGCATCGGGCTCCCTGCTCAGCGGGGAGCCTGCTTCTCCCTCTGACCCTCCCCCCTCTCATGCTCTCTCTATCTCATTCTCTCTCTCAAATAAATAAATAAAATCTTTAAAAAAAGAAAAAAAAGAAAAAGAAAACACGCACAGCCGCACTCGCGCGAACCCCGAAGGGCGCTTTCGCCATCTTCGGCCACAAGGTGGCAGCCTTTGAACTCTCTTTCTACCCCCCTCCCCCAAAAAAATGAGACGGGGGGAGGGGGGCGAGAGGAGGGAGAAAAGGCAAAGCACTCTCCCAACCAAGAACAATTTGAAAACCCACCCCATAATATTTAAAAGCTGGGACAAAGAAGCGTCGGGACGGAACTGCCTCAAAACTGCAAAACGTCAGCGGAGCCTCCGGAGGGGTCCGCCGCCCGAGTCAGGAGCAGCCCCTTTAAAAAAGCGGAGTACAGTATTGGGATTCTTGAAACCTGAAACCTAGAAACAGAATCGAAGCGGAAACCAGAAGGAAAACCTTGAACTCCTCCAGACAATTGCTTCCGGGGAGTTCCAGGAGCGCGAGGGGGAATAAAGGGCCCGCGAGCAGGGCCCCTCGGATGGCGCGTCCCTGAAGGTCCTGGCCAGTTCGAGGCGCGTGGGAAGCAGAGGACCCTACCCTCTCCCTGGGCTGCAGGTCATGGCCACCGTGGAGCAGAAAGCCCTCGGCATTGGCTTCAAGTGTCTCTCCTTGGCCACTTTTGTGCTCATCTGCGCCGGGCAAGGGGGACGCAGGGAGGAAGGGGGTCCAGCCTGCTACGGCGGATTTGACCTGTACTTCATTTTGGACAAGTAAGTGTCTCGCATTGTTGCATCCTAGGCTCAGCTGATGATGCTCCCTGCCGGGCTGGGCTTGTTAACAGCATCGCTTCGGGACAGGCGCGCGTCTCAGGGGACCCAGAGGGACCGCGGGGGGTGGCCGCGGCCGCGCGCTGCGCCTCTGTCGCGGAGCGCGCCTCCCCATCTTCGCTGCCCGAGCCCGCAGGGGCGTCGCTGCTGGTTCGGGGAAAAACCTACTTTCCGCCTCGCTTTCTGTGACCGAGGAGCACGCAAGGGAGTGTGAGGATGCTGTTGACCTAACACGTTTCTGTGAATCCTTTCCATTTGCTTTAGAAACCTGGTGAGAAGGGCGTGCTTTGGAGAGGTAGAACTTCCAGGCGCGGCTGGAGTGGGTTTTGAAAAGTCAGTCATGTCTTTAAACAAAAACAAAAACAAAAAAAAAACCACATGCTGTCCTACATAGTGTATTTTGCCTTTGTTCCTAATAACACAGTGCACGCTGACTGGGCAATTAGTGAAAACAGAAGGCGGATTTCTCAACCTAGACACTGTTGGGTTTTAGGCTGAGGAATTCTTTGTTGTGGGGCCATCATGTGCATTGTAGGATGTTTAGCAGCATCCCTGGCCTCTCCCCAGTAAGCCGGCTCCATGCTCCCTCTCTTTTCCGCCCTAGGCCCCCAGTCTCACATTGGCGAGGAACAAAATTGTGGCTAGACGTTGCCAAAAGTGCCCTGTGGATACATTCCTGCCCGCCCCTCCTGGGCTTGGGACCTCTGATTCAGACGGATTCAAGTTCTTGGTAATTCCACTGGTGGGCTACCAGGGAGGTGCAGGAGCCCTGGTTTCCTTACCAAAAAGGATAGTGGCTAGGCTTCAGGTCTGTGCTCAAGGGAGAGCTGAACTCTGACCAATTAAACACTTCCCAAGTCCCCTTAGATTTGCCAAGCCACAGTCATTCAAGGAAGCTTTATGCTATCTACTAAAACCCAGCTTCAACAATAAAAAGCCCCTCAGAGAAGATCCATGCTCGTTAAAAGTATGTGAGCTCTCTGGTGCCAGGAGAGACGCTTGCTGAAACAGTGGCGGAGGATGAATTTCACAGACTGGAAAGTATTTGGGAGTTGGAAAAAGAGGCCTGCAAAATAAGTTGGCCAGCGAGACACCAAATGTGCTTTGCAGTTGCCCCTGGAGTTTGATTTTTCCGTAAGGGCTGTTTTGAACTCCAGATTCTTTGGATGAAAAGTGAGAACTCTTTCTTAGAGATTTATGAGAAGGTGGATACTGAAAATATACTCCAATACTAAGAAATGGAATTTCTTTTGTTACTTCTAGTGGCTGGGAGCAACAGCTCACAGATTCAGAGACTGTGTCTGAAAACAGTCAGAGGTGCCCATCACGGTGCTTTCCTCCCCCCTCTTCCCCCCCAAAAGCCAGTTGAGCAGGACACACAGGAAGACTTGAAAAAATGGACAGAACCACCAAGTCCCTGAATGGAGTGACTCCATACTGTAGAGATAATCAAGTTCTCCCCAAATTAATTTGAATTGAATTGAACTCTTAAATCAAAGTTCTGAAAGAATTTATTTTGGTGGTGAGAGGAATTTGACAAAATGATTCTAAGTTTATCTTAGAGACAGAAACCTGGTAAAAAGAGGTAAAGCATTTTTAGAGAAAGATGATGAAGAAATACCTGTAAATATTAAAATGTATCATAAGGCAAATTATTCCACCCAGGATGGTAAAGGCCAAAGAACAGGTAGACAGGATAGAAAATCTAGAAAGAAATCCAGGGACATGAGAGCATTTAGTGGAAGTTCAAGTTGGTGGGGAATTAATTTGTTATTTTAAAAAATGATTCTTGGGGTGCCTGGGTGGCTCAGTCAGTTAAGCATCCCACTCTTGATCTTAGCTCAGGTCTTGATCTCAGGGTTTCCATGCTGGGGCATGGAGCCTACTTAAAAAAAAAAAAAAAAGATTCTTGGACAAATGGTTGGTAACATGGGACAAGAAAAAAGGTTAGTTTTATGTTTTACACCACACACCAAAATAAATTCCAGAAGGACTGAAAATTTAAATGTTTACAATGAAAGGATGAAACAACCGGAAGAAAATTTAAATGACTATTACTGTAATCTTAGGTTTAGAGCTCTTAAAACAGGACAGAAGCAATAGAGAAAACTATGAAAATACTTAAATATATTCAAATTTTCCATTTCCGTAAGTGAAAAAATGTCAGAGATAAAAGAAAATAAAAAGTTACAAAAGCTTTTGTAACATCAATTACTCCTCAAAGATTGGCCTTAATATATAAAAAGCAGTTTAAAAAGATGAGCACAGTAGAGAACAGTAAACAAACAAAAAATGTCAACTTCACTAGTAATCAAAGAAATGAAAAAATCAAACAAGTTGTAATTTTTTTTAAGTTGGCAAAGGTTTTTTTAAAGATTACAATATTCAATATTGGCCAACTTGTGGGAGGTGGGCACTTTCCTGTCTTACGAAGGAAAATATGAATTTGTGTAGTCTTTCTAGACTGGTGATGTCCAGTGGAACTTTCTGTGATGATGGAAATGTTCTATACCTGCTCTGGCCAGTTAGTGTCTATTAGCCCTAGGTAGCTCTTGAGCAGCTTGAAATGTGGCTAGTGTAAACAAGGAAGTGAACTTCTTATTTTGTTATTTTTAATTAATTTTAATTGAAACAGCCACACGTGGCTACTGTATTGGATAGTGCAGACAAGGAGGTAATTAGGCAACATGTATCAAATGCTTTTTAAAAAAATGGGGTTCCACTTTTCCATCTAGCAATTCTATGTCCTAAAGGAAAAATCCAAGATGGTCTCAAACGAGTGACTATATGTATGTTCCTGGCAGTGCTGTTTATAATAATGAAGCTGAAAATTACCTAAATCTAACAATAGTGGATTTATTAAGTAAAGCATGGCATAGCATAGTATTGAATATGCATATTTTATGTGCTCATAATCTACCCTTAGGTGAAAATACAAGCACAGATATTATGTACGTTACGATGCTACCTTTGTAAAAAAGCTAAATACATACGTGTATTTCTTGATTTACCTAATATATAATTGTATTTGTCTAGAAGGTAAGATTTTTAATTTTGTGTGTGTGTGTGTTTTTCTGAACTTTCCAAGTTTTCTGTAATGAGCATATGTTACTCTTATATTCAACAAAAACAAGTTACTTTGAGTTTTTAAAGAATTGTTTCAAGTGTGAGGAGGGTCTCTAACTAGCATGCTGAGCTCCAAGCACATGATTATAGAGGCTGCTTCTTCTTTTATATTTAATCCTGGAGTAAATTTCTAAATGCATCATAGGATACTCTGCAGTGCGTTGGGGACCCAAACATGCTCCAGGAAAGAAATGATGGGGGCCCCTTTGCAGGCACCTACCTTTATTTTTAGGTGGACTCCTCTGACTTCTTTTAGTTGTCCTACAGCTTGAAGAGAGAGGTATTTTCATGCTGAATGAAAAAATTGCTAGCCCTTGATGGTCTGCACACTTCCAGCTTGCGGTCTCAATCCAGGCTGATGTGTGTGAATGCCGGACTCAGAGCTGGGGGATGGGCCAAAACGCAGTGATTGCAAAGAGGCCTGTGGTCGTCCCTAAAGACATGGTCTTCTGTCCTAGAAAGAACCTTCTCAGACAGTGCTGTCCAGCACCCAACCACAGCAGAGTGGAAGGGAAAAGAATGCTGACTCACTTTTTCCTTGGGCATCTAAGATACTCTGGCTGGCTAGACACTGTCTACAGGCTGAAACTAAGGGATCCCAGGGCACCTTTCTTCTCCCCAGCCCTCAACTCCCTTTTTCTCAGTGAATGGCTCTCTTCTTTTCCATGACATTAAAAGTCAGCTCATTTCAGGTTTTAGCAGGATGCATCTCTGGCCTGGAGAGAACCCAGATTATACATTTAATGGAACGTCATGTTTTCTCAACCAGGAGCAAGACTTCATAATGATAACCTAGACTACCACAGTAACACAATAGGGCATTATTAGTGGCTTTGGCGACGGGGCTGGTGGACTGGGCTTCACAAGGCTTTATACTGATGGAATTTCATGTTCATTTAAACATGCTTTTCTGGTTACAGTCAGGAAAAGTAGATTGCTGGGAATTCAATCAGGGATTTGAAAAGTCAGATTTGGAAGGTTCTATCCAGAGAAAAAGAGGCAAGGAGCAGCTAGCCTCCTTGAAGTCTTCCAGGGGTCCTCTAAGATTAATGCACCCTGTTGACTGACCCACGGATATAAATGTAGCTTTCCATTCTCCCAGGGCTCCTCTGTCATGATACTATACGTTTATGTATCATATAGTGGTCTATTTTGTAGAGAACGATTAGATTAGTTACATAAATGGAAAAAGTGGCTTCTCCACCATGAGTCTTGGGGAAGGGCTGGCTATATTCATGTGTGCCCTAAAGACTTCAAAAATAGATGGTGTCGATAGCAGGAGGAGTGGAGGAGACAGTGGGGTGGAGAGGACAGTAAGCACTGAATAGCTTTATTGATAGGACTTTCCAAAGCCACAGCCTGCCACCCAGTATATCCTTATATCTGTAAAGGCCCTCCACAGGCTCGGCGTGGGTTCCTTTCCCATTGGAGCCCCCAAACTCCTCCCTCTGCTACTTCCTTTCTGTCCAGCACCAGTTTTCTCTTTCTCTTCCCCCACCGCAAGGGGACCCCATTTTGCCGCTCACCCAGAATTCCACCCTTAGCACCACAATCAGATGATCCCAGACTGGTGATGATCTGTAGGACCACTGCTTTGTGTTACTCTCCAGGGACATGGTCATTAAACAGATGTTTGTAGCATTAGACTGGAAATTTCACCATCGAGTATGGTATCATTTTCCTGAGAAAATACCTCTGGGTTCGCAACTACTGACTTACAGAAGAAACCTTTCGAGTCAGAACTAAAGTCTCCCAACACTTACGCATTCTCACAAGTGCCCCCAAGACAAGCTTGCTCGGTAGCTAAGGCAAAGCACTAGTGTCCCGAGTTTACAGATGAGAAAATTGTTAACCCTCTGTTCAACCCACTGGATTAAGGACCTGCGCAAGGACGATGTCTGCTCCTGACTCCCAGCCCTGCTCTTTCCACTCATTGCTGCCCTGTGTAGTTGGGTTATAATGAGAAGCACATAGCAGTCCAACTAGAGGAACTGGGTGGATTCCAGGAATTAAAAATCCCTGCATCAGGGTTTCAGTAAATGATGGTGCATAAGGCAGTCCACATTATTTAATTGAGGAGCTACTGCTCTGCTGTCAGATCAGCTATAGTTGATTGAAAGTTTCAGGGACTCCAACCCCCTGCAGCCCACGGAGATCCTTCAGAGATCTGGGGGGTTAACTGATGGTTAGGACTCTAAGGTACATTCAGGATATCTGATGAAGATGAGCTTAAAGGTCCAATAAATTGTTAATTTGTTCAGATTGAATCTGATAGAAAAAGGAACTTCGACTCTGTAGATGTGTTGAAACAGAAGTAGCTTGTTTTCAGGAATACTTAGGAAGAGGGCTTCGAGAAATGAAATTGCAAAATTAGCTCTGAATAAGGAAACAAAGAGTCCATTACAAGATATCCTGAAAATGCTACAATAATAATTCTAAAAGGCATCATTAAAAAAAAAAGTTTCTCAGGGGCCAGGAATCTCTCTTTTCTTTCCTTCCTTCTTCCTTCCTTCCTCTTCCTTCCTTCCTTCCTTCCCTCCTTCCTTTCTTTCTTTCTTTTCTTTTTGTTGTTCTTTTCTTTTCCTTCCTTCCTTTTCTTTTTTCTTTCCTTTCTTTTTTTCTTCCTTCCTCCCTTCCTTCCTCCCCCCTTCCTTCTTTCCTTCCTTCCTTTCTTCCTTCCTTCCTTTCTTTCTCTTCTTGTATTGAAATGGAATTTGTGGTTGGTTTTAAATGTTTCTCCAGTTAGGTTCCAGGTTTGGAGAGGACTTATTAGACTAGGTAATAGTTGGTAGAACTGCTTACAAATTGGAAGGTTTGGCATGTGGGCCAAAAATAAAAACAAATAAGGCTAAGTGTTTTGTTTTGTATTTCTGTCTGGGTCTGCCAAGTAATTACCTCTAGTTTCCTTAGCTATGGAGACCTGGTAAAACTCAGTGTCAAGCTGAGAATAGAATCCAGGAGTGTTGGAGGAAGGCGCCCGTCCTAAGATAACCTGTAATTATCTTCAAGTGTTAAAAGGCTCCCAGAGGTCCAGAAGCAAACTCTGGCAACCCTTTGCAAGACTTGGCTGTCACATAAATGCAAATGGGATTTGCTTTCTGCTAATTTAGAATGTGTGTCTATTTTTGATGTGTGGCCAAGAGAACTGGATTTTGCCTTTCCCAGCGATCACTCAGCAACAAAAGACACAGTGGATATTTGGACATTTCCTGACATGTTTCCCAGACATGCCAGTTTCATACTGAAAAAAGTAATCGGGTTTCTTCAGTTTGGCTGATACTTACATTCATTTGGCATAAATGCTTTTTCAATTCCAATCACAAGTGTGTACTCAACTAAAGATATGGATAACACAGTGTCAGTTGTAAGCAATGTCCCATTCTGGGAGCTGCAAAGAATATAAAAGAAGCAAGAAGCAGTCCCAGACTATTTGCTTTTTAGGGAGAAGGACATTAGAAGGACTCGAGGCAGCCAAAGCTAAAGGCTCCTAGAGGATTTGGGGTAGGGGGCAAGTAAAGTCAATTTTAGATCAACAATAAGGAAAAATAATAAGTTACATTTACTGAGCCCTTGCTACCTGCCAGGCACTGTGGTTAAGCGCTTTCCCTGTATTACCCCATTTAGTCTTTACAACCACATAAGGTTAGTACAGTCATGATCACCATTTGACACATGAAGAAACTGAGGTTCAGAAAGGTCAGCCAAGGTCACTCTACGTGGTGAAACTCAGCCTCAAACCGAAGCCACTCTGACTCACGATCTACACACAAAGATGAAAAATATCTAAACATGCAAAAGAACGTTGAATCAATCAGGATATGTTAAGTTATGCTGTGGTAACAAACCATCCCCCAAATCTCTGTGACTAGAAGCAACAAAGGTCTAAACCTTGGTTTATAATCTCTGCCTACTCTGCATGTCAGATGGGGGTCAGCAGGGGCTCTGCTCACGGTAGTTGTTCTGGGAGCCAAGCTGGTGGAGATGCCTTCTTAACAGCAGCTTCCACCATCACAGCGGCAAGGGAAGAAAATGCCAGAGGGTCTCTCACTGGCGATGAAATGCTCCAGTAGGAGTTGATACGCATCCTTCCACTGACAACCCCTTGGTCAGAACTAGTCACTTGGCCTCACCCTATGGAAAGAGGGTGAAAAATTCCGTCTTCCCGTGTATCTAAAAGGAGAGGAAAGCCAGATATGGGTGGGCATTAAAAACCTTTACTGCAAACATATAATTATACACTGCTTTGGCCTGAGTAAGCAAGAAAGGAGCAGTCACTGAGAGAGGGCAAAGATAATTAAGACTGATGGGAAAGGGTTGGTTTTGAGCGAGATCTCGTATTTATTCATCAACCTGGGATTACTGTCAGATGTGATAGTTCAAATCCGTCCATGAGGCAGTGACTGGCTCCTGCTCTTTTCCTGCCTCCCCATTCCTCCCACATCTTAGCAGGCAGAGAATGAAATTAGATTAAATGGAAAGCAGAAATGGAGGTTGGACAAGCACCCCTGCCACCTTTGTATTACATGAATATCTGAAAACTAAGAATCTCTTTTTCCATAGTTTATGGAATATGAGGGAATATGAGAGGCTGGCGAGGGAGAACAGCCCCCGGGACACTGCAGCAGCTGGTCAAGAGGATGCCCGAGTATTGAGGAGGCTGATTCAAAGCTTGAATCAAATACCAAATGTGTTTCTCAGTAGGGTGCTGTTGGCATTGTTGGTGGGACATTTTTTCAGTATGGGGCGCTGTAGGATGCTTAGCATTTCTGATCCTTACTTTGGAAATGCCATTAGCCTTCCTGGTCATTGTGATAACCAATAAATAAATGCCTCCACATTTATTTCTGAATGCCTTGCTATGAGATGATACCACCCAGGTTGAGAACCCCTGACTGAAAGACTGCAGAGTGGAGTAAGACATGGCAATGATGTTGATTCCTAGCACCCCTGGACTACATCTGAGCATTTTGTCTGGAAGAAATGAGAAGGTTTCAGTGATAAGGGCCAGTGGAAATTGTAGACCTTAGGAATGAATGGGTTCAACCAGTAGTTCTCAACCAAGGACCAAATCAGAATCTGAGGAGGCCGGGCAAGCATGTCTATGTTGGAAAAGCTTCCCAGGTGATTCTAATGCGGGTCTTTCCCTCCCACAATAAGTGGTAAGATTGAACAGGAAGACAAGGAAAGCTGCCCCATAATGATGGCCTTTCTCCTCTATGGTGAGGATGTAGCTGAGGCAGCAGGCACCTCAGAACTGGACACCAAGCAGTGCTCTTTAGACAATGGTAGGAAAGCCCAATCTGACATGGAGAAGGCAGAGCGGAGGTCAGGTAGGCCATGCACTGCCCTCTAGTGTTACCAGGCTCTAGCATGTGTGCTTACATATCTAAGCCGTGGTACTTGCTAGGACAGTCCTTTGTCCCCTTTCTGTCAAGACCTCATGCATGAAATGTGGCCCTGGGGCCTTATGGGAACGAACCAAGACTCAAGCACAAGGTTTAAGAGAGCCAACTTCAGAATCAGACATCGCTGGCTTTAAACACCAGCTCAGCCTTTTCACCAAGCTTTGTGACCTTGGTGAAAATTACTTAGCCTCTCTGAACCTCAGTCTTCTAATCAATAAGATAGGTATTAACATTCTGGCCTCACAGAAGTGTTGTAAAGTGTTGTAAATAATACTAGATTAAACCCTTTCAGGAAGTATTGACAGATGGTTATGGTGATGATGGTCCTGGTGGTGGTGGTCAATACCCCAGGAGAAAGGGGGTGTGGTCCTCTAGCAAAAGACCCCTCTATAGATTCCGAGCAGAACTGCCTGGTTAGGGGAAGGAAAACACCAATTCAATGCAGAATTTTCAAACTATGCTAAACTTATGGAATTACAAAATGCCCAAGAGGTCCCTGGTTCTCAAAGATTTCACAGCTTAGTAGAAGAGACAAAGGGCTGGGGAAACAGAGTTGGTGAAATTAATTTTGGTCGAGATGAGAGAGCCTTAGGAAGCTTCATATAGGTGATAGCTTTGGATCTGGAACTTGAACATATAGCAGGATTTTGTCAGGTGACCAAGTTAAAACAAGGACATTTCTAGCAAAGGGGTAATGTACAGGAATGCAAAGTGACCCACATCCCTTGTGATGTAAGCATGACAGGGAAAGTAACAGGGAAAGAATCTGACAAGAGTGGATTTTTTTCTCATATCAGCAATAGGTTATGGGATTAAAGTTTTCTACAGACAAAAGTAGCAAGCTTATGTATGTGTTTTATCTATATCTCACTTATTCTTGTAGTAGGAATGAGGAAAAGAGTAAATGAAATTGAGAACTCTTTTGTAGTGAGGAGCTTAGGACCTGATTTGCATGGGATGTGGGAGAGGAAAGCATTGAGAGGGTAAAGAGTAGGTTTCAGAAGGAAAGAGGGCTTGGTGTGGACATGTTGAGTCTGAACACATAGGACATTTGGGTGGAGATGCTGAGTAGGCATTTGGATTTATACAATGGGACCGAGAATAAAGACTTGAGTGGCGTTAGCCCAAGGATATAATAAATAATATCGAGATAATATCAAGATACTATCAGGATTTTTTAAATGTCAAGAAGAGGTGGAGTTTAATGACAAAGTTGGCCAGGGTCCAGCCTTAGAGGAATTGCTAACAGGAATGTCTTTGCCAAAGAAGAAACTCCACTAAATAGTGCCGAGAAGTTGCCAGAACAGTCAGAAGAGAACCAGCAAAGAATTGTACCACTGAGGCAAGGAGAGAGAATTTCAGGGGAGGGATGATCCATTGTTTCTCCCCTAATATCATCTCCCTTTCTATTTCTAGTCTTGGTGAGTGACATCACCATAAACCCAGCCACTTAGACCAAAGATCTGGGAGTCATCTTTCTCATACTGCAAGGCCAGGCAACACCTGCCCCGATATCTCTCCTGTGATCTTCCCACATGACCCCATTCTCTGCCTTTTCAGTGCCTTAGCTCAGGCCCTTTCCATTTCTCAACCAGTTCTCTGAAACATTCTCTAAATTGGTCTCCTTACCCACTTTCTTTACCCTTACCCCCACCTTGTATTCTTGACAATGGCACCAAATTGATCTTTTTAGAACACAAATCTAATCTTGACATCTTCCCCAAAACTCTTTTAGGATAAAATGTGAACTCCTTAGCAAGGTATTCAAGAGCCTTATTGCTCAGGCCACTATGTATTTCCCTAGTTTCATCTCTTACCACACCCCCACAGCCCACACGCTTGTAACTTCCAACAAAACTGTACTATGCCGTTCCCTGAACCAACCCATGCACTTTGTTCCCTATAGCTAATGCCCCTCATCAGCACTCCCATCTTTACATAGGTGATGCCCTCTTACCCTTTGAGATGATCATTGGTACTTGGCCCCTCCTATCACTAATTGTGGGCTCCCTGTGGTGCAAAAAAATTAAGAACAATCACCTCTCTACATTACATCTTCATTCAAAATCTCTTCCTTGTTCAGATTCTCTCAACCTCATAACAAATCATATTGCTTGATAAGCAGCAGAGCAGTCAATTATCAAGAGATGGAGAATAATAACCCTTAGTGTTTGTGCTCTGGAGTCTCGTTCAGTGGCCTTTCTGCTTTTCCTCAAACCCTGATGCTCAACCGTATACAGCTCCAATGAATAAATACCTGTAGGAACCACCTGGAATAGGGCTTTCCCAAGATCTTGGTGCCAAAGGATTCTGATCAGAATCATAGTCATCCTGCTATCACTTCTCACATACAAGATAATGCAAATACCAAGTTTATGGAAATCACATAGCAAATAAAAGTGAGGCATCCCATAACTGTAACTACACACCAGTCAAAATAATAAAAGGAAATTCAAGATGCCATTGGACAGCCATAATCTAACCACTAATCAATAAATGCATGGCCCAGGACATTACCGGCTTATGCTTCTTGTCCCAGCACAATTATTAATGGCTTCTTATTTTACTCTTGAAAATGTCTGTTTGGATTTTAAATTATATGGTCATCCTGAGTACTAACTGTCATAAAAGACAGTATCAAAGAAACAAAAGGGGAGATGATTGAAGACCAAACTGCAGAAGCCCCTTGTACATTTTACTCCATTAACATGGTCAACCAATTCAGCACTCCTGATTCCCTTCAAGTGCCCCAATTTTAAGGCTTTACTGGTATCCCCACTCCCAAATTCCCGTAACAATTTGTGGAAATTTTCTAGTACTTCTCACTATCTTAGCTCCTAACACTATAAATTGTAATTGTGCATTTCCTGACCCCTCCGTGGAGAGGCAATGTTGCCTAAGTGTAAAGAGCACAGGTTTAAATGCCGGAAAGGAGACGACAAACACAGTGTTCAGACTAAAAGTGTGGACTCTAGGGCCAGACCACCTGTGTTCAAATTCCAACTCTACCACTTAACTAGCTGTGTGTCCTTGAGCAAGTTACTTAACCTCTTTGTGAACTCGGTTTCCTCATTTGTAAAAAAAAAAAAAAGAGAGAGAGGGGCGCCTGGGTGGCTCCGTCGTTAAGCGTCTGGCTTCAGCTCGGGTCATGATCCCAGAGTCCTGGGATCGAGCCCCGCATCGGGCTCCCTGCTCCGCGGGAAGCCTGCTTCTCCCTCTCCCATTCCCCCTGCTTGTGTTCCCTCTCTCGCTGTGTCTCTCTCTGTCAAATAAATAAATATCTTGGGGAAAAAAAAAAAAGAGAGAGAGAGAACATTATCACATGAGTGGTTGTGCCCAGAACAGAATCCCATGAGCATGTAGAAAGTGCTCACGAAGTGCTAGCTACTATTACTTTTTTTTTTTTAATTTTTTTTTTTTAAAGATTTTATTTATTTGACAGAGAGAGACACAGC
>NC_138378.1:74932709-74942243 GCF_054177405.1 Leptonychotes weddellii | reverse complement strand
CGCCTCGGATTCACTTCTCCGCACGTCCTACCTTCCAGAAAGTGGTCGCTTTTCTGTTCAGAGAGTTGTTGCTATTCCTTTCTTCGATCTCCTGTTGAGTTTGTAGGTGTTCAGAATGGTTTGATCCCTATCCAGCTGAATTCCTGAGAGGAGACGAAATCCAGGTCTCCTACTCCTCCGCCATCTTGCTCCGCCTCCACTTTGCAAATGCATTTTAAGATTTTTATTTATTTATTTGAGAGAGAAAGAATGAGACAGAGAAAGCATGAGAGGGAGGAGGGTCAGAGAGAGAGGCAGACTCCCTGCTGAGCAGGGAGCCCGATGTGGGACTCGATCCCGGGACTCCAGGATCATGACCTGAGCCGAAGGCAGTCGCTTAACCAATTGAGCCACCCAGGCGCCCCCATAATCACTTTTCAAGTTTATTTCTATTCTGTACATAAACTAACACACATTTATTACAATGACTTTACAGAAATCATTGACTCAAACAATAGCACTATTCTTCAACTTGCTTTATTTCTCACTTAGTATGCATTGGACATACTAAGTGTCCATATATATATATATAACTCTGCCTTATTTATTTATTTATTATGATAGAGAACGCCGGGGGGAGGGGCAGACGGAGAGAGAGAATCTTTTTTTTTTTTAAAGATTTTATTTATTTATTTGAGACAGAGAGAATGAGAGACAGAGAGCATGAGAGGGGGGAGGGTCAGAGGGAGAAGCAGACTCCCTGCCGAGCAGGGAGCCCGATGCAGGACTCGATCCTGGGACTCCAGGATCATGACCTGAGCCGAAGGCAGCCGCTTAACCAACTGAGCCACCCAGGCGCCCTGCAAATGCATTTTAGTAATGCACTTTAAAAAGTTTAATACTGGGGCGCCTGGGTGGCTCAGTCGTTAAGCATCTGCCTTCCACTTAGGTTATGGTCCCGGGGTCCTGGGATCGAGCCCCACATCGAGCTCCCTGCTTCGTGGGAGGCCTGCTTCTCCCTCTCCCTCTGCCTCTCCTCACTCTGCTCATGATCTCTCTCTTAGGGTCTCTCTGTCTTTCTCTCTGTCTCTCAAATAAATAATTAAAATCTTTAAAAACTTTTATAAAAAAAATAAAAAGTTTAATACTTACAGTGAAAGCAAGGGCTGGGGTCAGAAAGACTCCAAGAAGTCCAGCGAAGACAATCTAAAAATCATAGGTAACATTGGTCTACTATCACATGACAAAACAGTGTCCTCTTCTTTCTCTACCCAAGCTTATAAAAAATACTAATTTTATCACTCTGTTGAGTGGTCTGTCTTTTCTCCTTTGACCTTTGATTTCTTTTCAACCATAGAAAGTTTTCATGATAGTGTAAGATTGTAGGTTAATTACTTGTAGTAATCATGTTATTGTGGTATATAGTTTTAGAATTATTAATGTAGCCCTTATGAAAAAACTATGCAGTATCAGTATATTGAAGAACACATTTGAAAATGAATAGCATACACGATATGAAAATGCGTATAGGTTCTGAGAATTATGTCCGAAAATGATTTAATTTTCTTATTTGATCTGGGTTGCTTTCCTTCCTTCATAGACCTCCTAATAAAAAAAGTACTCTTTTGGGGTGCCTGGGTGGCTCAGTAAGTTAAGCGTCTGCCTTTGGCTCGGGTCATGATCCCAGGGTCCTGGGATCGAGCCCCACATCGGGCTCCCTGCTCAGCGGGGAGCCTGCTTCTCCCTCTCCCTCTACTGTTCTGCCTGCTTGTGCTCTCTTACTCTGTCAAATAAATAAATAAAATCCTTTTAAAAAAAAAAAGTACTCTTTTTATCTAAAAGAAAAATTTTTTTTAAGCAATGGATTAGTAAGCAAGCTGGCAGCTGTGCTGAGATCCTGAGGGTGAAGAGGTCTGGCTGTCGAGGGTGGTTGGCAGAAAGGATGTCTGCCACTGTCCCAGGGTACCTGGGTTAGTCATTTGTCACTGGGTACATAACATTAGTTATCAGAACACAGAGCTTTATGTAGGTGCCCGATTCTGAGTACCTATTCTCATTTCCTTGGCCTGGAAATGAGACAAACTGGTCTGAGATCTGCCCTGGTGATTCAAGGTAATTCTTTTATTTGCTTTATTTTTCTCCTGATAGTTTAAGAAGGAGGTAAAAATTAGTCTCCTATATAGTGAGAGGTGGGGGAAATTTTAGAGATCTACTAGTACAGTGCAGTCCTTTCACATATGAGGAAATTGAGCTTCGGATGTTAAGTAACGTGGCCAAGGCTGTATTGGCTAAAATGATACCCCTTGTTCTCGGCAGAACTATGAGAGAAACCACATCTGACCTGGGCTCGGAGCTCCTTTTTTTTTTGAACTGTGGTGTTACCAGAACTTATTTCTAGATAATCATTTTACCTTTGCAACTCCGCTCTGAAGCAGAGGCTGCTATAATATAGTGTTTAGTATGTTAAAGCATGAAAATATTTATCGGATGTCTAGCCCCTCTGCATCTTGTTATAAGGGACACCCAGTACCACCAGTTACTTTGGTGGAATTTTGTGGTCTACCTACCACACTCTCAGCCTTTTATCTGGAGCCACAGGGGAGAAGCTGCACTAGCTTCATGCTTCAGGTGTTTTCATGGATAAATGACTAAGGTCAGGGTTCAAGCAAGCCATTCTTACTTGGAGATCCATTTCACAGCAGAGAATGAGACAGTAAGTCTCTCACCCATCTCATTTGATGATCCAGCTTTTCATCTTTCCTGAGCATGCTCAGGAGTTTTGGTCAGAAGGGGAACTCAAGAATGTGGAGAAAGATCAGGCTTTTTCTAGGGCTTAGGGACTCCCTGCTTTGTGACCAGCCCTGAATCAGGAGGACTGGAAGGTAATTTTATTAAGACAGCAAGGGATCCAGTGTTCAGACAGCTGTCTGCTCCCAGTATAACTATCATTCTCCACAGAGATGCTTGTAATTGCCACGATTCAATGACACAAAAGGAGATTTTTTTAAAACAAATTTTCCATCATGGTGAGATTGTCATAAGAAGCAGCCCCCACCTTAGCTCAAAATGTTAACAGTCTCTAATGAGAAGATAATAAATTCAAAAGGAAAAATCTACTCACTGTGAGTTTCATCTTGGCTTCACCAAAGCAAAGGAGTAGAGAAGGCAGGCATGAACTCAGACAAGAACACTTCTCATATTTGTACTTACCCAGCTTTACTCAAACTAGGCGTGACTAGGTTGGGCCAAAGATTTATCTTTCTCCATTTTCCATATCTGTACCACGATCCAGCATACCAGGAAGCCTTTGGGAATACCGACCTGTTTGTCAAGGCACTTTGACATGGAGCCAAGCTGACTTTCTGTTGAAGATATCACAACAAACTCAATATGGTTTATGATAACTTCTGGTCCAACGGCAGCTGTGGGTGTGGGTATTTTACGTATTGGTGATCACTCGGAGTCAGAAGAAGAATAATCCCTCAAGTCAAACAAGACCGTAGATGAGAAACTCTGGGCACCCTGGGCCTTGAAGATAGCAGCTCCGGTAAGGATGTGGGAATGGTTTCCTCTTCGTACCTTTCTCTGAACCCATCTTGATGGTTTAGCTTAGGCAAAATAGGTTCTATTCCCAACACCCTGCACACCTGCGTCCTTTTCTGCACTCTTGAGCTCTCTCAGTGGTATCACGTACCATACATAGTACACAGAGAGTACCATGCATGCAGCCAGAAAACCTGGGGGCTGTCTTCAGCAATGTCTTCTCGCCACCACATCAGAGCACTTTCTAAACCTTGTCATTTTGTCTCAGAAGGGCCTCTCCACTCTGGTCTTGCCCACAGCTTCTTTTACCAGAACTTTTATAATAGTCGTGTGATAGATCACTCTGGTCACCAGTCTCTCATATTCCAGCACATTTTTCCTAAGGTGATCTTTCTGAAGTACATCTATAAATAAACACGACTCTACTATGCATAGAAATGTTCACTGACAGCTTGCAGGATGAACTTTAAACTCCTTGGAATGGCACAGAGGGTCCTTTATAATAAGGTTTCCAAAGACTCCCCCTCTGTATCACTCCATGCTATACTCCTATGTTCCAGCCACACCAGAGTTCCCGCTGGAATATGCATGATGTTTCATGCCTCTGTGCCTTTGCGCATGCTGTTGTCCCACCTGGGCGTGGGACCCTCCGCTTTTCTCTAATTAGTGAACTACTATTCATTTGTCAAGGCCCAGCTTAAATACCACCCCTTCCAACACACCTTTTCTACCTCTCAGGGGGAACTTTCTTTTTTTTCCTGGAGCTATAAAAGCAATCTCTCCTTTCTTTCACTTCTAGATAACTTAATTTTCAGAAATTATGTCAAAATAATAAAAAATTATTTTCAGCAGAAGCAGAGAGTAGAAACTGTCACTTGGCCTAACAAGTAAATGCTCAAAACAGTCTTGGAGTTGAATTAAAGTTTTAATTTTTTTCTACTTTCTCCTATACGTTGAACCTACTAAAGCAAATTGCCAAAGAGGAAAACTGTATTTCATTTATCACTGATTCATAAACGTCCTCTTTGGAAGCCTTTCTGAGCTCATGATTGTCCTTTTATGTGTGGATTGGAACTTAGGAGGGGGTTACGTAGTTAAAAAGCTTGATTCACTAGAAACACCTCTTTGAAAAGGTAAGTGGATTAGTATAGCTGTGACAAGATTTTGTTCATGTTTTTAATGTGTCCACTAATTTCTTGCAAACTTACTCTTTAGCTGCAAAAGATCAATAAGCCTGGGGAGGGGGGAAGACATATGTGAAGAGGGCTTCATCTGCTTTAAGAACTGTCACATCACTGCAAAGTCAAAGAAGGAACAGCATGGTGCTTTTAGACCCAGCCATGGGTAGTCACTTTTGTATATGGGTACAGTCTAGCACATTTTTGCATGTCATACCTTATCAAAGATTCAAAGTTGACATTCTTCCCAGTGGGCCTATGAAATGCTGGTGTGGAAGATATTCCAGGAAATAGATTGTAAAATAGATAGTTGATAGATAGATGGATAGATAGACAGATAGATAGAGAGATAGAGTTCAGAGTCCAGTAATGCCCCTCTTAAAGACTGACAATTTACATTCACATGTCCAGTGTGCTAAGAAAATCTGTAGGGGAGAAATCTATGTCATGTTGTTTCATCCAGATTCCCCTAAATTTAATTGACCGTAGAACCTGGTTGTTTTTCTTTTCTACTGATTTACTTTTCCTAATGCCTATTAACATCCCTGGGGGGGGTGCCTTTCTCAGGGAGACTAACAATTGTGCTGCTTCTGAGGATACATCCTGGATGTGAAAATCCATTTGGGGAGCTACTGGTTGGAACTAGGGGCCAGGAGACCTAGATTCTGTTCTGCTTCCTTCTTCATATGAGTCTCTTACCCTCTAGGCCTTAGATTTCCTATAAAAGAGAAGAAATTCCTCCTTTATACAATATTATTTCAGTGGCTCCAAAAATCAGAAGAACTTTTTCCTCTGTACTTTGTGTGGTATTTATGAATGTGCCAGAGTTGGTGGGGGGCAAGGGGATCAACCCTAACCTCAACCCTTGTCTCATCTAAGGCCCAAAGTCCTAAGGAAGTGTGAGCGAGTCTCTTGTTCCCTCCCACCAATGTTTTCTATGTTTCTTATCCTCCCATGGGAGAAAGAACACGTCAAATTTTTTGTCACCACCATAGAATCTAGAATATACTAGCACACACATCATGCTCAATATACCCATTTTAAAAATAAGAATTGTGGGGACGCCTGGGTGGCTCAGTCGGTTAAGCGTCTGTCTTCGGCTCAGGTCATGATCCCAGGGTCCTGGGATCGAGTCCCGCATAGGGCTCCCTGCTCCGCGGGGAGCCTGCTTCTCCCTCTGCCTCTGCCTCTCTCTCTCATGAATAAATAAATAAAATCTTTAAAAAAATAAAAATAAAAATAAGAATTGTGGGGCGCTGGGGTGGCTCAGTGGGTTGAGCATCTGACTCCTGGTTTTGGCTCAGGTCATGATCTCAGGCTCTTGAGATTGAGCCCCAGGTCGGTCTCTATGCTCAGCAGGGAGTTTGCTGGAGATTCTCTCCCTCTGCCCACCGTGCCGCGCCCCCCCCCGCCACTCTCACAAGCATGCTCTCCGCTCTCTCAAAATAAATAAATAAATCTTTAAAAAAATTAGAATTGCATAAAGGAGATGCTCAAGCTAGAAGAATAAAAAAAATGCATTAGGTTTCCTCATTCTGATTTTTGGGGCCAGCTGGAGAGGTGCTGCCTTGCCTTGGTCATGGTCACATACCAAGGGAGTCCCGGGAGATGGTGTGGCCCAGTGCCCTAGGATTAGCTGGGGCAAATCAGCCCGTGAATAAATAGGGCCTGCCCTGATTGCAGAACTGGATGCTGAGCCACGCCAAGAGGCAAGCCCTTTTCATCATTTTATCTCACAGCTCACACACCCAAGGCCTCACTTTACCCCACACCCTGTCGTGTCAAGCTGGGTGGGAACTCCTTTGTGCGGAACAAACAGGGAATGCGGTTCTGCCTGTGATACGCTCATCCCATAAATCTGGAGGGCCTTTTGGAGCTTCCCCACAGACAAACTTTTATTTTCCTTCTTTTTCTCTGAGTAGAAGAGAATGTTTACTTACAGGACCTTTCTCCTCATTAAATGTCCTCCTTCAAGATTCCCTCTCCTGTGTAGATGTGTTAATGGGCGAACCTCGACGTCATTAACTTCCAGGAAGCCCTTGGTAATCTTGTTTTTCCCTTAAACCATTCCCCCATTTTCCGATATTTAGGGTTCAACTGACCTTCAGCCTGCTCGACGTCCACCATAATTGAGTGGCTTGAGTGTGGAAGCCCCTCCATGCAGAAATTTCTTCCTAATTTCTCTGCCTTTACTGTTGTTTTCTGAGCACCCTATGTACCCACTGGACATTCCTTGTGACAGCCCCAAGTCAGGTGGTTGACTGAGAAGTCTGAAGACATTGGGTCACCCCGGGGGGGTCAGAAACTCCTGCCCGCTCTCACCGTCTCAGGGTAGCGGCCTGCAGCTCGGACCCTAGTTTTGTCCCGTGGCGACAGCAATGGGGGGTGTGGCGGGGCTGTCCTGGTGTCAAATCTTCCATATGCACTTGTGGCCAGGAACGCCACGTCCAAACAAACAGCAGCAGGGCCACGTAAAATAACACATTCATGATCATTGCTAGAAAGCTTCCAATTCCAGAAAATCCATGCTTATTACATAGTTGTTTTTGTGTAGGAAAGAAATTCGTTTCAAATTACAACAAAGCGGAGGAAGCTCTCTTCCTGGGGCATCATAGAGCCCTTCCTTTTTGTTGTTTCCAAGAGACCCTTGCTCTCCAAAATCTATATAACTCTGCCTTTCTGTTGCTGCTTGCATGTCTGTCCAGTTGCATTTGCCAAACATTTTGGATCCCCTTAGAGGCCATCAGTGGTACGTTATGCCTCAGATCTGTCGTTAACCTTGAGCGTTAGAGGGTTGTGAACAGGCTTTGGAAAAATCTTGCTCAAAGAAGGTCTCCAGAGTGATGACATCATTTGTGTAAAATATATGAAAGTAGAGATAAAGAGAATTTTGGTAAATAACTTCATTTTTTGTCATCATGAAGGACAATCGGACCTGGTTAAGTACTTCCATCCTACAAAGGAGCTGGAGAAAATATGACCACATGAGGAATAGAAATCGCCAAGTGAAGTAACATGTTGCTTTTATAATTCTCTTGTAGATGACTCGGAAATAAGAACAATTATTTCAAAAAAAAAAAAAAACACAATTATTTCGTGTTCAGTGTTCACACCGGAGCATTTCAGAGAAAGTGGTGTAAAAACACCCACGCAGAAGGTGTGTTCCTTCCCCCACAGCAGTGAGGCGTCGGGAGGGCTGAACTCAACCCTAGAAGCTGCAAATCCAATCCCACACGGGGAGGACCACCGAGCAGTAGCTGCGGGGCCGCACCTGGGGCCCAGGTCTTGAGAGGACCCAGCGCCCCCACACTGAACTGCGTCCACAGCTTTGCTGGCAGGAGCAGAAGGCCAAAGTCAAGGACTGGCCCTAGGGCCACAGAACCATAAAGCGGGATTTTGTGAATCCTTGAGTTTTCTGCAGGGTGACTTATCTGAACTGGTTTCCTTTTTACATCTCAGGTAGAAAATATACACACATGTGTCATCTTTCCACTCCTGGAGAAACACGTCCTCAGATGAAGATATTGGATATTCAGAGGTGCCTCAGGGAATTCTGAATTTTCATGTTTATTCCATTATATACTCTTTTCCTATCCACACCCCAGCCTCCAGTTCCTGGAAATGCTTAATAAAACGTATCCACTGGGGCTTACTCTGGAGTGTACTTTTTCTTCTGAGGGTTTAAAGAAAGAACCAACTCCCCTCATCCAGGCCAGGAAAGTTTTTTCATTTGCTGCTCAACAGAGGGTCACCAGGCCTACCATCCTTTCTCGTATTTCTCATATTCTCATATTTTCTCATATTGAAAAATAATCAATTACCAGCAAGATGCCATGCTTAGGCATAACTTAGGCAAGGCCCCATTTAGGCACAAATCCCACAGAAGATTCAAAGTTGCCAAACCACCAGTGGTCATACTCCAAGATCCTGTAAGCTATATGAGAGACAGGACTGGCTTCACGGACATGGGACCAGTGTAGTCACACGGGGACTCACACTTGAGTTGAATGCTTTGCAGTTGCCATCTTGAAATTTTTAATAATTTTATTTTTGGATTTGTGTTTTTGTGAGTAAATCCACTGGGACAATGAAGGATGCACTGGGGGCCTGGAGCCTTGGCGCATGGGTTGTCCTACTTCCTGCCTCTCCCACCTCTGATTCCCACCTTCCTCCATTAGGTAGATGTCTTTTTTCTCAAATTTCAATATCCGCTTATTGGTTTGCTATTTCTTTTTGGTTTGTATGGGAAAATCTCCCCAATACTAAGAAAATGAGCCTAAACCAGATATAAAAACCTTCCCTTAGCTCTACCTTCCTCATACAGAAAGCTTATATCTCCCCTTCCCTTTACATCTCTCTCTTTTTAAAAAATTTTATTTATTTATTTTTCAGGTGAGGGGGAGAGCAGGAGGAGCGGCAGGCAGAGGGAGAAGGAGAAGCAGGCTCCCCACTGAGCAGGGAGCCTGATGCGGGGCTCGATCCCAGGACCCTGAGATCATGACCTGAGCCAAAAGCAGACGCTTACCCAACTGAACCATGCAGGTACCCCGCCCTTTATAACTCTTAAAAGAATCATGTAGATTTTCTGATTCCATTTCCTCACCTCCCAGTCATAGCTGGATCCCCTGCAATCTGGCCTCAGGTCCGAGGGATAATCGGTAGTGCTGGGACTCAGAGTGAGCAGGGCAAGGAGCCCAACCCTGAACACTTGGATGTGCTGATATCTGTTCAGTACTCATGTGATTTGACCTCTTCATACTTTTTGACCCTGAGAATCTCTTCTTTTTTGAAATTCTCCTCTCCCTTAATGGCACGAGCTAAGCTACTCATGCTG
>NC_138378.1:74913508-74932609 GCF_054177405.1 Leptonychotes weddellii | reverse complement strand
ATGAAACTAATTCCACGAAGAATTAGTTTCTATAGAACAAAATAACAAGACGGTCACGCTCTGTCTAGCACTTTTCTCTTTGCGTACTGTTTTTTAGTTTTAGCGAAAGTCAATAAGTGGAAATCAATAAAGGTCATGTTAATCATTACAAAGGAAAAATGAAAGAAGGCTATGTCTGTAATCCAAAAAATGATCTAAGATTATCTCAATCAATTGTGAAAAAAACATAATCACATGTTATGAAAGTATGGAAAAACAAAAATATCCTAACATATAAATAAAGTTCCTCCGAGGCTGTCAGGAGGAGATGCTTGCAACCTGATCCTGTGTCTGTATCTCCTCATTCGCCGACGCCGTCCTTTCCTACGAGAGACCCACCCCGGCTGGAGCTGGACTCCGGCACCTTAACATCTATTAACACCCCTTTCTCCCATTTGCTCTTCAAGTGCTCCTTCCACCACCCAAACAATGGCTTGCCTCTCTTCTTCCATCTGTCCCTTTAATGTCGGTGTTGGATTCTACCTTGACCCTCCTCTTTGATCATCCCTCTTGTTTTCCCTGGAAGCTCCTCCATTCCGAACACATGAGCCACCTCTATGTGATGGAAGAACAGACCAAACCCCACCAAGCTCAGATGTTAGTTTACAAATGTGTGTATTAGATGACTCCAAACCAAAACATCTTCATTAGTCCCCCAACGTGCTGTGTTTCTATAACTTATATGTAGTTTAATGGCATTTTTAAAATTAGGCAATCAAGACAGGCACCTCAGCTGTCCTCAACTCCACTTCCTCACTCCTTTCCCATCCTTACACAATTGTCACCACGGCCTGTAAATGTTACCTTTTCAGTGTTTCTTTTTAAAAATAAACTAAACTTCCCTCCCTGCCCCCGATCATAAAAGTAACTCATAGGAAATTGTAGAGAATATAGAAAATTATCAAAGAAAATAATTGACACATCAGTTTACTATGCAGAAATAATCACTGTTAACCTCTTACCATATTTCCTTTTTACTTCTTTTGAGCCTCTTTTTGATCTGTGTGTTACGTAGAAGTGTATCATTTTGTCTTCAAATATTTGGGCATTTTCCAGTTACCTTTTTGTATTGATTTCTACTTTAATTCCATTGTGTAGACTACTACTACTTTGTATGATTCTATTCTTTTATATTGTTAAGGTGTGTTTTATGGTCTAGAATCTGGTCTTTCCCAGTGAATGTTTCCTATGAGCTTAAGAAGAACATGTATACCGATGTTGCAGAATGAAATATTCTATGTGTCAATTAGATCCAACTGATTGATGGTGCTGTTCAGTTCATCTATATCCTTATTGATTTTATGCCTGTTTGATCTATCAATACTGAAAAAGGGGTAGTAAAGTCTAGAATAGTGGGTTTCTTTATTTCTCATTGCATTTCTCTTAAGTTTTTGCCTCATGTATTTTGATACTCTGTTTTTAGGTGCATGCATATCAAAGATCATTATATCTTCCTGAGGAATTGACCCCTTTATCATGGTGTGATGCCCCTCTTTATTGCTGATAATGTTTTTTTGCTCTGAAGTCTGCTTTGTCTAAAATTAATACAGGTACTCCAGTTTTTAAAAAAAAAATTAATGTTAGATGGTATATCTTTCTTCACTCCTTTACTTCTTACCTGTCTGTGTCTTTATATTAAAATAGCTTTTTTTGAGAGTGAGAGAGCGCACACAAGTGAGGGGAAGGGGCAGAGGGAGAGGGAGAAGCAGACTCCCAGCTGAGGAGGGAGCGCAATGTGGGGCTTGATCCCAGGACCCGGAGATCATGACCTAAGCCAAAAGCAGAAGCTTAACTGACTGAGCCACCCAGGCACCCCTAAAATGGCTTTTTTGTATATAATATATAGTTCTGTCTTATTTTTGTTTTATTTTTTATTTTAAATTCAAGTGTAGTTAACATACAGTATTACATTAGTTTCAGATGTACAATATAGTGATTCAACAATTCTATACATCACCCCGTGCTCATCATGACAGGTGCACTCCTTAATCCCCATCATTTTTTTCACCCCTCCCCCTCCGGCCCTGGGTAAACATCAGTTTGTTCTCTATAGTTAAAAGTCTGTCTCTTGGTTTGTCTCTCCTTCTCTCTCTTTTGTGTTTCCTTTTTCATTTGTTTTGTTTCTTAAGTTCCACATGTGAGTGAAATTATATGGCATTTGTCTTTCTCTGACTGCCTTATTTTGCTTAGGTCCATCCATTCAAATCCATCCTTGCAAATGGCAAGATTTCATTCCTTTTAGGGTTGAATTATAGATATATATATATTCATGCCACTTGTTCTTTTTTTTTTTAAAGATTTTTTAAATTTATTTATTAGAGAGAGAGAGTGAGAGAGAGAGCGCAAGAGGGGGTAGGGTTAGAGGGAGAAGCAGACTCCCCGCCGAGCAGGGAGCCCGATGTGGGACTCGATCCCGGGATTCTGGGATCATGACCTGAGCCGAAGGCAGTCGCTTAACCAACTGAGCCACCCAGGCGCCCACATGCCACTTGTTCTTTACCCATTCATCAATCAATGGACACTTGGGCTGCTTCCATGTCTGACTATTGTGAATAATGCTGATATAAACATAGGGGTGCATGTATCCTTTGAATTAGTGTTTTTGTATGCTTTGGATAAATACCCAGCAGTGTGACTGCTGGATCATAGGGTAGTTCAATTTTTGACTTTTTGAGGTAACTCCATGCTGTTTTCCACAGTGGCTGCACCAGGTTGCATTCAGTTGGTTCTTATATTTGATCCACTCCAACAATCTTTGTTTTCTACTTGACGTATTTAGATCACTCACATTTAAGGGATCATTGATATAGTTGGACTATTGTCTACCATTTTTTACTACTAGTCAAAGATAGGTAGGTTTGTAACTATTTTGCATTTGTTGCTCTTGGTTTTTGTTTCTTCTTTTTTTTTTAAGATTTTTTTTTTTTTTTAATTTGACAGAGAGAGAGACAGCGAGAGCAGGAACACAAGCAGGGGGAGTGGGAGAGGGAGAAGCAGGCTTCCCGCTGAGCAGGGAGCCCTATGAGGGGCTCGATCCCAGGACCCTAGGATCATGACCTGAGCCGAAGGCAGATGCTTAACGACTGAGCCACCCAGGCGCCCCTGTGTTCTGTTTTTTAACACAGTTTTCTTTCATAGACTTTTTTGAAGAGAAGTTTTAGTTCACAGAAAAATTGAGCAGAAGGTACAGAGACATGCTATATGTCCCCTGTCCCACACATGCACAGATTCTCCCCTTATCAACATCAACACTAAGGGGTACGTGTGTTACAACTGATGAACCTATACTGATACCTCATTATCACCCAAAGTCCAAGTTTACTTGGTGTTTATCTTCTATGAGGTTGGATCTGTGGTTTGATGTCAGTCATTAATTTTGCAAAGTTCTTGGACATTATTACATCAAATATTTCTTCTGCTCCTTTGTCTCTTTCTTCTCCTGCTATTCTTATTATGTCTATTTACACTTTTGAAAATGTCCCACAGTTCTTGAATATTCTCCACCCATACCTTTTCATTCTTTTTTCTCTTCATGCTTTGGTTTACAAAGTTCTCACTGATATATCTTCAAGTTCATGGATTTTTTTCCTCTACTGTGTCCAGTATATTGACTGGACACATCAAAGGTATTCTTCATTTCTGTTACAGTGTTTTTGATTTCTAGCACTTTTTTTTTTTATTCCTTCTTAGATTTTGCACCTCTCTGCTTGCATTTTCCATCATGTTGTCTACTTTTTTCATGAGAGCCCTTAGCACAGTAATCATACATCTTGTGAATTCCCTGTTGGATAGTTGCAAAATCTGTGTCATATCTGCATCTGGTTCTGAGGCTTGCTTTGTCTCTTTGGATTGTGGTTTTTTTTTTTTTTTTTGCTTTTGTTTTGTTTTGTTTGGTTGGTTTTCTGTTGTTTTGTTCTTGTCTTTTAGGATGCCTTGTTCAAAGTTCAAAGTGGGAGATGATGTATCAGGATTTGGGGCAAATAAGCTTTCTGCATGACGTTTTATGCTAATCTGGCTAGAATTGGGATCTGCTTACTGTTTGGAGTTCGTTCTTGTCAGAGGCTTCAAATTTCTCTAGTCCCATAGTTTTTGTCCCCTTGTTGCCTTTGTGTTTCCCTAAAATCTCGTTCTTAAATAGTCTGTGCCTTGTAGTTATTTTTAGCTGTAACTCACCGTAATTAAACTCAAACCCTGTTAATGATGTAGTAAGAAGTTGAGAAGGAGAAGCATTCTATAATTAAATGTCAGTCTTTTAGTGGGCCTGAGTCTTTGGGCTGTGACCTTCACAAGTGTTTCTTAGCCTTTTTTTTTTTTTTTCTCCTTATCCTCCTTAGATGAGATGAGACAAGAAAGTGAGAGGGGGCTGGTGTTGGGTATTAGCCCTTTTCCATCTAGGTGAGATAAGGCTTCGGAAAAATCTCTTTTACTGGAGATCAGGCCTTTGTTACAGAGAATGCTCTGGGCATATTTCAAAATGCTTACTTTTCCTCTCTCCCTGACAGAGACCTGAGGTGGTTTTCTTATCTTTTCATCATGAGAACCTGGTATGGTTCCTGGAGTCAAAACTCACAAATAGTTTTGGCTTTCAGGAATTTCTCACTCTCTCTCACCCTGGTCCACACTCAGACTCCAGAAACTTGTCAAAATTAGCACTTAGATGTTCTTACCAGTTTGATGCTGCTGGCTTCTGCTTCAGGCAAGCTTATTTCAGCTGTGATTCTCTGTGTTCACCTGTCTCTTCAGATTTTGGCATGGCAGTTTGCCCTGTGACTTCAGTTCTCTGATGGGTCCAAGTAAAGTTTGTTGATTTTCAGTCTGTTCGGCTTATTTCTTGCAAGGATAGGAGTGATAACTTCTAAGCACTTTATATGTTGGAACGAAAACCAGAAGTTGCATATTTTTTTAAAAATCTAATTTTTAGTATGTGCATACATATACTGAGTATGTGGTATTTTTTATAGAATTAAAACCATACCTTAGACCCAGTTTTATAATTTTTCATTTAACATTGTATAATGGACATTTTAATATCCTTAAATATTCTTCACAAACAGAACTTTTAATGGCTGCAGTGTTATTTTTAAACATATATGCTACTTGTATTTCTCTATATAAATAATTCTACACTGAACATCTTAGTATATGAAATATGGTGCACATTTCTGTTTATGCATTTTGATACGTTTGTAAAAGTAAAATTACTGGTCCAAAGAATAAGCACTGTTATGGTTCTTTACATATAAATAAATTACCCTCCTGGAAGTGATTTTAAAAATTGTTTGTAATCCCACCAAAAGAATAAGACAATTTTTTCAACTTACGTTCATTAAAAGAAATAAATGATATCTTATTAAATTATTGACTTTCGATTTCTTAATAATTAATGGGATTGAATGTGTTTTATTTATAATAATTGGTGACTATAATTTTAGATAACATTTATTGTGAACCTACTGTGTCAGATACTATTCCGAGTCTTTATATGTATGACCTCATTTAATCTGCCCAGCAATCTTGTGAGGAGCCATTGTATTGCTTTTTATTTACAGATGAAGATATTGAGGCACATGGAGGTCAAATAACTTGCCAAAGGTCACACCATGAGTAACTGTATGAAAAAATGAAATTCAAACAGGATGTATCAGAAGTCTCAACTCTCAACCATCTCCTATTATTTTGCTTCCTCAGCAGGTCATTGCCCATTAAAAAAAAAAGTTACATGTGTTCATTTTTGCCCCTGCAGATTTATAAAAAATTTTATAAGTTGAGGATATTACCATCTGTTTCTTATATATGTTGAATATATCTCTCAGTTTTTAATTTGTTTTTAAATGTTGCTTATATTTTTATACTTAATGAATATTACTTTCCTGATCAGGTTGAAATAGAATTTATAAACAGTAAAGCTTATCCTTATGACGCTATAGTCCTGAGTTCTAACAAATGCCTGCAGTCATAAACCACCAGCAAAATCAATACAGAACATTACCACCACCTCCCAAAAACATCTTTGTGCCCCACTATAGGCAATCCTACCCCTCATCCTCAGACCCTGCCAATCACTCATCTGTTTCCTGTCCTTTTAGTTTTATCTTTCCAAAATGTCATATAGGGGTGCCTGGGTGGCTCAGTCGGTTAAGTGTCTGCCTTTCACTCAGGTCATGATCCCAGGGATGGAGCCCTGCATTGGGAATCTCTGCTCAGCAAGGAGTCTGCTTCTCCCTTTCCCTCTGTGCTTTTTCTCTCTCTCAAGTAAATAAAATCTTTTTAAAAAAGTCATATTAAAAGAATTATACAGTAGGTAGTTTTTGGTTCTTGCTATTTTCACTCAATATAATGCATTTGAGATTCTTCTGTGTTGTGTATCAGTGGGTTGGTCCTTTCTTATTGTTAAGCAGTATTTCATTATATAAAAATATCACAGTTTATCTATCCAATCACCCACTGAAAGCATTTGGGTTGTTTCCTAAATTGGGTGATTACAAATAAAGCTACTACAAATATTCACCTACAGGTTCTAATGTGCACATATAGTTTCACTTCCCTTGGGTAAACACCTACAAGTGGGATTTCTGGGTCTTATGATAATTTCACTAACTTTATGAGAAATTGCCAAATGGTTTTCCAAAGTGGTTGTAGTATCTTGCATTCCTAGCTGCTTCAAATCTTTGACAACACTTGGATTGTTCAATTTTGTTTGCTTGTTTATTTTTAGCCATTCTAATAGGTGTGTAATGGTTTTAATTTGCATTTCCCTAATTACCGATAAGGCTAAGCATCTTTTTATGTACCTATTTGCTATCTGTATATCTTCTTTGGTAAGCCCTCTTTTAAATCTTTTGCCTATTTTAAAAATTGGGATGTATGTTTTCTTATTATTAAATTTGAAAGTTCTTTATATAGTCTAGATATAAGTTCTTTGTCAAATTTGGGGGTTTTTTTGCAAATATTTTCTCCCAATCTGTGGTTCTTATTTTCAGGTTTTTAACAGTATCTTTGGAACAGCAGAAGTTAATAGCTTTCCTGAAGTCCATAATAATTTTTCTTTTATGACTCTTTAAGTATGATATTAGTTGCAGGTTTCTTATAGATGAACTTTATCAAGATGAAGAAATTCCTTTTTACTCCTAGTTTGTTAATAGTGGTTATCTTTGATGTACTTTGAATTTTGCCGAATGATTTTCTGTCAAGGTGATCATATGGCTTTTTATTTATTTATAATTTTTTTTTAAATTTAAATTCAATTTAGTTATCACATAGTGTATTATTAGTTTTCGAGGCAGAATTCAGTGATTCATCAGTTGCCTGCAACTCCCAGGGCTCACTACATCAAGTGCCCTCCCCAGTGCCCATCACCCAGTTACCCATCCCCCCACTCTCCTCTCCTCCAGCAACCCCCAGTTTGTTTCCTATAGTTAAAAGTCTCTTATGGTTTGTCCCTCTCTGTTTTCATCTTATTTTATTTTTCCTTACTTCCCCTATGTTCATCTGTTTTGTTTCTTAAATTCCACATATGAGTGAAATCATATATTTGTCTTTCTCTGACTGACTTATTTCACTTAGCATAATACACTCTAGTTCTATCCACTTCATTGCAAATGGCAAGATTTCTTTCTTTTTGATGGCAGAGTAATATTCCATTGTGTATATATATGCACAACATCTTCTTTATCCATTCATCTGTCCATGGACATCTGGGTTCTTTCAATATGGCTTTTTATTTTTATATTCAATATATTGAATGACATTGATTCGAAAATGTTAAATGAATTTTGAATTCACAGGAAAAACTTCTTTCAATTATGATGTATTATTATTTTTATATATTGCTGTATTCAATATGCTAATGTTTTTGGAGATTTTTTCCATCTATGTTTATATGGGATTTTGGTCTATAGCTTCTTTTTTCATAATATCTTTGTCTATTTTTGATATTAGGATAATATACTGGCCTCATAGGATGAGTTTGGAGGTGTTTTTTCCTCTCCTCTTTTCTGGTAGAATTTGTGTAGAATTGATATTATTTCTTCCTTAAATGGTAGAATTTGCCTGTGACACTATCAAGTCCTGGAATTTTCTTTGTGGGAAAGTTTTTAACTACAAATTCAATTTCTTTGATTGATATAGGCCCACTCCAGATATTTATTTCTTCTTGAGTAAATTTTGGTAGTTTGTGTTTTTCAACAATTTTGTCTATTTCATTTAGAATGTTGAATTTTTGGACATAAAGTTGTTTGGAATATTTCCTCATTATCCTTTTAATGGGTGTAAAATCAGCAGCAATGTATTGATGTTCCCTTTTTATCAGTAGTATTAATAATTCATGCCTTTTTTTTCCTTGAACAGTCAGACTAGAAATTTATCGATTGATTGATCATTTAAATAAACCATTGGCATTTTTCACTGATTTTTTTCCTTGTTTCTCTATATTCAATTTCATTTATTTCTGCTCTTATCTTTATTATTTCTTGTTTTGTGCTTGCTCTAGGTTTAATTTGATATTTGTTTTCAGGTTTCTTAAGGTGAATACTTCAATCATTTATTTGAGGCCCTTCTCTCTCTCTTTTTTTTTTATTTGGCTCTTCTTTTTTCTAGTATGAGTATTCAATGCTACAATTTTCTCTTTAAGCTGCATCCCACAAATTCTGACATGTTGCATTTTCACTTCCTTAAGTTCAAAATACTTTCTAAGTTCCTTGTGACTGACCACCTCTTTAACCCATGATTTACTTACAAGTGGTTTTTAAAAATGTTCGGATAATTAGGGATTTTCCAGCTATCTTTGTTCCATATATATATATATATATATTTTTAAAGATTTTATTTATTTATTTGACAGAGAGAGACACAGAAAGAGAGGGAACACAAGCAGAGGGAGGGGCAGAGGGAGAAGCAGGCTCCCCGCGGAGCAGGGAGCCCGATGCGGGGCTCGATCCCAGGACCCTGGGATCATGACCCGAGCCGAAGGCAGACGCTTAACGACTGAGCCACCCAGGCGCCCCTGTTCCATATATATTTAATTTAATAAAGCTGCTTGAATTTGCAATTCTTTAATAACTTACAAGTTTGAATATGCTTTATTTATAATAAATAGTGTAATAATATTAGGTAAATTTTTTTGCAAGCTTACTCTGAGCCAGTGACTATTGTAAGTATGTTGTGTATATGAGCTCATCCATGTTCACAGGGGTGCTCTAAGGAGGCACTTTGTTCTCCTTTCTTTCCTCATGAGGATTTTGAGGCACATGGTGAGAAATTAGAGAATTCGAAATTCAAATCCAGGCAGGATGTTTTCGGAGCTTCAATGTCGCACCATCTCCTAGTTGTGCCCCTTCTTCCTGTAATCAGGTTCTTTGCCCATTAAAAGCCATTGTATGTGTTCACTACTCTCCTGTGAATTTGTAAAAACTTTATGTAAGTTGAAAATATTACTTTTTGGAGATTTTTAATACACACTTGTCTGTTTATTAATAATAAAAATAAGAAAGTTTATTCACTCCCCTCAAAACAAAGACAATATTCCTCTTTGTTCTTATATGTGTTAAAAGTATTTTTCCCGAGTTTTAAATGTGCCTTTACTCTTTTTTTAACAACTAATGATCCTTTATATATTATTCAGTGAGGCTTACACATCTTTTTTCTTGTGATTTATTCCAATACTTTTAGGCTTAGAAAATCTTTTGCATTGCAAAAATTGGATCAAAGTTCACCTGTATTTTCTTCCAGTTTTTTCCTTTTTTCTTTTTTTTTTGGGGGGGGAGGGTTTCTTTTACATCATATACAATGTTTATATGTATTTAAAAATTATTTAGAATTAATTTTTCTTATGGTAGGATCTATGTTAGCTTGCCCAAATAACTATAGCTTCATCCCAGGACCATTTAGACTAGAATCTTTCTTCTCCCCCTAACAGCAGTTTTTGAGCCCTTTCTTGGGTATGGCAATAAATGACACGGTGATGAATTCACTGACTGCACCATAATAAAAAATGGCAAGAGTCATAATAAAAAAGATAAGATCATAGTAAAGAAGGTATGAGTTAAAATGCGTTTCAACTTATGTAACTAACCAAATAAATAGTTGGGAATGGATTTACTATTTGGTTTGAACAAGAAAATAGCAAGATAAAAACATTAACTAAGGATGTGCTTTTTTAAAAAAAAATTTACATTCAATTAATTAACATATAGTGCATTATTAGTTTCAGATGTAGACTAAAGATGCATTTAAGATATAAATGAAGGTATTACATTTGTAAAAAAGAAGAAGAAATTATGAGACAAAATAGCAGAAATATATATATATATAACAGCATACTACTGTGGAAAAGAACAAATCAGGAACATTGTAACTGTGCTGAGAGCAGATTTCACCTTGGCAACAGTGGACGCCAGAAGGCAATGGGGTAGCATCTTTAAAGTGCTAGAAGGAAAATACCTGTCAATCTATAACTCCTATTCCAAAGTAAGGAGAAAATAAAGACATTTCCAAACATCAGAAAAAATTAATACCCAGTGGCTCCCAATAAAAGAACTATAAAAGATATACTTAAGCCAAAAGAAAATAAAGTTTTCAGGATATAAAAAATAAGAATTAGCCCCAAAACTGATAAAATATTTGAACAAATTTAATGATCTGTTGATGGTAAACTTGACTATTTTTGTGCTATTTTTTTAAGATATTTTATTTATTTTTTGACAGAGAGAGACAGCAAGAGAGGGAACACAAGCAGGGGGAGTGGGAGAAGGAGAAGCAGGCTTCCCGCGGAGCAGGGAGCCCAATGGGGGGCTCGATCCCAGGACCCTGGGACCATGACCTGAGCCAAAGGCAGACACTTAACGACTGAGCCACCCAGTCGCCCCTTTGTGCTATTTTTTAAAGGTGAAAGTAAAACGCTGCCCAAACGTAACAATACGGGACTGGAAAAGATGTTCAGTAATGAGTCCAAGATGACGGAGTTCTTTGTTTCTATTGAGTTCAAAATACAGGACGCCTTTTGGGTTTGTAGGTGATATGAATAATTAAGGATACATGCTAAAATCTCAAAGTTAGAACTAAATAATTAAAAAGTCAAAATGTCCTAGAAATAGAAGGGAAAGAAAGAGAATGTAAAATTCTTATCAATACAAAGAAAGCAGACAACAATAAGAAGAAATGCAAAGGGTGTAATAACTCTGTCTGCCCTCATGTCTGCAGGTATGGGAGATGGCTTGCTTTTGGGGTCTTGGGAGCTGGATATGGGAGAATATTTGCAGACATGCTACAAAACTTCTTCTTGCTGCCGGTTATCTCAAAAAGACTTAATAAAGCAGCACATTTTCCATCCACCCCAGCTGACCAGCCAGGGTAGGGGAATTCCAGTAAACTAGGTAACCCCCAAATTGCCCAATGTCTGCTTTTTAAAAGACCCATTTTTAAGCTGCTAGTTAGGAAGTCATTCGGACTGTAGAATAAGGACATCACTTATGTTCCTTCTGTGTTTACCATAGCGATTCTCAATGGTTAACAATTTTGCCATTGACAGGTACTGTTTATTTTTATATTTCCCTGCCTTCTGAATTAATGATCCCACCATAACACTAGCCAAACATTGTTGAGTGTGGTATTATAAAAATTACACAAATTCAACTTTATCCTATTTTTTTTTAATCTGAGAAATTTTCAATGCACTTCAGGATAACTAGAAATCTATAACTCATAGTTTTTACAGAGTTTTGGGCAATGCTTAATGTAAACATTCTGTTAACCCTGGTAATTGGGCAGAGTGCTGTCTGGACCTTGCCCCTCATGAATCTCTGGAAATTGGGAGCGACTTTAACAGGGAGAGGAAAGAAAGTCATAGGTGTCCCCCAGTCACTGTGTTCCCCTCTAGTCTTATGTCCATCCTTTGGGTGGAAGAATTCAAAATGCAGGGCAGACATAAAAAGACACTGAAGACCCAATTCAGGTCTGAAGGGAGGACTTTACCATCAGGGGCAGATAGTAGGACTATGTCCCTGTTTGTCTATAAGATGCTGGTGTAGAACGAGCATCTTGTAATATTTTTAAAGGGTGGAAGTTGACATCTTAACTGCAGCATAGCGCAGATAAGCAAGGAATATTTACTGAGTGACCAAGTGGTAGATTTTTATTACTGACTAATGAACTTTACTGATATCAGGTTATGTGACTAGGTCTCAATCCTGATAAAGGAGTTTGCTGGGGTTTGTCAGAGATATGGACATAGTCTTTTCCAATGTAATTGTTCTGGAAAGAGATTTCCACACCTTAAAGCTAATATAAAGGGTAGAAGTTGCACCGGCAGCCTCACTTCTCTAGCACCTTCTTCCCAGCAGGCAAAATGAAAATCCTTGTGAGTATTTGTTTATGCTTCTTTATACTCTTGTGGTGGCTCTTGCAGGGAATGTTCAAATCCAGTATGTCTTGGATTTCCGAAGTCTTAGAAGAACACTGTGCATGCTTCTAAGCTTCTGTGCTTGAATTAAATAATGTCTTTGGCAAGGATAGCCTTAAACATGAAGTCGGATATTTACTGGTCCATTGTCTATTTTCTGAGACATTTGCTAAGAAATGCAAAGAAAACATTTTGGAAATATCTAGAGAATTTTAATTTGGAGAATTTTTAATAATAATTCCTTATTATTATGAGCTTGGGAAAGAATGCAGGCATTTTGGGACAACTGCGTTTACTGTTTAAAAGAGAAGGGGCAATTTTTTGAAAAAGGTAATAGCAGCTGTCATTTTCTAAGTGCATATGAGATCCTATGCTAAACATAAATACTTCGATTTATTCACTTCAATAACTCTGTGAACTGAGTAGTATTACCCCCATCCTACAGGTGAGGAGACTGAGGCACAGAGGAATGTGATTTTCCCATGCCAGTAAATATGAGGTGTAGACTTGAACTGTACCCATCTCCGGCCGCACTGGCAGGATCAGTCACGGCCCAGCATTCCTGCCATGCCATCCCTCTTCTTGCCGATCCCAGTCCTGATCCCAGTCTCCCATGGCTCCACATTGCAGTGGCCCATGAACAGAGGTCTATATTTTGACCCAGAATGGAACTCCTTCCCCCAGTGATCTATCCTTTATTCTCATTTAGCTGTTGAGGGAGAAGACAAAACAGTAAGTTCCTCCCCATCGGGTGTTCAAGATTGTCGGCTTAAAGAGTTCCATCTCCGAGGGGTCTCTTGATTTTCCAAGAGGAGATCTGTTGCTGAAACATAAACGTGTAACCTGGGTGTATTTACTCATGGTGTTGGGTGGGTGGTTATTTGGGGGCCAGGGACACTTCCTGAGCTCTCTCTAATTATATCACTATGGTAGTCAGTCCTCCACCCATTTGTTCAAACCTCTGTATTAGACCCATTAAATACAATAGAGAGGAGTGTCAGAGGTTACAGGAGCTGGTCTGGAATCAGAGAAGGTGTGTGGCTGGGCAAGTAGTCAGGTTGGAGATCGCAAATGGGTCTTTGTCAGACGCTCCACCCCCAGTCATCAGAAGAGAAATGTTATTGGTGATGGTTAGGAAAGTCGAAAAATCCTCCTGACAGGTCTTAAAAATATCTGCTTTCCTGCAGACCCTTCCATGAGTGGTTTGCAATGAGCGGTTTGTGGTGTTCAGAAAAGAGAACACAAAACTGGGATCAACCTGTTGGATAAGACTCTTCACACAACTGCAGCAAAATGGCAGAACTGCATCAACGTCAGCCTCATGGCCTGTCAGCCTATCATTTGTCTGATGGCATCCCTAAGGAGAATATAGAGGCTTTCCTTGATGTCAGCCTTGAAAGTTAGCCATGCTTCCAAGCATCCTATTTTCATAGTTTCCCTTGGGGAATCCATTGTCTCTCTATCACCCATGAATCCCTTTTAAATCTGTTTTACCCTCTCAAAGAATTAAGTACATTTTTTTTTTAAACCATAAAACACAACTTCACTCTTGTAATCCAAATCCACTGTGAGTCACATGAGGGTGTTCCCATAGTAAAATGAGTCCTTCCTCACAGTTCACCTGCTCCAAGTTGTTTCTGGCATAAGAACACATGCTGCCTAGAAGATTATGATGTTGGGAAGGGTTGGGAATGGGGCATAAAGGTAGAACCTGATGTCTGACAAATAGCATAAAGTCAATAAATACCTGTCAAATGAGGGAAGGTGTGTTTCACATCTTGGAAATGGACTGTTGACCACCCATGACCACCCACCTGTGTCTCTAGGTGTATATTTTCTGAGATACTTGTACTTGTCCTGTGCGATGCCTCCTTAAGTCCCCACTCTCAATGACTGCCCTAAAGAGAATAGATGCAACTGGTCTGTTTTTCAGGCGGTATTTCTGGTGCTGGTCATCTTTGGGACACAATCTCATGGATATGAGGTAAGTTGGTTCACTATGGACTTTATACCTTGGAGTTATTGGGAGGGGAAAAGGAAGATACAAGAACATCTGTCTGGAGGACCGTAGAGAGCCCATATGCCCTATTTGGGATGGAATCCCAGAAATAACCAATAATGGAAATGATAAGGTTGGTTATTTCTTTCCAAATGCAGTGCCTCAAAAAATGCAACCCATTGCTTTAAAATGTGGTCAATTTCATTTCTCCTGTGATGTCATTGGTTCTCCCGTATGTAACATAGTAAACCATGAAAAAGAGCTTCACATTCTTACTTTAGCATGGGTTTTCGGTCTGGGATGCCAGTGTGGTTTCAGACTTCAGTCTCTTGTTCGTAGCAAGTGGAGGGCTTTTATTTTGTCGGGAGGGTTGCTTTTCCAGTACATATGACTTATGGAAAAACATTATGTCTTTGTTGTTAATCTAGGTTTATAACATCATTAGCCCAAACAACAATGGGGGCAATCTTCAGGAGACAGTGACAATTGACAATCAAAAAAATATCGCCATCGTTAACATCCATGCAGGATCATGCTCCTCTACCACGATTTTTGACTATAAACATGTGAGCAGAAAGGGAAATTTTATATTCTTCAAGACTGGGCTTCTAAAGGGTGAAGGGGCAGCCATTTACTATGCATTTGAATTCTAAGAACTATCCTTGCAATTCTTTCAGAATTTCCTTACTTTCGTTTTTCCTTTTTAAAAGATTTTATTTATTTATTTATTTATTTATTTATTTATTTATTTATTTATTTATTTATTTAAGGGAGAAAGAGAGAGAGCGTATGTGCACTTGAGGAGGGGGACGGCAAAAGGGAGAGGGAGAGAGAATCTCAAGCAGACTCCCCTCTGAGCTCAGAGGCCGACTGGGGGCTCGATCTCATGACCCTGAGATCATGACCTGAGCTGAAAGCAAGAGTTGGATACTTAACCGACTAAGTCACCCAGGCTTCCCCAAACAAAACCATTCCTAAAAAAAAAAAAGTGACAGGAAACATACACATTGCTTGACCGTTTCAGGTGGCAACTGGAAGCATCATGATAATTGTCTCACTACAGGCTCAGGAAGTGTCTAGGAGAGCGGACCAAAACCAGAACATGGCCTGGCACACAGGCTCTCAAAAATATTCGCTGAATGAATAAATGAATGAATTAGGGCTTCTAATACAAAAACTCACGCAGAAAAAGAGCGATTATGGAATAAACAATCACAGAACAGCAGAAATCCAGAACAACTATACCCATTCAACTATGTAAGTAGGATATGCAGTAAATCATACTTCTGGAAGAAGGAAAGTATGCTAACCCAAAACTCCAAACTCCAAACTATTTCCAAGTTTCAGTTACTGGTATTAACAATAAGTCTCAGAAACCTGCTCAGAAAAGTTATTTGGTCCTTTATCCATTTATTTGTTTGTTTTCCGTTTGTTCCACCTGATTAGGAGCCTGCTTTTACCATGGGACAGAGCTATGCGCTGTGGATATAAGTAGGTTGTAGTCCATCTCACTGGACATTTGAACACGCTTTCTGTCTCCTTTTCTTTTAGGGACCTCCTCACATGCCTCTTCCCCATTGGCATTGGGAGTTCTAGGACATGTTCGAAAGCATAGAATCTTTGAAAGATACAGTTTTAAAGGAAGTGGTACTGAAATTGTTTTTTAAAGCAGATTTCAGGGAAATCCCCCAAGTGTCTTTAAAAAAAAACCCCAGAGTGGTGAGGACTTGGTTTAAACCCCTTCCACTGCCATCAGGCTTTGCCTCAGGCTATTTTTGAATTTTAGGAACTGGCAATTTGTGAGAATTGAAAAATAGGAACTAGAAGAGGGTTTGTATGACATACAGCTCCACAGACTGTATAATTATTTGGAACTCTGTAGAGAAAATTCCATTCGGGATGAAGGTTAGGTGGCCTCCCATTCCGTCTGGTTCCATGGGCCTCACCCACGATTGCTGTTTCGATCCCACCTTCCTCCAACTCAGCCCCGTCCAGCCAGGTTGGGTTTGAGGTGGAGAAAGGATGGAGAGAAGACGGTAAAGGAGAGAAGAATCTAAATGTGTGTGTGGGTGTTGGTGGTGAGGGTGAGTGTGGGATGTGAAGGAGAGTTTCTCAAACAGCCCTGGCCAGTAGAAACCTCTACAATGGTGGAAATGCTCTCTATCTGTAGTTTCCAACAGAGAAGCTACTGGCCGCTTGTGGCTACTGAGCACGTGAGTTGTGTGACAGAGGAAGGACGTTTTAAATTTTACTTAATATGAATTTAAATTTAAATAGCACATGTGGCTAGTGATGAACATATTGGAAAGCACAGTTCTAAAGAATACTGTATTTACCCCAAATTGAGGAAAAGGCAGAACGAAATCAATAGAAAGAGATCAACAGCTGCTGCTTCTTACTTGTTCAAACCCCACACTATAGGCCCTGATTGCAAAACATGAAAAGTGGGGCACAAATCATGGGTTTGTACAACTTTAGAGATAGAAACAACAAACCAAAAGTAAAACTATGATGTAAAAGAAGGCGAATGGATAGAAGGGATGGCGAATTGAAAATTAGTCCCGTGCACTCACTGTGCGTGCTCAAGGCTTTCCTCAAGGCTCAAACGTTCTCCTTACCAGTTCTGAACCCGAGGAGCCGGGCAGGCCAGTAACTGTGCTCTTGCTGCCTCAGGGCTACATCGCTTCCCGGGTGCTCTCCCGAAGAGCCTGCTACATCCTGAAGATGGACCATAAGGCCATCCCCGCTCTGGACGAACTAAAACGATACATCTACGAGAAACAGGTGATTCTGCAGTACCCTTTCCCATTCCCTGTTCCTTTGCCCGGAAAAACTGGTGCCTACAGAGGAAAGAAGAGGGTAAGGGGGAAGATCATAATATTCTATCTTACCGTGGATATGTACTCTCTACCTGTTAAAGTGTTTTCTCCTTTATTGTTTTTGGGACAGGAGTACATGGCTTCGCTTGATTTCTACCGTTCAGCCCCCAACCCAAGAACTTACAATAAATTCCACTGTTTTTCTGGAAAGGACTGAGCAGCAGAGCTCTCAGAAATAGTGACTGGCAGAAAAACGAGCGAAGTTATAATAGTCCACAACACAAAGGTGCAAAGAAACAATACGGGATAGCGAGAATAAACAAACCCTGCACGAGGTTCGGAACTGGGTGTTTCATTCTCCCCCTGTAACTTCCCATCTGTGCCACCTCTGCCAAGGGATTCACCCTCCCTGGGTTTCACTGTCACCAGCAGTGAAATAACATTGGTAATAACAAGGCTCCGCTGCAGACCAAGTGCTCAGAAGGAGATGGTGTCTTGAGATTCCTGACGGCCTTCTGCTTAATAATATGAAAAAGAAAAAGCAGTTTAGGATAAGGGACATCAGGTTATGTCAGTCTACTTTATCCTATCCCCCTCTCTTCTACTGCTCTAGGCTATGAAGAACATGTACTCTGACAAATACCTCTGGGTCAAGTACAACCCACTGCAGTCTCTGATCATGCACATAGACTGGTTCCTGTTCGGCTCACCCATCAGGCAGCTCTGCAGTCATGTTCCCCTGTACAAGGGGGAAGTGGTTGACAAGATATGTGAGTACCAGGAAATTATTCCTTCACCAAATGTTTTCTGAATGCTCCCCTGTGTGGGGCACTCTGCTCGGGGTTGTGCAAAATACAGGTAGACATGAAACATGACTCATTTCAGTTGACTTCGGGAACTAAATATCTACCGTGGGTGGAAATCATGCTAAACGTGAGGGAGATACAGAAATGGGTAAAACTCTGCTGCTGAGTCTGATGGAGAAGTTGATGGGTTAACACAGAGGATGAAATTTTAGGATGTCCTGGGTGCCAAGGAAAAACTGTTGGATTTCCTACTGTTCCTTGTGCTGACGGGTGCTAATAATACAGTATTGTATACTTGAAAGTTGCTGAGAGGAGATCCTAAGCATTCTTACCATGCACACACACAAAAGAATTACCCATGTTAACTGTGTGATGTTATGGATGTGTTCTCTTGATCTTGGTAATTGTTCTACGTGTATGTATATCAAATCATCACAGTGTACACTTGAAATATATGCAAATCCTTTGTCAATTATTCTTCCAGAAAGTTTTAAAAACTATTTTCAGAATCTAGGATAGAATGAGTCTAAGGAAGAGCAAGCAAAGTGCACTGATCCACAGGGAGTAAAGTCCTGAGTCATCCAGCTAGCATATATCACTGCAGTCATTACTGGTATTTTTATACAAAGTTTCCAAACATGGGAGAGTGGCCAGAGGGAAAGAGGGGCCAGGCCACAGATGGCGAATGCAACAAGATAAATTCCCCAGAGTAGTGGAAGGTGAGATACAAAAGAAAATAATGAGCATTTATCACACTTTTACTGTCTAGAAAAAAAATTTTAAGATATTTTTCTTTTAGTAGGGTCATTAGTACTTACGAATAAAAGCACATTATGCAGCCATCAAAAAACCCAAAATCTTGCCGTTTGCAACGACGTGGATGGAACTAGAGGGTATTATGCTAAGTGAAATAAGTCAATCAGAGAAAGACATGTATCATATGATCTCACTGACATGAGGAATTCTTAATCTCAGGAAACAAACTGAGGGTTGCTGGAGTGGTGGAGGGTGGGAGGCATATGGTGGCTGGGTGATGGACATTGA
>NC_138378.1:74832263-74913008 GCF_054177405.1 Leptonychotes weddellii | reverse complement strand
GGCTGGGTGATAGACATTGGGGAGGGTATGTGCTATGGTGAGCACTGTGAATTGTGTAAGACTGTTGAGTCACAAATCTGTACCTCTGAAACAAAGAATACATTATATGTTAAAAAAAAAAAAGATAGTAGGAAGGGAAAAATGAAGCTGGGGGAAATCGGAGGGGGAGATGAACCATGAGAGACTATGGACTCTGAGAAACAAACTGAGGGTTCTAGAGGGGAGGGGAGTGGGGGGATGGGTTAGCCCAGTGATGGGTATTAAAGAGGGCACGTATTGCATGGAGCACTGGGTATTATACACAAACAATGAATCATGGAACACTACATCAAAAACTAATGATGTAAAAAAAAAATGTGCCCTGAGTTTTTATAATTATATATTTCAATTAATCATTCAAAGAGGTTAACAAAGAAGGAGGGGAATATACAAACCCCAGGACAAAGAGGGCTTTTTTTCCCTAATTATATGCATAATATTGCAATGAACGTCTTTGTGCAAAACATTTTTGTTCTTTCGTATTATTTCCATAAGATAAACTCCCAGAAGTAGATCAAAATTGAAATATTTGCATGCGTTATGATTTTTCATACACAGTACCAAATGATTTCCCAAAGTATTGTGTTAATTTGCACTTCCACCTATAATGTTTATGTATATAAATCTCAGAGGGATAAATATTATCTTTTTTTTAGTTTTATGGGTTAATAAGTATGACAATATGTCTTTGTTTTGCTTTTATTTCCTTGATTATTGATGAGATAATTGAATATTTTTCCATATGATTTTTTTCTGTTTCTTTTTTTATTAGTTGCTTGCTCTCTGTGGCTCCTGAACGAGCTTTAGCTTGCTCTTCTGTAAAATGGGGACACCAGCAGTATTACTTTGTAGGATTTTTGTGAGGGTTAAATAATCAAGCAGGATTCGATAGTGGTTGCAAGCTTAGCTTGGATGTCATCAGCCTGGCTCTGACATTTGGAAGCTGATCGGGGGTGGCATGATCACATTGTCAAGAGTGAGGGGACTTGGAGTTATGGTTGTCGCCATTTTTGGAAAATACCATCTGTCACATTATCATTTTCATCTTTAACTAAGCCTCTAATTACACAAACTATGCAGCCTATAAAAACATGAAAGTTGAAACTAAAGTCCCTTTTGACCAGCACTTCAATGCCAATCTCCTTTCCAAAGGTGACCATCATCATTTGTTTCGTGGATGTCGTTCGTGTATGCATACATACGCACACATACACACACGCCCACCCACATCCAGGGAAAGTCTGTAGTGTGTTTCTATGTTTCACATAAATAGTATCATACTGTATGTATATCATTTTAACATGTTTTTCACTCAATATGTCTAGAGACGGCATTATGTCCTACACTGAGATCTATTCTACCCTTTTGCATCAGTGGATAGTATAGATAGAACATAATTTATTGAATAATTCCTTTAGTTGCCAGCAGAGAATGAGAATGTCCTTTTTCAGGTTCTCTCTGACAGTTACAAACAATGGTTTCAGTTTTTGCCAGTCAGATTGGTAAAAAGGACATGATGATTGTTTTACGTCGCATTTCTCTGATTATCAGAGAAATATTTATTTCTTTTCATAAGTTTATGGGTCATTTGCTTTTCTTATGTAAATTGCTTACACTTTTTAAAAAATATACTTTGCTCTCTTCAGTTGGTCATTTAAACATTAATTTACAGGAGTTTCTTGATATACTACTATTCCTTTGTTGCAAAATTCTTCTCCCAGCTTTCACTCATCTTTTTAACTTTGTTCACGGTCTTTTATTGCATAGAATTTTCTTATTTTGATGTAATCAATTTTATCAATTGTTTAGTTTAAGGTTTAGTTTTGCGTGTTTTCAAAATTTTTGTTTAAAAGCCTTTTGTACCTCTAAAATATTCCCCTTTAATACTAATACTTTTATAAATTTTGATCTATAATTCATTTAGGATTTAGTTTTATGAATGTGTGACTTCGGTTTTAATGGACAGTTGTTCCAATCCCATTTATTGAATTCTTTCCCCACTGATTTGAAATAGTATCCTGACTGCATGCTGAATTCCTATATATGCAGATATGCTCCCAGACTTTTCATTGTGTTGCATTGATCTATTTGCTTACTCTTGTGATGATACCAGTTTTTAGAACTATAGCTTTCTAATTTATTTTTCTCCTTCTCCTTATTGCTGTTCTTCAAATTTGTCTTGGCTGTTCTTTCCTGTTCAGTCTTCCCTATGAACTTGGAATCAACTTCTCAAGAGCTTTTGATAAGCAATGCATTGAATTTAATAACTAATTTGGGGAGACTGAACAAATAATATTCTATTTGCTAATTTTGTCATTTTCTTCTTTCTCCTGCTTCCTATCCCCTCACTGGAGCATGCCATTTACAAAGCAGCCACAAGGTGGGTGTAAGGGCAAAGAAGGTGAAGCTCAGTTCCATCTTGAGATGCCTGGTAAGAGACTCAGAGAGGAGGGTGAGTGTGCTGGTTGGAAGGAGGTTGGAATTATCTATAAGGAATACCTTATACTTTGTTTAGCTTTCAAAAATTTCACTTCTATGATTTCCCTTGGAACAGTGAAATTTCCCCATTTTATAGATGAACAATGAAACCCAGAGAAGTGAAATGGTTTCTCAAGGCTCTGCAACCAGGATGGTCGCATGCAGAGCCCACATTCTCCCACAGCAAGCCGACTGCTCTTTCCATCGCATCCCACAGCAAATTTCAGATTTCCCTTTTCCACGGTATCTGAATGGAATACAAAATGCATGGAAACTAAAATCCAAAGCAACAGCCGAAGAACGCATGCAGGGCCATCAGCCCTGTGTTCAAAATCTTAGCGTCATTTAGCAAGTACCGTAGGCAAGTGGAATCAAACAAAGGCCTTCCCCCCTCTTTTCTGGTCTCCAGGTTACCCTGTGGCCTGGCAGCAGTAGGTGCTGGATAATCTGTTGAGTGAATTGGGGAACGGTCTGGCCCCTGGAGAGAAGGAAAAGGAGGTTCGGAACTATTAGGGCAGGAGACCCAAACCCAGGTCAAGTCACCTCCCTGCATGGCGACTGCTGTCCATTCAAACCCCTGGCTGTGGGCTATGGACATTTTTGGTGGCTGTGGCCTGTGCACCTCCCTCTGTGTCCCTACTCAAGGGTCAAGGAGGCCCCGGACAACAGCTGTATGTCTTGCCCATCTCCATGGTCCTGAGATACCTATACTTCATATCACAGATCCAACATAGCCACTCGATATTCAATACTTTCCCATAACCGTCCTTATAAAGAAGGTCCATCTTATTTCCTTGCCCAAACCGCCCATTGCAACTCCTTCTTGTTAGTGTGATATTCCTCCACCCCTTTCTTCTACCCCTGGGGTTCCCACATTATGTGATATCCATCCTTTGTCCCTAGTTTCTGTTCTGGTTTTGGAAAGTGCTGTTCAAGGCCCTTCACAATTACCAATCCGTTGCCCATGACCTACAGACTAATTGTTCATAGAGTAGCAGATACACTTCCATGGCAGGTCACCAGCTATTTACCTGTCACTGTAGAACTGTTCTACTTTCCTTATCACAGCAGAATTTATTGATGCCATCTTGTGCTTGCCCAGGCAGATCTCCCCTTATCTCAGTGTCAGGAAGGATAGGAGACCGTATTATTGTTCCAAATGTTGGCTGCCCTTCCCTGGGACGGAAGGAAGCATTCTCTCTCCTTGCCCCGTTGATGTCAGACTTGCCCAGCTTACTTGTTTTGGCCAGTGTATGTGAATGGGAAGAGGATGTGTTCCTCCTAGGCGGTAGTACTAGGAGCCAGCGTTTGTTCTAGCACATTCCCTTTCCTTCTGCCACAAGCAGTAGTGACATTCCAAATAGAGGCCACTCTGTCCCTCTGAGTCCCAGAATGACGATAACAAGCAGATGTGCAGCTGACATATAACGGACGTTGTGTATTATGAGCAAGAAATACACTTTTGTTGTAAGGTTTTGGGGTGGTTTATTCCTGCAGCATGGTGGTAGGCAGAAGGACTAACTCCCTCCCTCACGTTCGCAGAGAGGGGAGGCCGTTTCTTCCATTCTGTGGGAGTGAAACAATGTAGTAGAGACCCACCAGCCTCCTTCCTGGAGGAGGAGATACGCCTCATCTGATTGGTTATGGGGGAGAGGGGCTGGCTCTTTCCAGGCTCCTGTCAGGATCTGTTTGTCTGTAGGGAATTGGCATCTGCATGCAGCTGTGTGGTGACTCCCAGGGACAGGCCCTGTGGAGTTGGCCTGTGGTCCTGTGGTGTCCAGTGGTGCCAGTGGGTTGGCTGGCAAAATATTAAGAAGTCTTGTGGGAAAACACCTAAACCAGCCCAGCTTTTATTAATGAAAAGATGATAATTTAACCTCTATGTATGTGGTCCTGTGTCTAGCTCTCAAATCTGAACTAGGAAACAGTGGTATCGTATATTTGCCCCCTGAGACTCCAATATACAGCATTTATGTGGTCCCACTCTAGTCCCTCATCTTATCATATAGTTTCAGTGACGTCCCCAAAGCTGTTCCTGGGGGATCTGTGGGCCATCCAGAAACACTAGAGGGCACAGCCTGGCAACCCAAAGATGATGTGAGGAAGCTGTTACTATCCTGACTGCAGGAGAGAAGGACCTGCCCATGCAGGGGATCATAGGGCTTCTGCTTATGATGTGTGAAAACTCAGAAGTCATTGTTTGTCTGACTTTCCATGACATCCCTCAGCAAACTGCCTCAATGACTCAAAATAGGGACTCAGTCTGTGGTTGAAGACATCCTGGAATGCACCTCTGGTCTACACCTCTTGGCTCAGGTCCATTCAGTTAGAAAATCCATTCATGTCATCTACCTCACTCAGCAATAACACTTCCCTCCCTCCGAGGAACTAACTCAGGAAGACTGAAGGGTGGTGGAAATAGACCACTCCATGACACCCTCCACCCCAAGCTACCAGAGCTATTGGTATAGGTTGTTCCACTGGGAGACAATAATAGCTTTCACTAGCATTAAATATATGTTTCATGTCAAAAAATGAGAACTAGAGAGGTCATGTGACTCGTTGAAGGTCACACACCTATTGTTTCTGTGCCTCCTTTCAAACCAAATAATAACTGTGACAGTTCATTGCATGATTCCTATGGGTTCAACCCTATGCTAACTTCTTGCCATATATTATCTTGTTTAATTCTTATGCCAGCTATGTGAAGTGAGTCTTATTATTATTAATTTAAGGATGAGGAAACTGAGACTCAGAGAATTTTTATAGCTTGCTTGAAATCTGATTCCATAATTGATCCTATGACCCATTCTATACAGTTGTATTATAAAATTTAGTGTCATAAAATTACAATACTGTGTTATAAAACTCAGAAATTGAGTCTGGGAGCTGCTCTGTACCTTGCATGTGGGAATTCAGATCCTACACAACCAAAAAGAGATTTGAGAATGTCAGAATGTCAGAGCTAGAAGGCATGATCAAATGCAGGCCATTGCGGGGCCTCCCCCCAACCCCACTACCACGACGCTAAGTGTGCACACGCACACACACAGAGCACAGATTTTCACTGCCATCTGCCATAGAGAAAAAGATTCTCAGGGATCCAACAGAGCTCCACCCTGTTCCCATGCTGATCTTTACCTCCTGACTAAGAAAGAGGTCTATTCAGATTTATTCACCTGTAGTGAGACAAAACCTGAGAACCAGAGCCAGTTAGCTTTGGTTGAGATGTCTAATTTTAAAAAGCAAATAGTGGCTGGCCAACTACAATGTTCTTCCCTCTCACATCTTTGTTAAAAAGATAAATGCTGTAATACTCACCACTTAGGGGCTTTTATTGTTCAACGTAATACCACAAGATTGATCAAATAAGTTAACATCCCATTTTGATGGTCTCATCTGGTGGGAATAATGGTGTTCACATGACAATGTAAATAAGAAAAAAACAGGCAGTGCAGAATGCTTCCTTCATGTTGTTCACAGATGAGTACCAATTCCACGTTATATTTTTATCTTGATGCAATTAAAAGTTATACAAAAGTTGAAAGCAGAGACAAACGAGCTTTGTTTTCCTGACCGATTTGAGTATAAATCGCCACTCTGATGCCCATTAGCAGCGAAACCTTATTTGCATTTCCTACAAACCAGGATATTTTTTTACATAAACACAATACAACCATCAAAATCAGGAAATGAACATTGGTACATTGTTACCATCTAACCCCCAGCCCTCAATCGCCTTTTGCCAGCTGTCTCATTTAGGTTCTTTACAGAAAATTACATTTAGTTGTCATGCATCTTTAAGTTTTTTGTCATTTGGAACAATTCCTCAGTCTTTCCTTCACTTCAATGACTTTGACATGTTTGAATGTTACAGATCAGTTATATGGTACAGCATCTCTCAATTTACATTTATTTGATGTTTCCTTATGGTTAGATCCAGGGTATACATCACTGGTAGGAGCATCACCGAAGTGATGCTGTATTCTCCTCATTGCATCCCATCTGGTGGCGCTTGATTCTGCGCTCACCATGCTCACTGTGATCTCGGATTAAGGGGGCCTCTGCCAAGCTCTTCCCCTGTAGTTACTCTGTTTCCCTTTATACTTAATGAGGATACTGTTGAGAAACACTTGGGAATTATGTAAATATTCCACTTCTCATTGAATATTCTATTCACTCATTCGTTTGTTTGTTTCTATTGTATGGACTCTCTGTTTCCTATTTTATTCAATGGGTTGTAATCCATCATAATCATGACTTATTGGATGCTCAAATTCTACCCAATTTGGCCAGAGGGAGTGCCACACACTGGTTTCCATTTCCTGGAGCACTTGTTTATTGTCTTTTGAGCAGGCTCATTCTTGAGCATTTCTTCAAGGAACACTGGGTCCTTTTACTGGAAGATGGTATTCCGAAGGTTGGCTCTGAGCTCTAGATGTGCTCATTGCTATTTCAGTCTTCTGAGTGGTCAGAGTAGGGAGTATATGTATGTCTATACATACTTAGAAATATTCATACATATGTAGGAATAGATGGAGACATAGATAGATGTAAATGTGTCACATTTTGGTTCTGTAAATATTGATAATTTATTAATCATCCATATCAATCCTATGTCATTCTTATCTGTATCTACACCATTGGAAAAAAAAAACCATAGTTCATAACAATACCTCCATTTTAAATTTAATACCACAGAGTTCATTTTAATAGCTTTTTACTTTCCATATTTGTAACTCCCTTCTCTGACAGTGAGGGACCTGACTCCTGTTGTCCTTAATATAGTTACTTACTTGCTCAATCATCCTGCAGTAACCAGTTTCCCCATAGCCACCAGCACCCCTTTCCTGGTGGGATGCCCCCTTAGCCCCACTCAGACCCAGACTCCCTGCTCTGGGCAACCACGCTTCCCTCCTCTCTCCATCCTCCCTGGCGTGGACACCTGCTTTGCTGGACCCTACCTAATGGATTTAGGAAGAAATTGTTCAGGAAAGGAAGGAAAGACACTAGAAATAGCACTTACTTATTTTTTTGCAAGATAAAGGAGAGGAGGGCTCTTCCACCTTAACACTGTATTATTTGAATATTTGTAATGGTGAGTACTTGAACTGGCTTAGAGTTGAAGGGAATCAATCTGGGAATGACACCCTGATAATTTTACACCAAAAAACTGTTCCCAAGGAGATCATCTTTGTTCAAAGACAGCCTCAACAAGCTGTGATGACCTAAACCAGAAATGATAAAAGCAATTTGTGAATAAAGACCCTGTGAGGATGTCTCTGTGATTTGTCCTTCCGACTTGGTGGGGAGGGGTGTCTGTGCAGTGGGTGGGAAGTGTGCTTAGTGGGATTGGGCTCTGGGTTCTAATCCTGATTGCACAGCCCATTCAGGGAGGCGGGGAGACAGATTGTGACCTGCTGAGTGTCAGTCTTGTGAGAAACACCTGATCATCTCTAGATCCCCTTACAGTGAGGCAGCCCAGGATTCCTGCACACAGTATATTTATCACACCGTCCACCCACCCTCCTCAGGGGCAAGGACCAAGCGTCACTGTCATCTTCACTGTGCCCAGCCGGGTCTGGCAAATGGAGGCGTCCCGTTGGCCTTTGTGGGTGAGTGAGCGCACAGGCGAAAGGCCCCACGCTGGCCGGGTCTCCCTCTTTGGAATCATCCACTGTTCGCCCCGCCAAGCGCTCCCTCCCAGATCGCGTTGCTGGGAAGTCACGCTTCTTAGGACTGCTAGTGCACAGCAAGGGCGTCCGTCCAGCCCATCCCTCATAAAAAGCCCCGATTCCCCGATAAGGAGAGGAAGTGACTGCTGCAGGAATTTGATCTGTGATAACCCGTTCTGCCACTCGTGCTGGACTGTGCTGTACATCCGCACTGCGCAGCTGCTTGTCGCACGGGGGACGCCTCCCGCAGCCTCTCAAGGAATGTGTGTCCAATACTTGGTGCTGAAAGGCTGGGAGGAGAAACAGAGCCCAGGACGTGTCAGGGCGGATGACTCCCCGTGACGGAAAGGGCGTGATCCTCATGCGGGCAGCAAGTGGCGGCCGGGGTCGTGGGGAAGAATGCAGAGAGGATTAGGAGGAGCTCTTGCTTCCCTGGGCATAATTGTTTTGAAGAAATACAAAATCCATCTTTTTTTTTTTTTTTTTGAAACATTTCACATCCGTTTCCCTCGAATATTTCAACCTGGCCTCCACTAAAACTGAGTTGTAAATAAGCATAGCTAGCATGTGTCTCGTGCTCATTGGTGAACTTTGTAAAGAGCACTGGCCCTGCGGAGATGCCGAAATGGTCTATCATCTAAGTCTGTTAAGACAGCTGTCAAAGGACCCAGATTTCTCCGGTTAGCTGTGGGGTCGGGGGAGCACATTTTCAGAAGTAAAGAGCCAGGTGGTTGACTCCTATTCTTGCTGGAGGAGGAGAAAGTGTAGATTGCTCAAAAATACCCAGACAGGCATCCCACCGATTCATTTGGATAATTTGTGAGTGGAAAGAGCTTTGGGTTAAGTGAGGGAAGATCTGGTGTCTGCTTCAGTTTTGCCATCTACCATTTCTGTCCCGACAAAGGAAGACCTGCCTCTGAGTCTTGGATCTGTCCATCTGTACAATAGATATCCTACTATTATGCGGTTCAGTATGAAAGTGCTTTGTAAATGGCCAAGGGCTATAAGTATGCCGAAAGTATTACTATTGGTGACTTCTCTTTTAAAATACTCATGCTCCTGGAAGATTAAACCTATTATCATTCACATCTAAGTGTTAATTGCGTTAGCCGATAGCAATAACATTCTCCCGATTTCTCACTGTAATTAACAGTGGAAAAAAGAGAATTTTATTTCAGATCCAGCTTCTACTCTCACACCACCAGTTGATGGGGAAAGGGGGTCTAGAGCTGGGCAGGTGCGGGGGCATCTACAATATAATGATGTAGGGTTTCCGTAGATGATCTGTGGGCATAACATTCTTGGATTCTATGGTGTAGGCTATGATAGCAAAATATGCCGTAGGAAATGAACTACTGTCTGGTATAAGATATGCTATTATCTTGAATTATTACCTAAAAGGAATTAGAAATATTGCCCATGAAGTGGTAATTCGAGGCTGAACTGAGGACAGATAATTAGTGTGATTTGTAGCATCTGCAGCACAAAGCACTGTGCCCGGTGCACAGTTAAGTGTTTATGTATCATAGAGACCGTGTTTATACGTGTGAGCTGCATTAAAAGCAAGAAAAAAAGTCAACTTTTCTGCTTGTGCCACTGATGTGTTATGGGTTCGTCAGTCTGTTTGTCAGAGATTCTCCTTGTTAATTTTTTTAGGTGCAAAGAAGTATGTAAATGGTAAAGAAGAAACAATCTAAATATTTAATCATAAGATATTGGCTAAGCAAATGTAGGTATATGTAAATAAATGGAGTCTTACGCAGCCATTTAATGAAGATGATGTACATTGGCATAAAAATATGCATATTACATTGTTACGTTTAAAAAGACAGGTTACTAAACAGGTCTTATAGCATGGAAAAAAGTCCAGAAGACTTACACACCAAAATGCTTACCAAGGTTATATATCTTCATGGTAGGGGTAAAGGTTTGTAAAAGAAATTTCTCTTTCACTTTTTCTTTTGCTTTTTGAAAGAGTTTCATTGAGATATAATTCACATATGACATCACTCAGCCATTTAAAGTGTATAATCTGGTGCTTTTTAGGAAAGTCATAAAGCTGTGCAACTTTAGAACATTTCCAACACCACAAAAAACAACCTCACATCCTTTAGCTGTCCTCACCTCCACTCATCCCCTTGTAACCACTAATCTACTTTCTGTCTCTATAGGTTTGCAAACACCCTCCTAATTTATATTCTAAATTCAAATTTATATATTAAATTCACCTTTCATTGGAACTCAATGAGGGTCATCCAGTGACCAAGTTTCAAAGCAACCATTCATAACTTAACTGTTTCCTCTGGACCAAAACCACGAACCAAAGTTGCATTTCTTACTATGGGTGGTTTTAGACCTGACAGTAAAGCTGCTTAGCATGTGGGTTGAGGAGTGAAGGACCTAAGCTTCCTTTGATTTTGTATGGTGCTCTCATCCCTGGCTGGAAACAGAGCCTTGTAACTTCTAGCTTCTTTTATTTCTGATCTGGGATCTCTTTTCTTTTCTTTCTTTCTTTCTTTCTTTCTTTCTTTCTTTCTTTCTTTCTTTCTTTCTTTCTTTCTTTTTCTTTTTTTTGGAGAAGAACTGAGATATGACTGCAACCTTCACCCTTGACCTAACACCCATTTCCATGCTGTGGCTTGCACAGCCTTATTTTTCATCAGGAATCACTGGATTGAAGTCAAATGGTTTCTATATGATAGATCTAATTCCCAAAACTCAACTGGGTCAACTTACATCAGAAATATTCGCTTTATTCATGTTTTTGAAATGATGTGTCACCTGGATCTTAGGTATTAGAAATGGAGTTTTATAACCAAGGAAATAGGGTGATTTTTTTTTTAAGTTTTTAAATATTTATTTATTTAGAGAGAGCAGGTGAGGGGCAGGGAGGGGCAGAGGGAGAGAAAATCTTAACAGGGGCTTGATCTCACAACCCTCAGATCACGACCTAAGCTGAAATCAAGAGTCGGATGCTTAACCCACTGAGCCACTCAGTGGGTGCTTTTTTAAAAAGTAGTTGCCTGTTTCCTAAAGTTCAGGTATTTCATATGTATGAACTCATTACTCTAATATTTATTAATCATTTCCTATGTAGAGAGCCCTGAGTTAAGTGCTCAGTTGTACAAAGAAATGTAATCCTGAATGAAATAAACTTACAATTTGAAACAAACTTATAAAAGACCTCCAGTCTTTGGATAACATATTCCTTTCCTAATTTACACTATTTAGGAGATCAGTCTCCTCAACTGTAATGACAACCAACGTTAAGTCCTTCTAGGTAACACAACAAACATGAAGTTGAACCATATAAAGTCACCAAAATTTTACAATTTTTGACATACAAAAATGGCAGTTTCAAATGGCTCAATCTAATAGAAAAATGAAAAACTTGCAGTAAATAGTGACAGCAAATGCTTACTATTTTCCCACATTGAGCTTAAACTATTTTATAGACATAATCTCGTTTAGTCTTACAACAACCCCACGAGACAAGGAGTATTTTGATCTCCATTTAATTAATTAATTAATTAATTAATTAATTATTGTAAAGGTTTTATTTTTAAGTAATCTCTACACCCAACATGGGGCTTGAACTCACAACCCCAAGATCAAGAGTTGCACCCTCCACTGACTGAGCAGACCAGGCGCCCCTTGACCTCCATTTTATAGATGAGAAAACAGAGTCTCAGAAAGATTCAGTAATCAGCTCAAGTTCATAGGGTCAATAAGGTCTTATTGCATGATACACAAAAAACTCTGTGTGACCCAAAAAGACTATGCTCTTAAATATTGTACTAAAGAAAACATTAAAGGAATTGGAGACAAAGTAATGGCTAAGTAATAGAGAAATTCTTATCCAAGTGTCTGCTGTATAGAGTGTGCTTAGTAAAATTGGAGGGTGGAGAAAGGAATGACGAATGTAAATAAAAAATACCCAAGTATGAAAACCCTTCCTTATCTTTCTTTTATATTCCAAAAGGTACAGATCATTGTCCCCTCACACTGCAACATCTCCCAGTGGGCACCATCTCCATCTGATTTTGTTTCCAGAAGTTCTGCAAAACACTCCACTCAATTCCCCTTTAGTGAGTAATCTCTGATCGCTACCAGGAATCTTCAACCTGTTGGACCAGAATCGTGTTTCCATAGTAAGCTCTTCTCTTTCCAACAGGCCTCAGGCAGTCCCAGGATCCAGCCATAAACTAGTTAAGGGATGAGATATAAGCTCATGGAAATTAAGTAGCAGTATGAAACATCAGTAGAAGAGATATGTGGACTATGAGTGGGTCCCATCTTGACTAATACATTCTAGTCAGAATTCTACTGCATCAGGGCACCTGGGTGGCTCAGTCCATTAAGCGTCCAACTCTTGATCTCGGCTCCTGTCTTGATCTCAGGGTTGTGAGTTCAAGCCCCTACTTAAAAAAAAAAAATCTACTGCATCAATGATTCAGGCAGTCTTTGGGCAGAGGCGATCTGCGCGGTAGGATACCTCTGCGTTTACTAACAACGGTCAACAACTGATAAAACACCAATGTGTGAACCACTTGACTCCATCTTGTGATGAACACACTTTCCCGAAGTTCTGACATTGTAATCCACCACTCTCTAAGTTTTGCTCGCAGGATTTGTGCTGGCAACTGCTCCTGCAGCTATTTCAGAATTCTGACATCTGTCAATGCTCTTTGGGCAATGGAATGCTACAAGTCGTTCTCGTAAGTCATTGGTACCAAAGGGCAATGTTGAGTTCTTGCAAAGTACGGTGGGAAGAGCATCTCGAAGATGCCCATAAATGCTATCAGGCACTGCCTGCTACATGAGCGAACCATTCAGGGAGAGGAGAGATACAGAGGAGTGTGACAGGGGCTTGAGCATGTGCAGGATAACTAAAATTAGTTTCCAATCTGAGATCCTCATTTCTGCCTTCTCTGGAATGACTGTCATTATCCACGTTTTTCCCCATACATGGTCCATTCTGAACTAATCCCAATTCAGAGGTCTAAATGTCAGCCGCTCTGAAAAGGCGACTGAAACCCTGAGCCCTTACAAAGCCTCATGCTACAGTGCTGTCTCGGTCACTTTCTTTTACCCATGAAATACTGCTTGGACAGTGTAATGACCTCAGATGGGTATTTATCGAGGGCAGTCTATTTGAATTAATTTAAAAAAAAAAGAGGCAAAGAAATTTAACCCAAATTTTGTCATTATTCCTAGAAGTGTGCTTCCCAAATGCAACCACTGAATGCTAGAAGGAAAAAAAAAAAGAAACCTTTTAAAGATCTGCTTAAAAAACAATAAAATAAGTGGTTACTTAGGTAGCTCATACACACACACCATAGGAAACCTGAAAAGACTAATAGCCAGTGTTCTCCAAATTCATATTTGGCATCAGTTTTCTAGTGGCAGGCTGATGTTGCAGGGTCTCAGGGGACATGGGGTGGTCTCGAAGCTGTGTTAAATGACTCCCAAAATGGCCCATGTGATGACACTGATGTTGAAGATTCCTGCGGAGAGTTTGAATGCAATTTTGAAAAATATGAAAATGGAAACAATTCTAAACTCACAATGTATTTTCTATAACATTTAACCATACGCGCATTAAAATTATTAAATGAAATAACAAGTTAGGGTTTGACTGTTTCATCGTATTCTTAAAAGATATGTATTCAAGATACCACCCCCTTCAGTCTATTTTTTTTCATCTTTCATTGGAAAAACAGAGGGACTATCTTATATTTGGGCTTACATGAGATACATTATGTGAGAAATATTCGTAGATTAATATAGAGGAAAGCCAGGTGTCATATATATAAGGGAGATTGGATGTCATTGTGCCTAGTTTTGCCTGAATTATTGATTCCAGTTGTTAAAATATTGTCAGCAAACATTCTATAGAATACTGAAACCTATATCAAGGGTCTGAAATTATTAAAACCGTTAACCAATCTACTACATTTATTGTTCTGATACTGCCCAGCACAGTTTTTTTTTTTTTTTACTTACCAAAAAAAAAAAAAAAAAGAAACAACCCAGCCCTGCCTAGTTCCTTGTTCACCTTAGTTTAGACCTCGTGTAACTGTGAGCCCTCACCCCTGACTTTCATGATCATTGTAAGAAGTCTTTGACAAGGATTTTATCTGGGAAGAGTCATTTCATCTTTTGGCATCTTGGTTTCCCCGTTTATAGAAAGAGGATGATTTTTGGGGGGTGGGAGGATGGGTTAGCCTGGTGATGGGTATTAAAGAGGGCATGTTCTGCATGGAGCACTGGGTGTTATACACAAACAATGAATCGTGGAACACTATATCAAAAATCTAATGATGTAATGTATGGTGACTAACATAATAAAAAATTTAAAAAAAAAAGAAAGAGGATGATTTTTGTCTGCCCTACTTACTCCACAGGGTGTCTGTGACGGTCCAATGACATGGAAATAGATGGGGAGTACTGTACTAGGCAAGTTTTCCTTCCTTAATATATATGTATTTTAAAAAGTTGAACAACCTAAAACACTCAAAGCATGTATTTAGGAAGGAAGGGAGGGAAGATAGAAGGAAGGAGGTAAGAGAAGGAAAAAGGAAGAGGAAAAGGGAGGAAGGAAAGAAGGAAGGAGGGAGAGAAGACACGCAAATAAATTACTCCTAAGCCCATCCGGTAAAGGCTGTGGATTTCTCATACCCTGACTCCTTCAGCTTACCTCTGTTGAGTCTGGTCGTATCATTCACACCCACATGGCCACGAGAGGACAGGCTGACAGACACTCCGCATTTCTCCTGGGGGTGCAGACTGCACATCTCACTAACTTTTTTCCTGTTTCATATACAAAATGGAGACTTGGTTGGAGTTCAGGGTTTGAGCCTCTCTTGTGTGGAATATTCTAAGGGCTACGTTAACCGGCATAAATGAGAGTTGACTGTGTATTCACTTAAACATTTAAAATAATTTCTAAGTTTTCAAAAGGATTTGATCCATAACTTAGGACATGATAAAAGATAGAGAAGATACTACATCTTAAAACAAGATTTTACTTAAAAGGGGAGAACAGTTTCAAATGGTGGAGCTGAATTGATCTCTACATTCATAATAACAATGATTAGAACCAAGCCTTATTATTTCCAGCACAATTTCCCCTTATTTATTGATGACAAAAGTAAGGTTTTGAGGGGTTAAGAAAATTGCCTAATCAGAGCAAGGATCAAGGTTTTCCGACCACAGGGTTACACTGGAAACAGCAGGAAGTCCTAGGCTAAATTGTGTCTGACTCTGGGCAATACATTTTAAATTGTGTTTTCCAGTCACGAAGGTGAAAATAAAATCTTCACAGTTTCAGAGGGATTTCCTAGGAATAAAAAAGTAGAAATTTACAGATTCAATTAACAGCTGACATGGGAGTACCACCACACAGTCAGCATCAGGAAGAGTAAAGACATGCCAGAGGAGAAGGCTTGAAAGCCACGTGCTTGTTGAGCACGCCGCAGAGGGCGTGAGGTCCTGCAGAAGTTTCCTTCCTGGGAGCATGGAAAGCAGTGTACCACGTGTGCGCAGAGCATGGGATCTGTGGCCTTGGGTGGGAGCTGTGGGACACTGGCTGAAGGGGGTGGGGAGGAACACACGGAAACAGTCTGCGAAACAGCAGTAATACTAGTAAAAAAAAAAAGAAGAAGAAGAAAAAGAAAAGTGAAGGTCGTGTTAAAGTGTTTTACCAATTCTTACCGGAGGTGTTCATTAATTTAATTAATACAACACTTGAGTGATCTGCAATAACTCAGCACCGAAAGAAGAACTTTCTATTGGGAAATTAACCTCTCACTGGCTCCATACCAAGTAAAGAAGAGCAAAGTAGTCAAGGAAATAAAGCAGGAGCCCATTTTTATCTCCTCCCCGCAGAAGGCCTTCTCTCCAGGTCTCTGGCCCTTGCCATCCTCCCTCCCAGGGCCCCCCCACCATCCACTTCTCAGGGTTGAACACTGGCTATTTCCCCTGAGGGCTGCCTCGTGCCCTTGTGCCCTCGTGCCCTGAGGTGAGGACATACACCGTCTCAGAGCAGCCCACGATATTTGCTGTCATCCCCGTGGTTCTGAAGGCCCACTTCACTCCTGAAGTTTACAGCATGACTGAAATTCAAAGCAGCGTTGGCTTTAGTAAGTATGGAGATGGCTCTGGTCCTACTTGTATGGACTGGATAAGATTCTAGAGAGGTTGCTTAAAATTTATGTTATATTTTACTGTATTTGATGGAGGGAAATGATATGTTTTAGTGATGTTCGTAAGGGTTGGGATTTATGTATGTGTTGAATTGTATCGCTCACTAAGTCAAAATTTTGGAACCTACAATGCATCATACATATATGACATGGTATCCCTGTGGAAACTCTGCAACTCAGTTCTCTCTTGAACTTCAGTTTCAGCTACCTCCTTGACATGGTGGTCTAGCTGTCCCATTTTCAGTTCAAGTGTGCTACGAGAAAAGTTACCCCCACGCCACCTCTCAGACCACTACTTTTCCAATTTTTATCTTTAAAGTGAAAGATAAGTTAGGAGTCATCTTTCCACGTGTCCCCACGAAGCTTCTCACTTTCTCTTCAGTGGCTTGGGCTCTGGAGGCAGATTGTCTGGGTTAAAGTCCCAGTTCCATCACTTGGTACGTGTTCCACAGTAGGTCTAGTATATCATCTGTTGGAGCCTCGGTTTCCTGGAATGCAAAATGGTGCCTGGCTTTTGGAATTGTGAGAATGGAAAAGAATCGCTCACATAAAGAAATTATTGTCAGACACACGGTGGACTCCGTACTCGCTATTATTGTTATTATTTTTCTCATCATCACCATCATCACCCCTGCCCTGTCCTTGCACTCATCTTACTCACCAGAAGACGTTGCCTCTCACTTCCCAGAGGAAATGGAGGACATTAGGGATGAAATTCCCTAACTTCTACCACCTCGCATGTGGCCACAGCTCCCTCTTCTCCTCTTTCCCTCCGTCGTGGACAACGTTCTGTTCGCTGTGACTTCTCCTCCTTCTCCCAGCTGTGCTGTCTTTGCCACCTGACTCCCTCCATCCAGCGGCCCCCTCTTGGGGGACGCAGCGTTGAAGGGAATGCCTGGGCTTTGCGACTGAACACAGCTGGTGTCCATCTTAGATCTTCCTCTTCCTGGCCCTCCGACCAGACTCTTCATCTGTAAAGTGGAGATGATGATAGCACCTTGATCATAGGGTTGGGAGAACAACTGGATGAGAGAGTGGGCATAAAGCATGGGACTCAAAGCCAGGCACAGAGAAAGACCTAATAAATAGCAGCCTTTTATTGTTCTTGGTATGTCTGTCAGTGTGGCCAGCACGGTGCCTTTCCTTGCCAGCCTCATGCCACTGTGCATTACACAGTGTAGGTGCTTAATAAACATTTGTTCTAGTGCTGGTGGTGAATGATGAATTATTAGCCATGATAAGTTGCCTCTGGCTGGGGCTCAAGATTCCTGACTCCTCAGAGAGCTGCCTGATATCACCACCGCAAGTTCCAGAGAGCAACATTTGTGGAGCAGGGGGATGGTCCAACCAAAATCATTTTATTTCCATGAGGATTTTGCCCCAAACCTAATGCAGTCTCCCAGAGAGTTGGACTGGACCAAGCAGAGGAACACCTTTTCTCTGGCTATATGCAGGTTCAAAGCTTATGGGGCTGAAACAGTCTCCTTGTCTCCCTTTGGATCACAATCCAATCCATTGGAGAAGAAAAATGACTACATAGAAAACAAATTAAGAACAAGAAGGGGTCCAGAGACCTTCATCTTGAAGATCTAGGGAAGGGAGTCGGACGTTGGGAAGGATGTGCTCTCCTAATTAGAGGATGCCCAGACCCTCGGTCTCATCTGTCACTTGGAGGACCAGAATTCTCATGAGTCAAACCCTGGCCAGTATGACTAACACACTCAATCCATAAAGAAATGGTCAAGAAGAGAACCTCAATGTTTTCAAAGGAGACCCCTGAGAAAGGAAAGTAGGTAGCTATAGGAGAGTGGAAGGTCAGGACAGAAGATGGATGGCAAGAGGCAAGAGATAATAAGTGCTTTTAGGGGTTAGAATGCATCCACAGAGTTGAGGAAGATTGAGACATTTAGGGAGGTTGGTATCGTTAATTTAAATGTAGATTCCTTTGAACATCTTTCAGCTTAATTCTCTGTACAGTACTATAAAATAAAATACAAGAGGATAAGTATGGAATGGCATCATATCAGAAATGCACTCCTTTGTTCATTGATTTCATTGAGCAGGTACCACGTGCCAAGCTTCATACTAGGTTCCAAGGATAAATGAATGGGATACAGCCTCTGCCCTCAAGTTTTCCGTGGTATTCAAGAAGACAGGCATTCTAACCTTATCTCAGGGAAGCTGATAGAACTCACAAGTATGTTAACCATGCAACAGAGAATGACCATTCTTGTGCCTGGAATAACAGCTTGGGTCTGCATATTTTGGAATCTTTTTTATCACAAATTTGGTCACTTGGCTTTATTACTCCGGTGTTTCATGTTAGCTAAGCTGATGATTGCTGTGTGGTAAGAGTGTCAGAATCAGGTGACTGCAGAAATCTCCTTTAAAAAGTCCTACAATTTTCTGTTATTCGTCTAGCCAAACTCCATTTAGCTGCCTGGTTGGTTATTTAAAGAATTCTGTTGTTATCCTTCACTAGAATTCCTTTTAGATGCTGTTATCAATCCCAACTGCACAAAACCCCCAGAGGTAATTAACCAACAAGTCTGAAACACAAAGCCTTGATACATAGTTCAAATAATAATTTTGGATAGCATGCAAACAACCATAGCAATGGCTTTGGTCTCCTGAACTTCCACACAAAGTAAATTGTACTAGAACATGCTTCATTGAAGGTACTTATCTAAAATTCACTTTGTCATTTTTCCAGTCGTATATTCACATTGCTTTGTAAAGATTGTTTAAACAGAATTGCTGTCTTATGACATCATATGATTAGACTGGAACTTGACTCTGTAACCTGACCTTTTTCCATTGAAGGGAAATAATGAAAAGACATTTTCTTGGGGGGTAACGAAGCCTTTTAAGGCAGAAGTGATCATCTCTTTTCCTTTAGAAACCAGAAGTTTGATTCCGTAAATAGATTTGCTATTCCAACATTACCTAAGTCCAAAAATTATTCGTGGCCTCAAGTTTCTTTTTTTCTTTGTTGTGAGCATGACATTTAATGGAGATGGGTCACATGCAGACTGTGTGATTTCACAAGGAAATGCATGATGCCCAGCAACAGTGCTGTCACAACACACTTAGGCTATCACTCTGATACAGAAGACCTTCTCCAAGAAGCCCTTCTGGCATGCAACCTTCTGAACTTGTCAAGTGAAAGTATTCAGAAGAGTGGCTGCCCATTGATAAGGAGGTCTCAGTGATTTCTCTCTCCTTCCTTCTCTCTTCCTGCAGAGTGTCTGAGGCCAGCTAGGCTGACCTCTGGTGTTCCTTCCCCCTTTGAGAGGCAACGAGTCTCAGTTCTAGGATTTGCCTCTGTGGCTCATGAAACTGGGGAGCAAGGGGTTACTTTTGTAACGTTCCTTATGGTCATGCATTCTCAGACTAGAACACTGATACTCACAAACTGATTTGGTGGAAATGACTCTTTTTAAACAAAACCATGTTTGTCTGTTTTTTTTTCTTCCAGGTATCCATCATCTTACACTAGTCACTTTCCAAGTTCAATATCATGAGTGTGTTTGCCGTGACCTCACAGCTCTCTAGGGAAGGTCTTGGTGGTGATCTCAAAGAGGGAATGTGTGTGCAAAACGTAGGTACGCCAAATTCTACAGACAAGGGGACCATATTTTCTTAGTGAAAAAAGAAAGGGGAGTCATATTTTGCTTGTCCTGGGGAAACAGGACAGAACATTTGAAATTGGAACCGTCCTAGGAAATCTAAAAACCTTAACCTGTGCATTCAGCCTTCAGGGAAACCACATTAACAGCTAGTACAGAGAAGTCCAACACTCTACACCTGACTTACACATATAACCGCAGTCAAGGTTTTACATCATGCCCTAGCCACCTTCTCAGAGCCCAACCATATGGACCATCAACCTGTTTGGACAAGTTGGAGGGAGCAGTGAGTTTAAATCCAAGTTTCTCCAATCTCTATGACCTCAGGGGAATTCATGTAATCGTATTGGACCTCAGTTTCATCTGTAAAATGGGGAAATAAATGCCACCATAGCAAAATGAGGCTCCGATCACGGGGGCAAATGGCTGACACGCAGTGGGACTTAGTGCATGACCTTGGGTTTATTCCTCTCCCCTGTTCCACATCACCATGCTTGGAAAGCCCAGGAGACATGCTTTTCATGGGTCCTCATGGAACTGGAGCCCAAACAACCAGAAATCTACTAGTTTCCTTCCCTGAAATAATTAGACTTATTCACGTCTCTTTAGTTTTTCCTCTAAGCTGCTTCCAGATCTGAGTGTCTTGTGAGGCGTGAAAGGCAGCTTATCTTGCTGAGAGTGTGGAATAAACCCTTAGCAGCCTCTGGTGTTAAAGGGCTTGACTTATCTCGTGTGATGGCAGAGCGCCCTGGCTGGGTTTACGTCTTTGTCTTCGCACTCTGGATGGTTGCTTAGCGCCGCTGTCAGACACCTCGAGTGATCCCAAGAGCACACTGATGGACGGTCTATGCCACTCATAGGATCTCCTAGGTCAGTGGGCATTTTCATTTTTAGCCTTTACTACTTAAGAAGCACATGCCAAAAAAGATTTTGTTAGCTTTGGAGAACTATGAAAACGTTACTTAAGATACAGATAACATAATCTTCTGTAACATGCAAAAGCTTGCCTCGCTCCATGAATAAATGTGTTTCTGAAAGGAGGAAAAAACTCAGTTTAAAATGTAACTGGGGAACTCACTATGCTAAGAAATTCTTGGTGAAGTTTTTTTTTTTTTAGCTAATAATCATAATAATATTTTGTCTCTTTGGAATTTGATGGATAATATCAATTTATATACTTTTTCTAAAGGTGGGGCTGTCTTTTCTTCTTTTTTGAGCAAAGGGGGATAAGATAACCATTTATCTTCTTGTTATTTTCAAGAGTTGGAGCTCACTGATGAGGTCCTAGTTCTTAGGAAGAAAGGCACCCTTCTCCCAGAACTTCTTCCCAGGGCTCTAGAGTAGCAACACAAGGTTCAAAATTGTTCTTTCCTAGCAAGGCCTTAATCCATCTAGATTTTATTTTTGCATAAAGAGTGAAGGAGGCAATCAATATTTCCAATAAATGACCCCAGCATCATTTATCAAATCACTGATACTTTTCCCACTTACCTGCAAAATGCCAGCCATTATGTATCATTTTTTCATATTTGTGAGTCTTTTGCCAGACTCTTTTCTATTTTGATCTATTTCTATAACAACACAATACCATCTTGATTATTGCTGATTTTTAATGGGTTTTAATATTTGGTATGAAAAGTCTCTCATTGAGGGGTCCCTGGGTGGCTCAGTTGTTAAGTGTCTACCTTCGGCTCAGGTCACGATCCCAGGGTCCTGGGATCGAGCCCCGCATCGGGCTCCTTGCTCCGTGGGAAGCCTGCTTCTTCCTCTCCCACTCTCCCTGCTTGTGTTCCCTCTCTTGCTGTCTCTCTCTCTCTGTCAAATAAATAAAAATAAAATCTTCAAAAAAAAAAGTCTCTCATAGAATTCTCTGAGAGTATGTTAGCTATTCTTAACCCTTTGCTCCTACATTTAAATTTTAGGACTATCTTTTCAAGCTCTATTAAAAGTCCTGTTAGGATTGTGACTGAAATTTTATCGATGCTATGTAGTGATTTAGGGAATCTTGACATCTTTATTATGTTGTCTTCTTATTCATGAACTTGGAATGTTGCTACATTTATAGAAGCCTCCTATCCTGTCTCTCAATAACATTTTTTGCTCCTGGATATCATGATTCACATGGGTTGAATCATTCATTATAGAGTTGTGGGAGCCAACACAATATTTTAAACCAGTGCTCACTTCCCAACTTAAACTATGCCTTTTGTCCAGAAAACGAGCTCATGCTCTGTTGCAGATGCCAGGAATGAATGGGGAGAGCAACAGAAGAGAGAGCCCTTAAGCCTCAACCGGAGTCCTCGAAGTCAACCAACACAAGTGTTGGCAAGAATGTGGAACAACAGGACTCCTCCTGTGAGAAACAGAACTGGGAAAATCATTTGGGAAAACATTTTGCCAATAGGATTATTTGTAGTAGCACTGTATTGAATGGGGAGAAAAGAAACTATCAACAGTGTAATGGACAAATAAAATCTTTATATATTTATAAAACCCATAACTATGCAGTAGTGGAAATCAATGAACCACAGCTACATCCATCAACCTATGTGCATCAAAAACCATCCTGTTGAATACAAAAATCAAGTCATACAAGAGAACTTACAGTGTGATATTTATATATAAGCTAAAAGAGGCAAAACTAAACTTTGTATTTTTAGGGATTTGTTCATATGAGTAAATCATAAAAATGTAACAGATTGATTAGCAGAATATTCAAGAAAATTCAGCCTAGCGATCACATCTGCTGAGGGGAAGGAGACGAATTGGAAAGGGTTTCACTGTAGGTTTTTTTTTTTTTAGATCTTATCTTTTCATTAGAGAGAGAGACAGAGAGAGCACAAGCAGGGGGAGGGTTAGAGGGAGATGGAAAAGCAGACTCCCCACTGAGCAGGGATCCTGATGTGGGGCTCTGTCCCAGGACCCTGCGATCATGACCTGAGCCGAAGGCAGACGCTTAACTGACTGAGCCACCCAGGCGGCCCCTCACTGTAGGCTTTTCCACTTTTAAACTGGGTGGTGGATACACGGTTATTTCAGTTTTATTATATCTTCACATTTTTTATATACATTATATAAACACTTTGTGTATATGGTAATAAGATTTTAGAATGATAAATTAATTTTTTGTCAAGTTTTAGATGAATGGTATACTATGGTATAAAAACTGATCTAGGTACAAAGAGTGGGTCTCAAGAAAATGCATGCCTACTTTAATAATGGATATTTATTTTATATGGCATCTGTGCTTTTATGACATTAAGTAATCTAAGGAAGAGAATATTTGAATGTTTACTATGATTTATTCCTTCAGTGACTTATGTATCAACTACTACGTGCCAGGTAAAGCTCTAGACACTTAATGATATATCGGTGAACAAAACTAGGATCCTTGGCATTGTGGAGCACATGGTCTTGCTAAGGAATAAGGAGTGGGGGGCAGAGAAAGACAGACAGAAAACCATGTGCAAGCTATATTAATAAATTATATCTTACGTTGGGAGGTGGTAAGAAATGCTAGAGTAGGTAAGTAGGTTTAAGATTGCTTGGCAAGCTGCCATTTGGAATAGGGGGTTCAGGGCAGGCTTCATTGAGGTGGTTACTTCTGAGCAAAGACTTGAAGGGGGCGAGAATGACTATGTGGGGGTTGGGGGAAAGGTTGTTTCAGGCAGAGGAGCAGGTGAAGCAAAGGCCCTAAAGCGAGAACATGCATGGAGTGTTTAAATAATACCAGGGAGGGCACTGGGGCTGGAGTGGAGTTAGCAAGAGGCAGTGACCCCAGAGAGGTAATGGAGGGCCATGAGGACTTTTGTAAGACGTTGCCTTTTTCTCTGAGTGAGGAAAGGAGTGATGATATGATGTCATATCTGGATCTAGGTGCCATGTGGAGAATAAACTGCTAGGAGGTGAGGACAGAAGCAGTTAGTAGCCTCTTACTGCAATCCGGGCAAGACGTGTTGTGGCACAGACGATTAGTTTCCATGTACCGCTGAGCCCAGTGGTATTCTATGGAGAATAAACATTATTTGACCACTCCATGGGTTCTCTTTTTCAGACCCACATTTCAAGTAAGCAAATATATTAATATATTAACGGTTGTGAAGACTATGTGGCAACATGAAAAACCCTTAAGATGGAATGGTCAGTGACAGAAAGGAAAAAGCAAAGTTGCATCTGTAGAGTGTGGCTATTAAAAAAACAATCCATGACCTCCTAATTGGTCCAGCCCCTGCTTACTCGTAGACCTCATCTCTGTAACTCTCCCCATCACTTGACTTTAATAACCATCCTGACCTTCTCACTGATGCTTATGCCTCCCAAACATGCGGTCGCTTCAGAGTCTTTGCATAGGCTGTTCCTTCTGCCTACAATGCCCTTCTTTCCTGGGCCTGCATGGCTGGTGCCCTCACCTCCACATGGGAGGGCTTCCCCAGCCTTGACAGTGAAATAGCAACCCCTTGCCTTTGGCATTTCTTATCCTCTTACTTTGGTTTGTTTTTTTCTGCTGTATTCATCACCACCCAACAGACACTTTATCTGTATATTTTTTTATTGTCTCTCTTCTCCCAGCTGGAAAGCAAAGTCTACACGGTCCCTGGTTTAGTCCATTTTCTTCAGGTTTTGTTTTTGCACAGTACCTAGCACATAGTAGGTGCGCACAAGAAATCCTGAAGGAAAGACAAAGGCCTGAATTTTTTTTATTGCTAGCCTAATTATTGATGAGAATTCTTCATTATTGGCGAATGAAGGGCCCATGCAGAAAGTTATAGAAGGAAAGAGGTAAGGGACTATTTAAATCACAGACTTTGGAGGAGCTGAGTTGAGGAGATGGCCCCTGTGTGTTGTTGTGTGAGAAACACTTGACAGACTGATAAGCCTCAGGTAAGTAGCAACCTAAATGTTGTGGGGTCAGAAGAGGCAAGGGAACACTTCCCTGACTAAAACTGCGGGCTCTGAAATCTGGACTAATGAGCAGTGTCACTGTCGAGGCAGCTTCCAATTCGAGAGGAGGTGCTGGCGTGGATGATCTCAGAGGAGAAGGGCAGGAGCTCTCCGAGCCCTCTGAGGGCAGAGGCAGCCCAAACAGTTGCTTAGGTCTGGGTACGGTGGGCGAGATCTGGGCTGGAGAACGAGAGGGCAGCCGGAGAGCAGATTCTAGTAACAGGCAAGGGAATAGTAATCAGTGCAGGCTATCTATCCTCATGCTGAGTTAGCAAATGCTGACAGCATGGAGCTTGCAGAACTCTGGCTTAGGAATTTTAGGCGATACTTGCATTCATCGTGCAACAGTAATATGTAGGCTGAAATACCGAAATATTCCCAGATAAGCAGGTAAATAGCTGCTGCCCAAGCCCCTCTGCCAGCATCCCACCCCAATCTCCCCAAGATCTAGAGATCAGTAAGTGAAACTTGGGGTCTCTGGGATTTTGCTCTGGCACTTCAGCTTGTAATCTGTTTTGATGGCTGGGACCTATTACATAGCTTACTAAATATTTTTATTATCCTACCTGGTTTGAGAAGGTATCCCTCAAAGTCCTGAAAATTCCTGAGCAAGTAGCAAGAGTGGTGTCATGCTTCTGAAGTGGGGTCCAAGGTGCAAGTGGTTCCAAAGCCCTAGGGTCACGTTGAAAGACCTCCTAAGTTCACTGACCTTTGGTTGATTACATTTATTCAAGATCTGTTCAGTCCTAACGGGCACAGTAGAATTCACATGGGTGTTGTCCAATGGATCCAACCTTCCCTGGATCACAGATCGCTTTGAGTATCCAATGGAGTTAAGTCAGATCCTTTAGGTAAGTACAGCTATTAGAACTAGTCTTAAGAGTTGGCCCAAAACTTTGTAAAGCAGAAACTTGGGAGCATTTTGCAGTAGGATTGAAAATCATGATATGTAGTTAATATTTCGCTTTCCACCCGTGGGGTTTCACTTAAAATATCTAGACGTGCCTTTCATCTTTGACTCAGCAAAATAGTCATCTTCCATCCACTCTAAATGAATTACAACACATTCCAAATGAGCGGAATCCAAAATAATGAGATCAGTGCAGAGTAATAGAATAGATTGTGTCCAGAAAATCAAGATTGGAAAAAGAAATGTGAAAATATTTGGACCTTTTAAAGTCAGATGAGAGCCATCAGGAAAAACTTCTAGGCAAAGTCATGGGGATAAAAACTCTGCAGCTAAAATGCAAGGTATCTCAGGCCTAGAAGAGGGTGGAAGCTTATGCCCCTTTCCTCCATGCATGGAGCCCAATCTCCTTCCTCCACCCCAGCGCAGGTGTGGGGCTTAAGGACTTTGCATTTCAAGAAGTCATAGGCATTGAGATGTGGTTATAGATATTTTCCTATTTTACCTTTAACTCAGCCAAAAATATAAACATTTATGATGCAGAAACCAGTCCATACATTCACCCCAACAGTTCCGCGAACACCGAGTCCAGGGGATCCGGTAGAAATCTCAATTGCCTGTCTTTCCCCTTAGAACGCAAAGAGCTGGAACTCAGCAGGGTGGGATGTCCATGCCTCTTCCTGACCCATGTAGCCCGTGCACCCGGGCTCTAAGTGCCGCCACTTACTCAGCTGTCCTGTGGCAGTTACACGCGCATGCCTGCCATTCAGAGTTTTGGAGTGTGCGTTGACATCTGTGTGTGTGTGAAGAGAAACGGGTGCTTGTTTTGATGCAGGACACGATACAGGGACCCTGCTGGTATGCTGTCAGGAGCCTCGTGGTCAAGCCCACCGTAGGATGGGTTGGACTCACTCACTTGTGGGCCTATTAGGGTATAATCTATTTTCAGTCTGCAATTGTCTTTTTAATGTAGGAGCAGAACCTTTCACCAAGACAGAGCACTGAATCAAAATCAACAGCTACGAGACACACGGACAATTTTGAGCAGAGACTTTTCCTCAAAATACAAGTCTTTCCATGGTAGTTCAAAAAATTGTTGTAAACTTACATTTTAGGGGAGGAAAGAATCAGAAGATGGTTCCATAGGGGGCTTACAGGAAAAGGGATAGTGGAGATACTGCAGCTAACCTAATTAAAATGTAACTCAGAAACTGAGAGAGTATTACAGTGTACCAAATACCGAGACACAGCCTTTTGGACACAGTGCAGGGCACCCGAATCGCACAGGGAGCGCACTGAACAAGTCAGGACACACCAGTCCCACTGCTTCCGGGGGTCGTCCACGGGCCCATCACAACCACGCCAAGCCGCTACTGCCACTAACTGGGGCTGGAGAGTGAGAAGAACTTCATTTGTCTTTCTTCAACCAGGCACACAATCAATTTCACCATTGTTTCTCAGACAAAGGCATTTGGCATTTTTCATCTGCCCAACAATGTGGTTTGCCGAACTTTTACTCGGAGCCACCTGATCCATGTGATGTAGCCATAAAGATGGAGTGGGCAGAGATTTTGTCATCCTCATAATTCATCGCCTGGGTGAAGGACCTGAGCTCCACATCCAGCTGCAAATCATTGCCTCCTGACTGTGGACTCTCTGGGGAAGGGTTAGGCTGAGACTTAACCTTTCAGCACCTCTGCCCTTGACCCAGTCTTGGGGAACACTTGTTTAAAAGTCTGATTGTTTTTTCCTTTTCGTAGGAGTCAGAATGCCTCGGTTCAAATCCTGACTCTATCACTTTGTGGCTCTGTGACCTCTGGCAAGTTACTGACCCTTAGTGACCCATATGTGCGACGGGCATAATAACAGGGTTCTTATAGGGAGCACATTTGGTGAGAGATGTAAAGCACTTAGCACAACGCCTGCTTATAGGAAAGCACCTAATAAATTTGAGTTGCTATTATAATTAAACACTCACCCTATTTTTCAAAAGCCACTTAGCCAGATCAAATCTGTATGAAAAAGGCCCTTGACCACGAAGTTTATACTTCCCTGTTTCTAAAAATGTAAGCTTCTAGAAATTTATAGAACTGCATTTATGTCTATTAACTTAACTTGGAGCTGTTGGATATTTGGTCTTTCTTCAGAACTGTTGATGTGAAGATGGAAGCCCCAGCACTTGAATTAATAATACGTGGTGCCTATATGTGTATTGCGCTGATTCTTAGTATCTATTCTATGCATGTGTGAAAGCGAACCACATAAAAGCAGAATTTAGGCATTCCTGCCGAAAGGAAGTGAATTGAAAGGAAGAGAAGCAGAGCTTCTGCAAGGAGAAAATTGTCCTATCTCTTAGCCAGTGTCAGAATGTGGAAATGTTTATAAAATGCTCATTAAAAGAAAAAAGGATCGCGAGATAGAAACAAAATCTGGTGCGCAAGTTTACACTAGGGAGATAAGAAAGGCTAGGCCCCTATAGGGGATTTCGTTATCCAATTACTGCAACCTGACTTTTGGGGGGAGAGGAAGAGAGGTGGGGGGAGGGGGAGAGAGGCGAAGAGTTTCCAAACTTGTCTCCAGTGACACGAGACATTAACGCTCCACAAGATAAAACTGCCACTTAGAGCCCAGGAGAGCTAAACCTTCCTGGGTTGGCCTGGGGGCTTGAGCAGAGTCATGGGTTCTCTGGCCCTGCAGCTGTGCGCTCTCTTCTGCCTGGTGGCTCACTTGGTTTCTGGCAGCCCCATCATGAGCCTGGAGCAGTCGCCTCTGGAAGAAGATATGCCCCTCTTTGACGATGTCTTCTCAGAGCAAGATGGTGTCGACTTTAATACATTGCTGCAGAGCATGAAAAATGAATTTCTCAAGACACTGAACCTATCTGACATCCCTTCGCAGGATTCGGCCAAGGTGGACCCACCCGAGTACATGTTGGAACTCTACAACAAATTCGCAACAGATCGGACCTCCATGCCATCGGCCAACATCATTAGGAGTTTCAAGAATGAAGGTAAGTTTACATTTTATTGATGAATTTGGCTTGGATTTTTTCAAGGAGTGAGAAGTTAATTTACAATGCATGGAAATAACATAGATAAGGGTGAATACATCTATGTAAGGGTGTATGTACACAGATACTCAAAAACGATGCATATTTTGGTCTATACCATTTTCATGGTCATTTCCCAAATGTTATTAAAAGGTACTTAAGAATATCTTTTAATTCAAAGTCATAAAGTGTCTACTATTTTGACATCATAATTTGGTCTTTAAAATTTTTTAATTTGAACTGCAAGTAATACAAGAAATTAATGTTGGGTTACCACTATACCTTTGTCTGTTATTTTCCAGATAGGTCTCAGTTTCCCTTTGTCTTTTAATTGACTAAAAAAATCTGTCAACTTCTACTTAGAATGAAAATAGACAAAACCCAAAAATCGTGACTTGTGCTTCACTCAAACTTTTAATGTGTTTCCATTTCCTGACCTTATTTAAGAAATATTCAGACAGGATGAAAACTTGTATAAAAGAACTGTTGTATGTATGTGACGTGTACATCCTTAAATTACTGTTTATAATGTCCAGGACGTATGCATGGCCCAGTTAATGATCCAGCTTATTTCAGTGTCTTTATGAATAGCAATGTGCAAGCTTTAAATATCAGCAGGAAAATGATGTTAGCTCCCTCAGCTTTATTCAATGACTAAATGTAATGACCTAGCAAGTTAATCTTTTATTTAATATGGTGCTAGTAGGCCAAAATATATATTTTTTCCTAATATGCATGGTAAAAGATGTGGATCCAAAGAAATGAATTCTTTAATATTTACCATTGTCATTAACAGGGTACAAAAGAGGGTTTTGATTGATGTTGACCAGCTGTTCTTAAAAGCAGAAAGGTGGTAGCAAAGAAATAGCTTGGGATTTGGAATTTTGAGGCAGGATTGACTTAGTGGTTGTGGATAATTAGCTTACTTTCTCTGAACCTGTTTTCTCATCTGTAAATTGGGGATAATATACCTACGTGACACAACTGAGAGATTTCAAAGAGGTTATGAGTAAGAAAGCATTGCATTTACTATGAATTGCTGAACAAACACTAGTTATTACTAAGGAATTCCTTAAATTCTAGGCATTAGAGGAAATGTGGAGTGGGTACTGATCCGTCCTGAAGATACCATTTGCCTTTAAAATTCAGATAACTGCCAAAATTTTAGGTATTCAGTAACACATTGGAAATGTTACTCAGTAACATTTAGTAACATAATGGAAATGGCAAACTGAAATTACAGATTCCTTTTGGGGGTGAGTCTGAACTGAAAATAAATGGCCTCCTTCCAAGGGCACCCTTCCTAGCACTTCTGAGCACTGAGCCCTGGGTGCCTGGTTCGGAGCATAGGTGGGAAAATGTTCACATACCCAGGGAAAACAGGAGTTTTTTTAGTTCTCACTTCTCCCATGGAGGATTTGCATGATGCAGGTCAGGAAGTGCAGTTTACAGATGGTCTTTTTTTTTTTTTTTTAAGATTTTATCCATTTATTTGACAGAGAGAGACACAGCGAGAGAGGGAACACACGCAGGGTGAGTGGGAGAGGGAGAAGCAGGCTTCCCACTGAGCAGGGAGCCCGATGCGGGGCTCGATCCCAGGACCCTGGGACCATGACCGGAGTCGAAGGCAGACGCTTAACAACTGAGCCACCCAGGCGCCTCCAGGGGGTCTTAATACCGGAGACCAGTGAAAGCGGGAGCGGATCTGTCTGTGGCCACCCAGCTGCCCGCATCTCTGCTGCTCTGCGGGTGGAATGCGCAGCCCCGAGGACATGAATCCTGCACCGGGCTGACTCTAATGGTTGTCCCTGTCTCTCTTTTGACTCTTTGGGTCTGCACAGTGCAGCTGCCTTGGAGACAATAACCAAGCCCGCCCTGCCCCCCCAAACCAAAACCAAAAAAACCCCTCTTCCAAATCTAACTGATCAGGGAAAAACAAATGCACCTCTAAAGTAGAAAAACCATGACTTTAATTCCTACCACTTCTGACCTCACTTTGTCATCTTGGGGAAGTCAGTCCTCCGCATTGAAGCTTGATTTCTTCTGGTGTAAAACGAACACAATAGCAATAAATGGTCATTGTAGGAACTAAATGAAAGTGTTTGCAAAACACTGGCACATTTAAATATGCTCAATAACATCAGTTCCCTTGCCCAGAACACAACACCTCCATATAATACTTTGTATATTTGCACAGTGAACTTATTTTTTTAACAACTTTATTGATGTATAATTGACATACAATAACCTGTATTATTTGAAGTGTATAATTTGACAGGTTTTGGCATATATAAACATCCACTGAAACCATTACCACTATCAAGATAGTGAACATATTCATCACCACTAAAAGTCTCCTTGTGCTTCTTTGTAATTAATCCCTTCCTCCCACTACCATGAGCTTTTATTTTGCACTTTTCTCATGGACAGAGCAACCAGTCTACTCCCCCACTTTTGGTCTTCTCATGCTCCCTGTCCTACGAGAGTCAAGTCTCTTTTTTCTTATAAGAGGGGTCAACTCCCAAGTTACTTGATGTATTAAGGACCTATGCCATGCCCATAAATCAATTTGATTTGATGTCCAGAACCATCAACTAGTTAATACTTTGGAAACATTGCCTCTGTTTAAGGTATCGTGGTAGCTCGGGGGCATAGAAGGAGTTTAAGCTGGGCTTTCTGCCAGCATGATTGACAATCTGGTTGGGAAGACCCATTCATAAAAAGAAAACTGAAATGGCAAAGCTCAAAGGAGAGATATAGAGAGTAAATATTGGAATCACTAAATTCTACACCTGAAACCAATATTACACTAGATGTTAACTAACTAGAATTTAAATAAAAACTTAAAAAAAAAAAGAGTAAATATTCAAGTGACCCAGAAGGCAGTAAACTTCTAGATAGGGAGGTGAAGAAGGGAAAGTCCCACAAGGAGGGGTCACAGCTAGAGAGGTGGAGGGGAGGAGAGGAGGCTTTCTAAGAGTCAGAAGCACATCTCCAGAGGTGTGGTGTACAGCAAGGCAAAGGAGTGTTTTGGCAAATGGTGAAGATACCTGTCTACCCTAACTAGGCGGGTTTATGGTTTCTTGAACCTTTCTACAAATATCAATTGTTCAATTACAATGTTCCATGCACTGTAGGGGATGAATGGGAACTATGACTAGATCAAGAGGGTAAGGCCTGGTTATAGCTAGTTTTAAGGGTCATGCTAGTGTTTCAATTCATCTCATTGGCCAGTATTTCCCACTGGCAGAGTATGAGATGATTTTAAGTGGTACCCTTCACAGAGAAACCTACGAATCATGTGAAATAATTAATGTGGATCAGAAAAAAAATCCACATGACAATCACCTCAGTGCCCTCATTTCATGAATGTTGTTCCTTAGGACAGGCCTAAAAGAGATAGTAAGTATAAAAATAATCATATAAAGAAAAATATTAAAGAGTACAATCTGGAACAGGGACCCTACTAAAATAATGAATCGGGTATACAGTTGGGAAAACACTGCCAAAGATGACAAAGAACCCCTCAGTTGGTGGTCTTTAGCACTCTGGTGTCATGGAACCCTTTGATGGATGACAAAAGCCTTCAGGGATATTTTGTAGTCATGTATTACCAGGGGCAAGTATACAAGAGCTTTGGGCTCCTATAAAATTCTCAGATAGGAAGTCAACATGATAATATCTGGAGGTGTGCTTCTGAGACTAAAGGACCTGTAACAATTTATTTCATAAACATTCTGAGTGATTCTTATGTGCCAAACTCCATGCCAGTCGCTAAGGGTACAAGACTAAAGCAACCAATCTATCCCAAGGTTCGTTTTCTCCCATTCCTCCTTGTCGAAGACCACACACCCAAAATTCAACTGCTGTGACCCCCTTGGTTTATGGCTATTTTGTTGACCTTGTCAGACTTTGGTGTCTAGAGAAGGAGTCAGCAAACTCTTTGTGTAAAGGGCCAGACAGATGGTAAATATTTTAGGTTTTGTGGGCCATGTGCTGTCGCAGTTCTGACATTGTATTGCAACAGTAGCCATTGACAACACAGAAATAAATGGGCCACGCTGTGCTCCCCTGATCCTTTATTTCCAGAAATAGGAAGCAGGCCCAATACGGCCCACGGGCTACAGTTTACCAACCTCTGATCTACGTGGAGGTCTTTTAGGAAGACCAGTGCTCGGCCAACCATGTGGGGAATCTTCACCTATTATGAATGCAAATATGAATGCAAAGATGAGCCACGAAGTGCTCATCCCTGAAAAGCTTCCAAAAAAGAGCAACCACCCCATGTTCCATTGATGGCTCTGTACTGGTTAGGAAAATTGGGGGCTTGCCTGCACAATCTCCAGGGTCCCTCCCAGCTCTGTAATTCTGTGGCCGATAAGCTATGCAAGCAAGGCTGAGAGAGTGTTCTCCCATTCATTAGGCAGCCACTTTCTGTCTTAATCTTGGCAGCTTAAGTCAGTTTAGCATTCTACCATTGACCTTTCAGTATTTTCTGTCGGAGAAATCTCACATTGTGTTTGTTTTCATTGATCGTCCCCCTCATTCCTCTGTATCAAGCTTCCCGCACAGATAGGCCCTCCTATTGCATAAATAAGCATCTGTTTTCCTCTGTGACATACTACAAATCTGATTTTTGTTTTTCAGATCTGTTTTCCCAGCCAGCCAGTTTTAACGGGCTCCGAAAATACCCTCTCCTCTTCAATGTGTCCATTCCTCACCATGAAGAGGTTATCATGGCCGAACTCAGGTTGTACACCCTGGTGCAAAGAGATCGCATGATATATGATGGAGTAGACCGGAAAATTACCATTTTTGAGGTACTTGAGAGCAGAGGGGACATTGAGGGTGAAAGAAGCATGCTGGTCTTGGTGTCGGGGGAGATCTATGGAACCAACAGTGAGTGGGAGACTTTTGATGTCACCGATGCCATTAGACGTTGGCAAAAGTCAGGCTCATCCACCCACCAGCTGGAGGTCCACATCGAGAGCAGACACGACGGAGCCGAGGATGCTAGCAGGGGACAATTGGAAATAGACACCAGTGCCCGGAATAAGCATGTCCCCTTGCTTGTCGTGTTTTCTGATGACCAGAGCAGCGAGAAGGAGCGGAAGGAGGAACTGAATGAAATGATCGCCCATGAGCAACTACTGGAGTTTGACCACTTGGGCCTGGACGGTTATTCCAGTGGGCCGGGAGAAGAAGCTTTGCTGCAGATGAGGTCAAACATCATCTATGACTCCACTGCCCGCATCAGAAGGAACGCTAAAGGAAACTATTGTAAGAGGACCCCGCTCTACATTGACTTCAAGGAGATTGGCTGGGACTCTTGGATCATCGCCCCACCTGGATACGAAGCCTACGAATGCCGTGGGGTTTGCAACTACCCCCTGGCAGAGCATCTCACACCCACAAAGCATGCAATTATCCAGGCCTTGGTCCACCTCAAGAATTCCCAAAAGGCTTCCAAAGCCTGCTGTGTGCCCACCAAACTAGAGCCCATCTCCATCCTCTATTTAGACAAGGGCGTTGTCACCTACAAGTTCAAATATGAAGGCATGGCAGTCTCCGAATGCGGCTGTAGATAGAAGAGGAGTCCTGTGCTTATTTAATAACTGTAAATGTGTATATTTTGTGTTCCTATTTAATGAGATTATTTAATAAGAGTGTACAGATCATAGAGGCTTGCTGCCTTACGGAAATGGGCAGGTCAGTTTGTTGTACGAAATGCATATTTTGCTAATACAGTCTCATCCCTTCCAATCTGTTTTTCTTTGGACTTGCCGTTTCTTGGCAATGCCATTTCCAATAGCAAGGGGCACGCCCCCCTAATTGTCCTCTAGGTCAATTTGAAAACAACAAGCCCCAAGCAGAAAGAGCGTGTCAGATGGTAGATATTTGTGTATGTATATGTGTACATAGATAAACTCACAAAGCTCTTTCGGTTCCATAGAGGTGGATTATACTCACACGTGTGCATGACTCAATCAAATGTGTATATATTAAAAACCAATGGTACGTTCTCAGTCAACTCTTCTCTGAGTAGGATTTATGTCAAGATAATTAGCACCAAGAATTTCACCCGCCTAGGAAGCATTACATTTCCCAAATACTGTTGGATATGTAGGTGTAGCATTTATCAGTTGAGTTTGTGCCATTGCTCAGAGCAGCAGGACCAGGTAAAGGATGCTGCATGTTTGAGGGGAGGGGTTATTTAATACAGAAACCAGATGGTTTCCAGAGGCAGTGGCCTGAAGCTACCATAGCAAAGGATGAGCCCACGGAGCACCACTGCGCTCTAGAGGGCAGCACCTGGTCAAGAAAAGAAAACAGAGGGGCCTTCAGGACGTTCCTGAGATAATAGGATCGCAAGGCCTGGTGTGTTGGCCTTCACCGCTGCAGAGGGTAGAGGAGGTGGGGAGGGCACTCGCAGAGGAGGAGGGGAAAGGACACAGATGCTATCCTAGGATGCGTGTGTAAAATTATAAACAGTTTTAACTGCAGAATTAAATCTTTTGGACAAAATAAAATTACCCGAGACCAAGAGGAGGAAAATCAGAAGGGATCTGTCTGTTGGACTCTTCTTAATATTTTGCTTCAATTCTTCATATTTTTCCCTCGCCTCTGCAGCTCTGCTTTTGCTTCTTTCCACCTCTCTCTTTCCCTCTTTCTCTCTTGCCCCAGTGCCCCGTATCCTTCTCTCACTCCTGTGTTCCCTGTCTTCACTGGCCTTCATTGCCCTTGCTGTGGGTTGGGAGGGGACACCTGAAAGCATTTGCTGTCACGGTGAGTGGAGTTAGTGCTCTAATGTCTAGATTTCCTCCCAATATTTAATTTGATTTTATTCTGGTAAGATTCTTTATGAAATGTTTTGTTCATGAAGAACACTTAAGTATAAGAGAAAAAAAAAAACCAAACCAGGGTCTAAAAGGATACTTCTAAATAAATGAATTAATAAATAGACACACACGCAAATGACTCCAAAGCTAAGCCCGAATTTTGAAATCAAGTTTGCCCCATGGGAGGCTTCCCAGTCCTCCCATTCTGCAGCAGTCTTTCCAGTTTGGAACTGACCAGGACTAAGGGACTGGGAAGCATTCTTGATGAGGATGGTCTAATGGGTTTGCCGGCAGTTGGTTAGTTGGAAGGACATGGAGACTCTGGCTCTGATCTTAGCAGCCCCCAGCACCACCGTCGATGCAAGATCATGGGCTTTGTGCAGGAAGAACCAGAGCAGTGCAGTTCTCAAACTGTTTTTGACTCCTCCAGGCATCTGACACTGATGGTTCACACTTCTAGGAATGCAGTTTCCAGTACATTGTCCCCCATTCACCCCGTTGAATGCTTCCTTAAGAAGTCCTGCATTTTTTTTTTTTACCCTGGGAAACCATCAGCTTCCTTTTCACAAACCTCTTGGGGTTATAAACTCATATTGCACTAGAAAATAGAGGTAAGGGAAGCTATTTTGAAGGACATTTTGCCCAATTTGGACATCTGCTCTGTACATCCACTGTCCACTGATGTCCAGAGGGCAGATCCTGGGAATTCACTGCCCCACAAAAGTGCAGTTTTGACCATCAGTGAATATACAGTGATTGACAATTTGAGATGGCCACACAACTCAGAATCATTCATTTATGAAAGAGCCTCCATATAAAATGGTGTGCATGAGTGTGTGTGTGTGTGTGTAACAGCCTTTGGATAGCCACACTTAGAGCCCTCAGTGGGGTGTGATGCATCCTTTATATCCATGGTACACACTGTGTACTCAGTTACTCTATGGTACTGCTTCTCCTTTCTAAAGGACACTGTCTATAATAGACATAAAGTAAAACCTCAGCTGAGCAGGATAGTTCTGGTTAGATAAAAATCAAGCAAAATCTTCTTTCTGTGTAAAATATATATGACACTGATGTGCTGGTAAATGCTTTAGGGCCAGTCCTCTTGATGCGTAGATTTCAATGGTGTAAATACTCTCACCAGAGCCTCTTTCAGGCTACCCATGTGATATCAAGCGGCTTGCAAAATTCCTGAAAACGGAGCAGGCTGCTCTCAGGAGACACGTGGGCAGGCCCTGGCACCCACTTGTTATTAGCAGGCTGATGTTAGGACACTAGGATGTGCCAGACCCTGCTTTCTGCGTGCTCTCTGCCGACACGGCCAGGTTTTGGGGAAAACCTTGTGGCAAGCGTTTATAATCACTCTTCTGTTAAAGACGTGTGAACATCTAGGCTGTCAGTGGTTAGGCTGTGTATCCCAGATGTTTGTCCTTATACTACAGGCCAGACATAAACATGCATTTCTATGATTGATTTCCTCGCTAGGGAAAAAGAGTACCGAAAGCCACATATTGGTTCTCCAAATGTTGCTAGTTGCATTTTTTTCATCAAGAAATGCAAAGCCATAAACTATAAATAGGAGACCCCCCCCCCCCAAATCAGGCGCCTTGCAGCATGTCTGCACCTCTCCTCCATCACTGCATTAACACGAAGCCATGAAGTTGTCAGATCCTTAGGAAGTAGGAGTCACTAAATGTCCTCTCTGGTCGTAGGCCTTGGCTGCATGCCACACCAGTCTTTTTTACTCTTTTATGGAAGAATTATCATCACTGAAGTTGATACACCTAAATGACTCTCGAGAAGGAGTGTAGCAGAGGGACTTTGACAGCCAACAACCAAAATATTCATGTAAAAGTTTCTAGGCTTCTTAACTATTTATTGATGGATATATTTATTTTTGTAATATAGTGTAGAATATCAAATATTTTATTTTTAATGTCTGTGACTCCCTCTTGGATAGAACAGTGCTTTTCAAATAATGCCTTCCTCAGAGTATGGCTCCTTTACAATTTATGGCCTGTATTTTCATCTGCCTTTTTGCACCAAAATTTCCTGTTACTTTAAGAGGACTTGCAATAAGCTTGCCATCACTTTGTATATTTGTGTCTTGCAGGCATGCTGTGAGCCCCGAGGCGTATTTACTCATTTGTAAATAGTATAGTTTTAACTGGATACTGTAGTTTTAACTGAAGTGTAGGCGTTCCAGAAAACATTTAACCAATACGTTGTCATTTTTCCGTGAGAGGCGAATATTGTCAGGCTGTGAGGGGCTGGGATTGCGGGTCAGTGAGTGGAGGCAGAGTTTAATTGGGCTTTTCATTCCCCAAACTAGGTGCTTCCTCCTGATTGTATCCGTTGCCTTCACTGACCACCAATTCAGAGACCCACTTGGACAAATCCATTTGTAATTAGACCAATTACTCTATAAATATAAAAAAAAAAAAGTTGATTTAGGGATTCCCAAGGGAGTCAGCCTCAAAATGCATAATTTCTTTCCCTGAGTGTAATTTTTGGCCCAAGAAATTAATGGTAAATACTTTTCCCAGAACTGTTAGTACGTGTTTTGGTTTTGTTTGGAATCTATATTCTTCAGGTAAAACAGATTTCCACAAAAAGGAATTTTACATATTACTTCGTACTGGACCCATCAACAGCCTATAAAGCCCAGAAGCTTTGTGGCAAAGCCATTTACAAGTTGTCTGTAGCGCAGAAGGGATGTTGCCTTTTCTAAGGGTGGTGGACCTTTTCACAGAGTCACTGTGGACCATACCTCACCCTTTGCAGTTCTGGTGAAAAAGGAACACGGCTGTAAGTCTGTGCATTTTCTCACTTCCAACAAGGACATTTGACTTCACACAGTCGGTGGAAGAAAAGTACGTAATGTACACCAGCGGCATAAAAAAGGGTGTTTCTGGATGTGGAAATGTATCCTAAGTCAACAGCCTCATCTAGGAATGACCGTTTGTTGTGCTGGGCATGCTTGTCTCACACACAAGCACTTGTTTTGTGTGTGTCCGGCTTGATCGCATGGGGGAGGTGTGCGCGCTCCTGCCCATCTGACAAACGGGAAACCCGCCAAAACCACAGTCACGCACAACCAGCTAAAAAGCACGCACATTTCTTTTCTTGTGTAAAACGTGTTCATCATTTATGTCCAAATTTCTGTAGTAATGACTAGACTAAACGAAGATGAAGATATTTTACACTGTGTTCATAAACCAAATGTGTACATTCAGAGTCATCGTGTTAAATAAAATGGAAACGTTATTTTGACCATAATTATTTGCAACTTATTTTTCCTTAAGATGAAATGTCTTTTGCACTCCCCCCTAATCCTACTCCCTCCCCCCTTTTTTTTACGTTTTCATCTCACAGTAAATCCAGGTGGACTAAAACTTCTTCCTGTATTAGTAGAACAGCAGTGGCCTGAAGAAACAGTGTCCTGGCTTTAGCTTCTAAACCAGAGAGCGAGCTTCTGTTATGTGGTTCTCCCATCTCACACAACTTTCTGTAAATCCCATGAATGCCAGAGACATAGCTAGAAAATGAACTGAGCTCTTCTTGGTCCACAACCGAGAAATATTTCTTCTTTGAATTTAGAATGACGCAGATGAAAGAGATATTACTTAGGGAAGCACATTCAAGCCAAGTTTCACTGAAATTTGATTATTGAACATCATAGAATCTCAGGCTAGAACAGACTTGTAAACATGTTACTATTAACTGCCCCCAGCAGCCCACCAAAGTACTTTCAATCTTTTCTGCAAATATTAGTAAAGAGAAGGGAGTGCCATACCTCCTTAAAGGCACCTATTACAGTTTTAGAGGGCTCTGCCTCGATTGTACTCTATTTATCCAATCGTGGAGGTCACTATGTGCACAAGTCACTGTAGGAGAAACAAAGGTAAGCAGAAAGTTACGGGGAGCTCTTCCTTCTATGGAGTTGAAGTGTCTCCTCTGTCCCTCATAACTTCCCAGTTCACAAGTCTGGGGCGGGGCACATACACATCGAATCCATCTTTATGACAGCCTCTAGGCATGCAAATCGCTCTCCTGTCCTTCTGGATCCACTGTTCCCATTTCCTGCAATGATGTGCCTCTGAGCACAGAGCCAGACACAGCGAGCTCCCTCAGCCAGATGGAAACAGAAGGTCTGCACCTGGACCAGGGCCTGTCCCCTGAGTGGATAGCGGGCCTGGTGGACTGACAGACCCTGCTGCCTGTTCTGGAAGGAAGTTCATTTCTATGGTAGAATGTGGGATTGGGAGGCCATAGAGACAGAGCCAGGTGAACTAAAATTCCTTCTATCGGACAATCATCGTGTACCTCTTTTGGGGAGAATCTTCTGATGTCCCGGCTGGTAGGCTTTATCTGACAAAAGTGTCAGCAGAGAGCACAGTCTTTGTCCCTCAGGATCAGGAGAACTGATAAGGCCAGGACAAGAGTTCGAGTCGTGAAGGGAAGGGAGCTGAGAACCCAAGATGGGGCGCAGGCCAGGGCTGGACTAAAAAGGCCTGGAAAGCCGTTCTTCTGACTTGATTTTGAATTCTTTAGCAACCTATTCATTCTGTTCCCTAAACAATTCCATCTGTGGTTGTCTCTCACAGGGTGGTGCCTGGACCCATTCTCCACATGTGGTCTGACCTGAGCATGGCGCCATAGGGCCAGCCACCATTATTCTAGGAGTTTCTTATCTACTGAGACAGCCTGGGATCAAATTGGGGAGACACAGCTGCAAGTTATCTTGGGGGACAGTGTGTTTACAGAGTGAGAGAAAACATTTTCAAAGCTCGGATTATGCATTGAATACGGTTTCTGATGGCGTTCCTAGTGGGAATTGGTCTTGGTGGTGTTGCAGGAAAATAAGGCCATGAGGCAGGGCTGCATGTGACTTTAGTCACGTGGATGGGAGCCCACTTTTGGGCCAGAAGTGACTATTTGTAAATAAGGGGCCTATTTTGGAGAAGGTGAGAGCTTGTTAACTTGGGTGGTTATAAATGGATTATGCGATTATCTCCAACTCACTCTCCCGAACTGTCAGTTTACAAGAACCAGTTCCTGCCCTCTCTTAACCTTCCTCAGACCGTTAGCACAGAGCCAAAGTGCTCATCTCGTTCCGAGAAGGAAACCCCAAAACACATGGACACCTCAATCCATTCTTACTCTTAAATGTGATTCTGAGAATCTTACAAAAAATTTAAGCCATTCAGTTCAATTTGAGATTCTTTGGTGGGAGGCAGGAAGCACCATGGTCAAATCAGGATTTGGCAGAAAAGTTTACTCACAGGACACAGGGCCAACTTTCTTGCACCGCATGGGAATGTGCTAGAAAATCTGGTGCTAACACCTTATGAGTATTCCTGCCTAACATGCGTAACCTAACCTGACCCTGAGTGCAGAAACATCACACGAACCCATGAGAAGGACATGCTACAAAATAACTAGTCTGTACTCTTCAAACCCATCCATGAAAGGCAAAGATAGATTGAGAAACTGTTCTAGATTAAAAGAGACGAAAAAGATGTGACACCTAAATGGAACATGTCACCCTGGACTCGTCTGAGATCGCTAAAAAATGGCCAAAAAGGAAATTATCTTTTTGTTAGGCTCCCTGCAGCTCAGTTAGGAGAGCATCCAACTTTATCAATTGTAGACTCTCAAATGACATTTATTTTCAAAAATCTTCTGCATGGTTATTGCTCTTTTTTGGAAGCTGCGAGAGGTTTCTGCAGGAGGAGTAAGTAGGCTTTTGCCCAATGCAATGTTGAAGAAGCAAGCAGGCGACACTAAAAATGAGACCTTTGCCCAGTAGGCAAACTCAATGGAAGGAACAGAGCCGGGGGCGAGGGGGTGGCTGTAGGGGACACACTTCATCAGTGTGGCAAACCTGACGTCAGTAGATGCGCTACAACAAAACATTTTCCTGAAATAGCCAAGCTCAACACTCCACTCCCCAAAAAGAAGCAAGCTTTTCAGGCAATAAACCATCTGTGTCAAGTGTTTAGAAAACGGATCTCCAATCACTGGTAATTTAAACTTCCTTATACCCCAGTTCAATGCTTGATAAGGAAAGAGTGCTAACAAGATGGGAACTGAGTTACTATATTAAGAAACCCAGACAGAACAAAAACCAGCCCCCTGCAGTCGTTTTGTTTATGCTGTAGACCCATCTGTTTTAATTAACATCATATTTACATGAGACCAGCTCCTGGTACAGCGTTTGCAGCAACTGTCACATGGTTTGTTCTTTGTTTTTTATGAAGGTTTTGCAAAAGCATAACTGAGACCAGGCCTGAATAAGGGATATATAGTGGAATCATGTCACAGCATCCTAGCTTCCCCAGGCCAGGCGCACCTGCTGTGGGGTTTGGAGCCAGGTGTCAGATGGCCGGAGAAAAATAAGATGTCCAGTTAAATTTGAATCTAAGATAAGCAATGAATAACTTGTTTGGTATAAGTATGTGCCATATATTGCATGGGACATATTTATACTCAAAACATGTTCTTTGTTTATCTGAAATTCAAATTTAGTTGGGTGTCCTGTGCATTTATTTGCTAAATGTGGCAACCTTAGTCAGCTAGTGCTCTGCAGGTTACAGGAATGGAAAGAGCCAGAGGAAAATAAAGTAGCTATCCTTCCGTTCCCACGTGGGCTATTCAGAGAATCACAAATCAAGCCTAGCAAGGTTCATTGTTGAAGAACAGCTTTGAGATTGGAGATTGAAATCTACTTGTCCATGATACCTGCTATATTGAAAACGGTAACGTTACCTCACACATCATCCTCCCCATTCCCCTAAAAATCTTTCCTTTAAAAATTTTAAAGATTGGGACGCCTGGGTGGCTCGGTCAGTTAAGTGCCTGCCTTCAGCTCAGGTCATCATCCCAGGGTCCTGGGATCACATCCCACATCGGGCTCCCTGCTCAGCCAGGAACCTGCTTCTCTCCCTCTGCCTGCCGCCCCCCCTACTTGTGTGCACTCTCTCTCTGACAAATCTTTAAAGATTTTATTTATTTATTTGAGAGAGAGAGGCTGGGAAGAGGGGCAGTGGGAGAGGGAGAGAATCTCAGGCAAACTCCCCACTGAGCACGGAGCCCAACCTCACGACCCTGAGATCATGACCTGAGCCAAATCAAGAGTCCAAAGCTTAAGTGGCTGAGCCACCCAGGTGCCCCAAAAATCTTACCTTTAAAGGTTCTTTTTCTCATATTGACTTTGCCTGTTTTAGATTTTGTTAAATTCATAAAAGTGAAATTGCTAGAGAAAAGGACATGCACATTCAGAATATATCATTCTGAGAGATACTAGCAAGTTCATCTCCAAAATGTTATACAAATTCTACTCTATCAGCTGTATACAAGAGTACTGTTTCTCTACAGTTTCCAATATTCAACACTACTGCTTTTCTTAATGGATGCTGCTCTTGTTGAATTGTGTCCCCCAAGTTCATAGGTCGAAGCCTTAACCCCCAGTACCTCAGAGTGTGACCTTATTTAGAAATAGGGTCTTCAAAGAGGTAGTCAGTTGAAATGAGGTCATTAGGGCAGGCCCTAACCCAACACGATTGGCGTCCTTATAAAAAAGGCAGATTTGGACGTAGAGAGAGCCATGAACATGGGGTGAACACAGTGTGAAGATAAACGCAGAGGTCGGCATAGTGCATCTTCAAGCCAAGGACCTCCAGTGATTGTCAGAGGACCACCAGCAACTAGGAGAGAGGCATGAACAAGATCTTGTATCACAGCCCGCAGAAGGAACCTACCTTGCTAACACCTTGATCACAGACTTCTAGCTTCCACAGCCATGAGATGATCAATTTCTGTTTCTCAAGCCGCCCTGTTTGTGGTACTGTTACAGTAGCTCCAGGAAACCAATACAGATGCTAAGTACAATAAATATGAATACATTTAAATTTATTTCTGTAATGATTGGTGAGTTTGAATATATTTGTTTATATTTCTTGACTAATTCTCTTTATTCTATCAAGAGACTTCCTTTTATCCATTGTTCATATTCTCCTAACTGATTTATTGGCACATATTAAGCCATATATGTTGTGTGCAATTAATCCTTTGTTATAGACTGTCAATAGTTTTCCTGTTTGTTGCTTCTCTTTTAACATTTCAAAAATACTGTGTTTTGCTGCTCAAACTTTTTACATTTTTATTTAGTCTTTTCCTTTGTGACTTCTTGGTTTTGTGCATCATGCTTAGAAATGGTTTCTCCATCTCAAAGTTATGAAAATGTTTTTTTCAGCAGGGGAATGTGTGGCCTAGCTTAATGAAACAGCCAAAGGAAGAAGAAGAGGTTGAGGGAATAGGGATGTTTTTTCCTGACTCAGACCATCATAAAGCAATTTCACACTGGGCCTGGAAAACGTTGAAAGCCTCACTTTATCTTATAAGTTCTTCAAAAACCTCCAATTTTGCAATTGCCTCTCAATCCGTAGTTCCTATGACCAGAGAGCTGGTTGCTTACTCCTCCCTCAATGCCCAGGGAACCGGAAGCCAACCCCAGGTTCTTCTATGCTAATGTTCCATCACGTCTTCAGGTTGTCGTACTGGATGTTCCCATTCTCTGTCCCTGTGGGACCAACCATACCCGAACAGTGCTCGGAGTATAATACCTCACCAGTGTGGAAGCTGGCCAGGGGCTCCTTGAGTCTCTCTCTCTCGGTCTCTTTACATGGCTACCTCAGGGTAACTGGGCCTCTTATGTGGTGGCAGAAGGTTTTGAGTACCTAAGAGTGCTAGTGAGGCAGAAGTTGTTTTGTCTTTTATTAACTAGCCTCCAAAGACATGCAGCATCACTTTCTCCACATTCTATTCTGTAGGACTGAGCCATCAAGGCCAAATGATCAATGGGATGGGAATTAGACCCATCTTCTGAAGGGACATATGTTGATGATTTTCAGGCATCTTTGAATACTCCCATCAATAACATCTAAGAAATCTAAGAAATCTCTAAGCTGATTCCCTCTCTTCTGTGCACTGTCCTTCATGGGTCCATATGCCTGCATTCCTTGCCCCACTAACCCTGAGAGAGCCAGCCTGTCCCTGCTCAACAGTAACTTCTGTTCTTCACTCTTCCACCAGAGCAGGTCAGCAGCTTGGCTCCTGAACTTGGATTTCCTTCATGGGGCTCAGACTTGAGTGCTTGATTTTCCTCCCCACAAACATGGGAAATGCATGTCAAGTTTTCCGTGGGGGCACAGTTTGAAGCAACTCTTACTTCACTTCAAGAGTAGGGTGGGCATTCTTCCCCTCCCCTTAATTCCAAAATGCAGAAACAGTCCAAGTGAATTCATAGTCACAAAATCACATTTTGAATACACGTAGGCATGGAAAATATTTCCTTAATGAGAAAGTTTTTTTCTTAAATTAAGTCAAATTGTGATAGGTTTTAAAAATTTGGTGAGTCAACATGGCTAAACACCATGTTTAAGCTAGAGCCATAAGCCTCTTTCAGTTCTGTTTGTTTATTAGATTTTAAATAAATTCTAATTTGGAATTCTTGCTGTTTGGACAAAGGAATAGCAGAAAAATTAAGTAACCTAACTAAAGTCAACAAATTAGTCAGTGGAAGAATTAATCATTAAGACCTAGTTACTGCAACTTCTTATGTTGGGATTCAATCTGACATGCAACCAAGATGTTTTTAGTGAACTTTTATCCTAAGATTTGCTTCAATACTTGGGGTTGTTGTTGTTTTTAATGAGCAGAAAACAAACAAAAAATTCCAGATCCTAACAGACTATCTTCTATATTTTCCAAACTTCTATGAACATTTTTGAACAAAAGCCGGATTTTAAGACTGCCAAGCAATATAGCAAGTGCAGATCTACGTAATGTGGTTGAATGCCATTGGCTCGAGGAGTTGCAAAGTGAGAAGCAAAGTGCTTTTGAAACAACCCAGGAACGTGGTGTTGAAAAGCCGCATGTAGAGTTAAGTAAAGGTTGGAGGCAGTGCGGACTCCCAGGCAAGTACAGTAACCAAGTCCCGTGATCCATCACCTACAGGTTTGTTGTTTTTTGCCATGACAACAGCTTATCTTTGGTAGATGTTTTTGGATCCACAGCTGACACTTGAGGAGGTGGCTTTTCTTAACTGGATTGATGAATGAAGACCAAATATGAAAATGAAGCAACGGAGCAAGAGATTTCTCTATGGAGGAGATCAAGGGATTCAGTATAACTGCTCTTTTCGTGATGTCAAAAAGACACCAAGTGGAGCATACTGGTTTCTCTGAGCTCTTATATTCACAAAGAAGATGCAGTGAATCGATCACATACAGCTCATTGGAGCCCTTTAGAGCTATGACTAGTGCTATTCCTAGCACAATAACTAAAATCGGTAATGGAAACATCCAACTGTTGGCCTCTAATCCTTGCACCCAGGCAAATTAGATCAACCCGAAGTCCCAGTGCCAGATTTCAGACTCTCCTAGGCCCACCCTGAGTTTGCATGGCCATCTTGTCATTTTGGACAAGAAGAGTACAGGCGCTGGGACAGACCTCGTCCTTGTCTTCTCCTTAGACCACCGAATGATCCCACCCTTCTCTTTGAGCTGTCTAGAACGGAGATGGCAACCCCCGGGGCCAGGCAAGTAACATCAACAGTGAGGTGGCCTGGAGACTGCGGAGGGCTTAGATTCCACCTGTTGGCAGCAGCACTGGTGCAGGTCCGGACAATGGTTGCCATGTAGAGTTTAGGCCCATGTGTGCCAGATCTTCCCATTTTTAAGATGAGCTAGAAATCTGGAATTTCAAATTTTTTGAATGCTTCCGTCTGATTCCAGAAAGCTTCTCCATTCTGCGAAGTACAAATAATGCATCTCCGTGAGCCAGATTTGGCCCACAACCTACCTCTCTGGCCTCGAGGTTAGTTGGAACATGGGGAGAATCACAATCCCCCTGACTGGGTCTATGATTTTTCCTACTGAGCCCAGAGCTCTAGCAATGGTGTCCAGAACTGGAACTCTTCCTCTTAAGGCTCATTCTCTCTGTTTGACTCTCAGCTGCTTCTCTTAGTCAAGAAGAATCAGGAATTGGGTTGGGAGTTTCCTTGCCCCCTCCTCCCCAGATCTGGAGAGATTACCTCTGCTCCTTGGTAGTACAAAGTCAACAGCATCTTTAGAGTCCCCGGTAGGCCTGTTAAGGCCTGCCCTTGTTCCTGGCATTGTTCCTACAGCTCAACATTAGAATGGGACTTTCTCCAACAAAGAGGCATTCTATTCCAATAGTTCTCAGGCTATATCAGAATCATCCAAGGAATAATTTTTAAAAAAGTGTCTGGTCTTACTCAGGAGAATCAGATTTGGTCAAAGGGGTATGACGTTGGGGAGCAGTTCTCAAATGTTTTGTCCTCAAGACCCCTTTGCATCCTTAAAAATTACTAAAGATCCCAAAGAACTTTATGTGGGTTATATCTATTTATATTTACTATATTTACTACTTACAGTTATTATATTTCTAACTGAAAATATTTAAATATATATTTACTAATCCATTTTAAAATTAATAAACTCATTGCACGTTAATATAAACTAACATATTTTGTGAATAATAAATATATTTTCCAAAACAAAAGTGATGAGAAGATTGGCATTGCTTTACAATTTTACAAATCTTTTCAATGTCTGGCTTAATAAAAGACAACTGGATTGTCCTCTCTGCTTCTTCATTCAATCCATTGCAATATGTTGTCTTGGTTGAAGAGATGAAGAAAATTTGACCCCCTACAAATTTGCAGTTAAAAAAGGGAGACATATTTTAATAGCTCATTCAGATAATTGTGGATATTCTTTGATACTATACTAAAACTTAGTGAGTGATACTTTCTTAAATGTTAGTGGCAAAGTGAAATTTTAAAGATTTTATTTATTTATTTGAGACAGAGAGAATGAGAGAGAGCACAGGAGAGCGGGGAGGGTCAGAGGCAGAAGCAGGCTCCCTGCCGAGCAGGGAGCCCGATGCGGGACTCGATCCAGGGACTCCAGGATCATGACCTGAGCTGAAGGCAGTCGCTCAACCAACTGAGCCACCCAGGCGCCCCAAAGTGAAATTTTAAATCGTATTAATGAACTCTGTACTTAGTTACATTAAAATCCGTTGGCCTTTTTGCACTTTTTTTTTTGTCTCACCATTCTGGATGCCAGAAGTCCAGAATCAAGGTGTTGGCAGGGTTGGTTTCTTCTACTTTTAAAAACATTTTTTGAGTATAATTGATACACAATGTTACATCAGTTTCAGGTGTACAACACAGTGATTCAACATCTCTCTATTATGCTGTGCTCACCACAGTGTAGCTCCCATCTGTTACCATACAACGCTATTACAGTATCATTGACCATATTCCCTGTGCTGTACGTTTTATTTCTGTGACTTACTCATTCCACGACTAGAGGTCTTCTTGCACTTTTAATGGATATTTTACCTAAGAATGATTCTATAATATCATGCTTTTGTCATTTGGAAAATATTTGTTCACACGTCTTCTAAACGTTGACACACTTCATTTATACATATACATCATCACACATCATGTAGCTCTGGGAAAACTGCATCGTATAGCGCTCATTCTCCCTGAGAGAATGAAAACGATAAAAGCAAGTATCTTGGATTGTTGTGAAAATGGTTTTGACCTCTATGGACCCTCTGGTGTATCAGAAAGAGCCCTTTTCTAGAACTATATAGATCTACTATATATAGTGCTACAGGCTAGCTAAGCGACCTTAAGAAAGTTTCCTCACCTTTCTATGGCAGTTTCTCAGTTTTAAAATGGAAGTTCGGGGGACGCCTGGGTGGCTCAGTCGGTTAAGCAACTGCCTGCGGCTCAGGTCATGATTCTGGAGTCCCGGGATCGAGTCCCGCATCCGGCTCCCTGTTCGGTGGGGAGTCTGCTTCTCCCTCTGAGCCTCCCCCCTCTCATGCTCTCTCTCTCTCTCTCTGTCTCCCTCCATCTCTCTCTCAAATAAATAAATAAAATCTTAAATCAAAGGTAGAAAAACGTGTTGTTGTGAGGGACTGTCCCTCGTGTTATGGGATAGTTAACATCTCTATCTCCCTCACTAAACACAGGTTGTAGCCCATCTTCAATCCTTCAACACACCCAGAACCCTGGAGTAAACCCTCTAGGGGGCGATATTGCCTCCACTTGAGATCTATTGGACTAAATGAACTTTAAGTTTCCTTTTAATTCTGACACCAACTCTATTAAAAAGTGAGAAAATGACCTAAAATAAGTGAACATATTTTGAATTTCTCCTTTGCTTTGTGTGTATATGTGTGCATGAGTGGGTGCATGTGTGTGAGTGTATGTGTGTGCACACATCTATTTTAAATATATCTGACTTGAACAAATGTTTATGACAATTTTGGTCTAATGACAGAGAAGGTAGCACGATTAGAAGAGCGAGAGTGGAGGCAGGAAGGGGAAATAAGTGTAGGGAAAAAAATCCACATTCTCCTGCCACATTTTTATGAACGAAGAATTTGTAAAATCTTTAACAGTGGTTAGTGTTCTGTATATCCACTTGAGCAGCTGACCTGAGGTGTGGGAAGAGAGAGCCAAGGGAAGAGTTCCCTAGACTACCAAACTCTGGAGACCATATAGACAGCCATGAAAACGTCCCTCAGCCAGCTCTACCTCCTTTCTGCTCCTGAAGGGGCAGGTGTGTCCTAGAGGCTAAAAGCCTGAGTGCTAGAGCCAGCCTGCCTGCTTCTTACTTAACCCCTCTATGCTTCTGTTCCCTCATCTGCCGAGCGCAAAAAATAAAAGCACCTACCTGATAGACTTACTGTGAGAAGGAACTGTGTGAACGCATACGACGTACTTGGAACAGTGTGTGCCAGTGGATAACGAAGCAATAAATGTCAGCTAATAGTGTTACTAAGTGAAAGCAGGAAGCCCAGCTCCCTACTGCTGAAAAGTTCGGGCCACCTTTGATGTTTTGTTCACCTTTCTCTGTGACATTTTTCCATTCTCCTCCCATAAGGCTGAATATAAAACTGATTTATCATACTTTTATGTGAGCACATGCGCAGTTGGTTTTCAGAGGGGGAAACACCATGTTTATAAACCTGGATGGTTTCAGTGAAGAGCTCCCAGACTGCTTTCCAGATGTTCATTCTAAGTAAAGGCAAAGAAATTTCCCAAAGCCCCATAAAGCGGGCACACCAGAATTTTGGGGGATTGGAACACACACTTTTAAATGGGGCTGATCTGAAATTATCTCTGTTGGCAACGAAAATCCCACAGAAACAGGCCAAAATGGAACTCCTGAGATTTCTAGCTTTGAGAATGGCCAGTGAGAAGAAAATTCTAGATTTAAAAGGGAGACCACCTTGCCAGGACTTTTCCAAGGAAAGCATTTGGAGAAGATTAGAAGGGAATCCTGGAGATCTTCCTGTATAGTCTTCCTCTTCCTCCTCCAGAAAGACAGAGATTGATTTACTTTTGGCATTCTGCTCTTTGCAGAACCTCTCCGTGGGCTCCAAAGAATTTATACTTTCACATCACCAGAGAAATGATGGTGGTGGGGGGAGGATAAGCAGGCAAAGGCACCTACCTCTTGGGTTAACTGCGCCCTATTTGTGACCTGACTTCCGGCTGACTCATGGAATTCTGAGAGAAGAGTTCTGACAGATGTGTATACTCCATCAGCATTGCAGAGATAAGGGTAGGTGATCTCACAGCAAAGCTTCTGTATGTTTGTGTATGTTTGTCTCTGAATAAATACTCTCTAGTAGAGCTTCTCGGTCCGTGTTTCTCGTATCTGTTCCTAAGTGGCCCAGACACTTAGCTACTCTTTCCTCAAGATTCTACTAATGACCAATTTAAGAACCACCCTTACCGTACCCACCATAAGACTACCACTCAAGTGTCATCTTCCCCAAGAGGCTCCCCCACATTTGGTGTTGGGTTCTTCTTTTTTATGTGTCCTATCAGCAACCATTACACACGGCCATTACAGCACTCGCCCTGTCAATCTGGAAAAGTCTACTCACAAGGACTGTATTTTTAATAATTTCATCCCATACCTACCAGGAATATTGTCTCTCCTGTTTCCTTTGCCAGAATGCCCTTCTTAGGGCTCACTCTGAAAACCCATCTATTCTCTTACTGAGGACTCTATTTACTTCTTATGTAGCATTAATCATCATCTGCAGCTTTTTTATTTGTTAGTTTTCTAGTATCTGTCTCTCTCCCTCTAGAAGGACCCTGTGTGAAGGCAAGGACCTTGCTTTCTTGTCTCCATCACAGAGCTTGGCTTTCACTAGGTGCTCCAAAAATATTACCTAGAATAAATAATAACATGCCTGGCACATACATGATAGCCAAAAAATACCTAAAATTCAGTCCAGAGCTGCATTACTGCATATCTTTCCAAAAACTAATTCTCTGTATTTTTTTGTTGTTGTAGAAAACTCTTATTTCATGCTGATCAGTATCATTAATATCACACACACACACACACACACACACACACACGTATTATGTGGAAATGATGCAAAAGTCTTTTTCGGTGGGATGGTGTCTGCTGGTGACAAGGACCGAGTACTTCTTGGAGACTACTGGTTCTTCAGGGCTTTGAGACAAAGCACATTTTCTTTAAAAACCCTTCCTTTGGTGGGCACCTGGGTGGCTCAGTCAGTTAAGCGTCTGCCTTTGGCTCGGGTCATGATCTCAGGGTCCTGGGATCGAGCCCCGCATCGGGCTCCCTGCTCCACAGGAAGCCTGCTTCTCCCTCTCCCTCTGTCCCTTCCCACTGCTTGTGCTCACTCGCACTCTCTCTCTCTCTCAAATAAATAAGTAAATAATCTTGAAAAAAGAAAGAAAGAAAAAAAAAAAAACCTTCCTTTTGAAACTATTGGAAGCACCCTTGGGAATTCCTTTCTTGGTTTTAGAGCAGGGGCAGACCCAAGGGACCTGCCCTGTAGCCCATGTTGGGATGTATGTGAGGCTCGCTCCAGCCCAGTGCTCTGGACCCATCAATTAACGTTCCCACCTCCACTTACCTACCCAGGCGGGGATAAAGACCTCGGAAAATATTGTTTCCTCAATATTCCCTCCAGCAAAGAGAAATACTGTTTGTCACCATGGAGTAGACAAGACAGGATCTTTTCTTTTTCTATGCATTTTTTTTCCTTGGCATAGCTGTCATTCAGGTCCTGCACAGGTGGTTGTAGAAGGCAGGATGAGGAGGGGCCCCGAGGATGCCCAGGCCATGGCTCTCACTGGGTCACTTCCATACAGGTCACCCTACAATGAATTCAAGCAATAAAGTCTCTCCGTAGGTGAAGTACCCCGGCGCTGAGAGGCCCATGTGCTCCCAGATGGCTTTACAGCTCCTCTCCAAAAGAGCCACTGACTCTTTTTTTTTTTTTTTTTAAGATTTTATTTATTTATCTGACAGAGAGACACAGCGAGAGAGGGAACACAAGCAGGGGGAGTGGGAGAGGGACAAGCAGACTCCCCACAGAGCAGGGAGCCCGATGCGGGACTCAATCCCAGGACCCTGGCATCATGACCTGAGACGAAGGCAGACGCTTACCGACTGAGCCACCCAGGCGCCCCAAGAGCCACTAACTCTTAAAAAGAGAACTTTGGCTTCCTTGGCCTTCACGTTTCTTGAAACTTCCAGCTCATTCGGGACTGCCACATGGAGAACGACATCAAAATGCTGGGATTTAGTGACTCTTACTTGCCTGCCTCCCGCTTTTGGCATCGGTAGCTATTACTTGCCTCTAAGTAATTTCCCCGTCTGGTAACCAAGTTTTCTCCAGAAGCTCCCCTATTTGGCCAGCAGTGTTAGTACAGAGCACACTCAGCCTGAATTCAAAACTTGGTTGCACCTGCAATAGCAGCGAGACGCTGGGCTGGGCATGTGGCCTCGCCCAACCTCCTTCACTGATTGCTTGCTTATGTGTTATTATTTAGCGAAATAAGAGTCACTAATAATGCCTCCTTCTTAAGATTTTCTCACTAAGTGGAATCATCCATGTAAATTGTTCATACAACGTCTAAAGTACTGTTAAAGCTTACATTTTAGCAATAGTAATAAAAATACAATGAGTTTAAATGATAGCTAATCCTGATAAATTATCAACATTTATCAGCATCATTATTGTTACAATGATGATTAAGAGAATGGGTGTTAATATAAAGCACACCACCTTTTTTTTTTTTTTAAGATTTTATTTATTTATTTGAGAGAGAGAGAGAGAGAATGAGCACGGGGCGGGGCGGGGGGGAGCGGAGGGTTGGTCAGAGGGAGAAGCAGATGGAGTTCGAGGCAGGACTCCATCCTGGGACTCCAGGATCATGACCTGAGCTGAAGGCAGTCACTTAACCAACTGAGCCACCCAGGCGCCCAAAGCACACCAGCTTTTGAGCCTTGTGTCTACCACTTGCCATCTTTGTGCTCCTTTCCTCCTGCATATCTCCTGTGCAAATATGAGCAACAATAGCCCTCAAAAGACTACCGAGGGGATTCGGGGAGGTCAAGTTAAAAAATAAAGAAATGAAAGCTTAGGGCCTGGCTAATAGGTAAGTGTTCAATAAACCTGAGTTGCTCAAGAGGAGAGCTCAGTAGCAGAACTCTCTTCTCCTCTGTGAGGACAAAATTTGGTGACTCTTTTTCTCCCACAGTGCCTTTTTGTCCATCTTGAATTATTTTGTAGGTAGAGCGACCAGGTACAGAACTTCGATCCTGAGGCCATCAGTCAGTCAACCAATGCTGACGAAGCCAGAGGCTCCCCCACCTCAGTTCACGGTGCTCTTGCTTTCTCAGTAAGTGGTTCTCTGATCCCTGGGCCAAAAGAACTATCTAATGGCACCATTTATTGAGTAGTTAAGTCCAAACAATCTAGGAAGCATTCATTTATTTATCTATCTATTTATTTATTTATTTAATAATTTAGTCGCTGTTCAGAAAAAACACGCACATACATTGAAACAAGAACAATACTGTTTTTCATTTTACTTTGAAATCCCCACAGTTACTAGCAGGCTGTGCTGTTGTTGGGCACGGCAAGCTTTCCCAGACCAGCCACCCTTGTTTCCTGTCCCACACTGGTTTTCTGCAACTCGTGCATTTTGTCACAGCAACAACCCAAAGCCAAACTTCAAAAGATCTGATGTCATTGAAAGGAATGCAGATGATCTAATGTTGAAGCTGTGCACTATCTGTCTCCAGCTGGTCGTCTGCGCTGGGCCTCACGGATGTCGAGGATCGCTGTTTCCCTCAGAAAGGTAAAAGACCGTGGTGCCCTGTGGGTTTGCTACAGTGCTTGCGGCAGGGTGCCTCGGCACACGGTTTGGGAACGGCCGGTTAGATCGCTCCGTTGCTGTGTGCCAAGAGGTTGGCCAATCACCGGATCTGATGCATGAATCGGAGGGACACAGTGTGGGCCCCACGATTCTTAGAGGTTAGTGGACGAGACCAACATTAATCAAAGAATCTTACCAAAAAATGCATTATTACAAACTAAGTGCAGTGAAGTGAAAGCAGCCTGTTCTTGGCTGGGCCTTGTTCTCAGGCCTGAGAGAAGAATCTGTCCTCATTTGGTTCTCAGCAGGTGTTTCCTTTGGCAGCTGCAAACCTACAGTTGTACTCAGCACTGTCCTTCCTAAACAATGACTTAGACAGGAAAGAAAATTGATATGACTAGAACTGGGGAATTAAAAATAACAATGTCAGTCTTAATGAGATGTATCTTGTGGGGTCAAGGACGCCCATACGTACCTCAGCATCATCTCCTTACCTCTGGTTCTCAGGAAGAATATTCAGAGGGGGTTCTCCAAGAAAAATCACTGTATTTCAACAAGGCTTTTGCTATAAATCCTACAGGTTGGGCCAGGGTGCATGTCTGGGCCTCTTAGGATGGGTACTTTTGTCCTGGTCATGCACAGGCTAAAGCCTACAACCTGGAAGCAGGCTATCTGGCATTTTGGGTCTCTGTACACTGGACCCTGGCCTTCATCTCTAGAACTGTAGTTTTTATTTTATTTTTATTTTTTAAAGAATTTATTTATTTATTTGACTAAGAGAACACAAAAGGGGGGACAACAGAGGGAGAGGGAAGCAGGCTCCCTGCTCCCTGCAATGTCGGGCTCAAACCCAGGACCCTGGGATCATGACCTGAGCCGAAGGCAGACGCTTAACTGACTGAGCCACCTGGGTGCCCCTGAACTATAGTTTTTAAACTCACGATGTGTAAGTGGGGGAAGGCCCCCGGTCTCCTTACCAAACTAGTCGAGTGAAGTAATGACTCCCAGAAGATAACACTGCAGGGGCTAGTTTTCACCTCAGCCTCTCAGCCTCTGGTGCCAGGCCCACCAAAATATCCTCACCCCGTGTTTTAGCCCGTCCTTGGGTTGATGGAGAGGCACGAATCTAGAGCTCCCACTAGCGGCGGGAGAGAGGCACCAACATTGTTCCACTTACCCTTTGTTTCTTCCCTTGTTCACACTGAGTTTAACAGCTAGGCTGATGGTCTACGAGAAACATTCAAAAATGCCCTCTTCACTTTTGTGGGGACATTTTCCCAACCATTGGCAGTTTTCTATGGACCTTCAGAGAACAATGGATGCCTCCAGGCTTTTATGAATGCTTCTTCATTGTTGACCCCCAAAGCTTCAGCTACTAGGAGGGAAGTGTAATAAATCACTTCATCCTTACCACCACCTCCCCACCTCCCCCTTTCCCTTCTTTTTCTGAGGACTGTTCAGAATCAAGATGTGAAGCTTACACGCGCGTGCGCGCGCGTGCGCACACACACACACACACGTGCAGCTAGACTAGCCCTGCCTTCCACCCGCAGGGAGATAGATAGGGCTGCTGGGGAGTCTGCAATGAGGGGCTTGGAAAAGCTCCACTCGGGGATTAAGAAAAGTGCTTCCCTCCCCTCCTTGCCTTGTTGATGCTTCTTCCTAGATCTGCTTTTTCTCAGTGTCAGAGTGGTGAGATTGGCAGGGGTAAGGAGCAGGCAGCAGGCAGGGGCCAGGGAGGCTGCTCAGCCCTCCCGGAGTACAGGCTGCAAATCCACCTCTAGCCCAGGTGCAAAGGGCCTGGTGCTGCCATGAGGTCCAGCCCAGGTCACTGGGGGATTAAACTGTAGTTTGGACTAAAACCTTTATAACAATAAAGAATGTGTACTGTCTGGCATATCCGCACAAACCCACCACAGTAAAAACTGGGTGAGAATAGGTTCAGCATTCAGGGTTCCTGGGTCAAGTGAGATCCTGCCTCATTACAGCTAACTAATAAAAATGTTAATAATAATTATAATTTGATAAATAATCTAATAAAAATGCTATTTCTCATCATTTAAAGCCAGGCTTCCTGACCCCCATCCAGTGTCCTTCTCACAGTACCTACGGGTCAGCAAGATTTTAAAGTTCTGATCCTATTGACCTTCTGTGACAGAAAATTTAAAACAAAATGCAACAACAACCCACATTTTCCAGTTGTGACGATATGAAAATTTGTACTAATTTGCCGAAGAGATTCTGAAAGATAAGGATCCCTCTTCAATAGAGATCTAAGTGATGATACTTTTAAAATGTTACCAAGTATTATGAGCTGAATTGTGCCTTCTTCTGGAGTCCCAACCCCCAGTATCTCAAAACATAGCTGTATTTGGAGATAGGGCCTTTAAGAGGTGATCAAGGGTAAAATGAGGTCATACGGGTCATTGGACATAATCCAATATGACTGGTGTCCGTAGAAGTGGAGGAGATTAGAACACAGCCACAGAGGGAAGACCTTGTGAAGACCCAGGGAGAAGACAGCCATCTGCAAGCCAAGGAGAGAGACCTCAGAAGAAACCATCTCTGCTGACACCTTGATCTCAGACTTCTAGCCTCCAGAACTGTGAGGAAACAAATTTCTATAGCTTAAGCCATCAGTCTAGGGTCCTTTGTTATGGCAGCCCTAGAAAACTAATACTAAGTTAGTTTAGTATTTTTAGTTAATTTATTATTTTTAGTTAATACTAAAACTAAATACTAAGGTTGGGAGTTTTTCATCACCAATGGTGAGGCCAAAGTCAAAACATCACCATTGGATAGAGTAGAACTGGGCTTCGGATTCAGATAATTCCCTCTCTGGAGACTTTACATAGATGGCAAATGTTAGTAATTACTCGCCACGTTAGTAATTACTCACTCACCAAATGTTAGTAATTACACCACCACGTAGGCCTGCTTTGAAGCAATGACTTTCAAAATCGTGGCTTTTAAAAGGCTGTTAAAAAACATTTGGGGGGAATGGTTTTTTGGAAAGACTGCTCTCTAGGTGGTGTGGAGGAGGGAGCAGGAAGCTTCTGTGTGTATGATAGGCCCTTCATCTGTCTGTCCTAGCACACGAGGCTTCTGGTTGAAGACATCAGTCTGGCTTCCGCATCTCCTCCAGATGTTTGCTCCAAGCCAAGTGCTCTGGTGTGAACATGGTTCCTGGAAAGCAAAAAGCGCTCTACCTGGGCTATGTGAGTACGTGCCTGAAGCAGAAGATCCTTGCGTGCACACTGGGTCAAGGACTTGAAACTTCTTCTAGTGATTTTATGTGCGGACAACAGCCTGTTTTCTCAGGCTGCTTCAGGAGGCCCAGATGCCCTCACTGTGGGCCTGGACCCTCATCCTCGAGCCCCAGGCACTCAGAGGAGCTGGGGAGAATCTCTGCCTTGCTGGGAGAGCATGGCCTGGTGGCAAGTCTTCCTGTGAGAGCCGGCATGTCAACAGGCACATGGGGCACAGAGTCGGCTTTAAGGAGAATTCCTTGTCCTGGGGGTCATGAAGTGCAGTACACCCTAACACTCAGGCTACTAGCTCACATGTGTACACATACATCACCCCACTCAGTCTTCATGGTCATCTGGTGTGGTGGGGAGCACAGGTCTCTCACCATTATCCCAGGTCACAGGTGACCATGCAGGAACACAAGGACCAAGGGGGTATGCATGCCTCAGGGTTGCATGCGTGCAGGTCCCACATTCTCTAAGTGCCCCCCACACCGAGTGAAGGTATTTGAGCTTGCGCTGCTGGCAGGCAAAGGTTTAGAAGGCAGAGTGATGCGGCAGCGCTGTAAGATGCTTAGTACACCTTGAGGTAAATAATTACAACCTTGAAACAATTCCCCTGAGATAATGCTCCTGTTTAAATTTGACCAGTACCATCCACCGCCTTAGACTAGCGAAAGGAAATCATTTTAGGATGGGAAGTTTCAGCCTACTTGTTGTCTCCATTACTAGATCTTTTTTATATTAACTCTTTTTTTTTTTTAGATTTTATTTATTTACTCGAGAGAGAGAGAGAGCGAGACACAGAGCACGAGGGGAGGGGGAGGGGCAGAGGAGAGGAAGAAGCAGGCTTCCCGCCAAGCAGGGAGCCCAATGCGGGACTCGATCCCAGAACCCCGGGATCATGACCTGAGCCGAAGGCAGACGCTTAACCGACTGAGCCACCCAGGCACCCTGATATTAACTCTTTTATCTATAAAAAGAGCTTCTCATCTGCCATAAGTAATAACAATCATAATAATAATAGCTTCATCTACAGATAAAGAGCTATCTTAAGAAGGACTTCTTGGGAAATCTCTTGAGGTCTGAGAATGCTCTTAGCCCCTCTGTCTCTGAGTCTTTATCTGGTTACTTGTAACCAGGGTGGCCTGCCTGACCTTCCTTGTTCTCACTGTGCTCCGCGGCCTTTTCTGCTCCACTGAGGCCGTCCGTTGGAGAGTGCCCCGGCCGGCTGTGCCTCTGTGTGAAGGGAGGGTCCCCCTTCCCCTGGGGGGACAGTCAGGGCCCGGGGCGCAGAGGGCAGAGTGTGGGGGCTGTGCTCACCCCCGCGGCTGAACAGCTGCACAGGTCAGCAGAGGCAGGAGGCGCTCACCCCCAGTTCCAAAAGGCAAGCTCCCTCTCCTTTCCGAGCCTGTCTTTGGGGTCTCTAACCATTGCCCCCTCCAACCCCCCTGGCCGGACCTTCAGTTCGGTGGTCCAGGACGAGCCCTCGGCCTTGCCTTGTACGCTCTGTCCAACTCTCCCAGTCAGGTGTGAACTCACTTACGGCACTGCCTCCCTCCTCCCTCCACTCTGGTTTCTAGTAAATCTGTTTCCAGCTGGCCGGCTTGGCGATTAATATGTGAAAGCAGACTAATTTGTCAAAAGCCAATTTGTCACATGAGCATTTCACCCAATTACTGGAGATTTTCTGAAGTGTTAGCATTGCCCTCAACCTGCCCCAGCTCCATCTCTAACCCTAGAAACTGTCAGAAAAATGTGTTCCTCTAAGCAGGAGACAATTAGCAGAGCCACAGTCAAAGGCAGGAGCAAAAGCAGAAGCAAATTACTCTGCTGTGAAAAGGGGATACGGCTGTCTAGCTGTGGGAGATTTGTTAGGATTAACTCAGTTAATACAAATAAAGCACTTAGAACAGTCTGGCAGGCAATATTCAGCGCCCAGGAAATGTTAGCAATTATTGCTATTATGATAATTATTACTTTTAATTTTACACATGCATTTAAATTCTAGGAATTAAACTGGATGAAAAATAAAAATAACGATTTAAATGGGAATGCTGGGAAAGAAGATGGATAGCAATCACTAGGGCTGACTCAGTGGTACCTATCTTTGGTCTCATCATTTACCTGGGGAGGGGAGAAGGGCTGGAGACTGAGTTTAGTCACCAATGGCCGATGATTTAATCAACAGTGTCTATGTAATAAAGCCTCCACAAAAACACCAAGGAACAGGGTTTGAAAAGCTTCCAGGTTGGTGAACACGTGACCATGTGGCCCATGGAAGCTCGAAGCCCCTCTCCCCATATTTTGCTCCATGCAACTTTCCATCTGGCTGTTTCTGAGCTATATCATTTTATAATAAACCCAGGAATCTAATAAGTAAAATGTGTCCTGAATTCTGTGAACCACTCTAGCAAATTAATCAAACCTGAGGAGGGGTGGAGGGAGCTTCTGATCTATAGCCAGTTGGTCGAAAGCACAGATCCCGATTGGCATCTGAAATGTTTGGGGCAGGGGTCTTTGTTGTAGGACTGAGCCCTTAACCTGTGGCGTCCGATGCTCTCTTCAGGTCGATAGCGCCAGAACTGAGTTAATTGCTCGGTTGTATTGGGAAAAACACACATTGGACACACTAATTTCAAAAGTGCTCAAATGAAAAAAAAATATCTCTCAGAAATAAGATATTAACTATGAGTTTGATTAAATTACTTAACCTCTCAAAGCCTCCGTCCCTTCATCTGTAAAACAGAGATTGTAATGCTAGCTGTTTGCTGTAAGAATTAATTAAGATGTTGTAGGTAAAGCAGAGTATATCTTGCTTAGGGAATAGAAAGCACTAAGCAAGTGTATTTTTTTTTTTTAATGTCCCCAGTCAAATGTAGTTCTTCTAAAACACTCAAGGGCAGGAGGAAGACTCAGTGTTGTAACATTTTGCTCTATCTTGGTGGCAGTTTACTCGTGCTAAAGATAATCACTGGCAACACAACTGTCCGGATTATCACTGCATAGAGATCAGCTTTCTCAAGACCGGCCTGGCCACTGCCAAATGCTGTGTGATTTTCAAGTACTTTATTTCTCCAGTCTTTGGGAGATAGATTCCAATACTCTCAGAAGAGCAAGAAAGACATACAAGAGTGACAGTCAGTGACTACGTAAGTAGCATAAATAGCAAGCCAAGCAATTGATGTGCACCTACTTGACTTCAACGGAGTCTATGAAATCCAACATAAGAAAATCTCAATGAAGATTATGGCTGGAATTCTGAGGGTATGAGTTTTGCATTAATAAATAACCAGCATTTCAATAGGTAAGTAAACTCAGTGTGACAGAGCATGGTGTTGGCTTTTTCTGACTGGGGTTGGTTTTCCATTGAAGGTCATAGCCAGCCTGAAAATAGACACAATACCTAATCCAGACCACCTGCTTCCTGGTGATCAAGCGCAAGTTCCCACAGAACGTGTCTGATGTTTACCCAGCCAGCTGAGCTGGACTGCGTGCTCCCCCAGCTCTTTCCCTAAAAGGACACTGACAGGCAAACCACTGCCCTCTCTCACAGCCAGGAAGGAGTGACTTCGAAGGGAAATAAGGGCTTTGTATCTTAGCTGAAAATCAGTAATGATAAAATGCAAGAGGCAGAGGGTAAGTCCGAGTAAATGCATCATTAGATGGGCCCTGTTTCCCAAGGAGTCACGCACTGACCCCTTGCTCTGCTCGCTGATCCACTGGGAGTGCTTTGGAAGCACTCACACCATGTGAAGTAAGCTGAAGACATCCCAGTGCCTTACACTCAGAAGCTGCAAGCCTCCGGCCAGAATGGGCTCTTTTAGCCTGTAAACATCCACAGGGCAGAGCCTATATTTAACTTATGACACATCTTAAATTGAGGAAAGGATGGGGAACTGTGTCCTTATTTCCTCCCACCAACACTACCCCGTTCATGTAGAATCCGTAAGGTTTCTACATGGAATGGGAAGATGGTGTTTTCCCTCTCTTACAGGACTTATTGGCAGCACATCCTTCAAAGTTATCCAATAAGCCCACTTGAGGGCCCTTCTAGGCTCGTGGAAAGAGAAAAGTTGTCTCTACATGGAAAAGAGAGTGAAGAATATGTGAAGAAGGCCAGCAAAGAGGTCTTAGACACTCACTCCTCAGCACCATGGAGCCAGAGACTCTTGGGAGACCCTGATCCTGGAGATACTCCCACGAGACCTTTCCAGTGTGGAGCTCATGACATGGGACCATGAATGTACTCCGGGTGAGGGCTGGGTGTGGTATGTGGCCTCCAGCCACCCTCAGGACAAGCAGGCAGGCTGTGACCCAGGGACCTGCCTGCTGATATTTCTCCACTTTGATGCTGAATCAGAGCACAATTAGTGGTTCTTTCCTGGACCTGCACCAGTATTCTTTATATAAAAAAAAAAGTCCTTGGAAATTTTATTTTAATTCATCACCACTTAGAGATAGCTTTCTATCCTACACTCCTTCCCCACATGAGGGCAAGGCCGATATAGCATCGAACAAATTGGACAGACTCAGCTCCTAGCTCTGCTGTGCTGAATCCTCAATTTCCGCATCTGTGAAATAGGTAGAGTAGCACTTAATCCAATAGTCTATTTAAGATTTAAAGGAGATGTCATGTACAGAATGCTTGGCACAGTGACTGACAGAAAGCAAATGGCATTTGTTGCTTATGAGTGGTAGTTACTGTTATAATGTTGCTGATGGTGCCAATCGAGAACCAAGAGCAGAAAAGGAAGTCCAAGTCCAACTTTGACCAGTTGTCAGGTTTGCTTGAGGGCAAACCAGCTTTCTATCCTGCTACCTAAATCCCCCTTTCCCCTTTCAGGGCCCTGCCCCCACACCCCACCTCAGATTATATGCCCTGTGTCCCCACACCACATCATTCCTTGGTGACAACCCACACTTTTGACCTACCTCCACTCACAACCATCTTATCCATGCAGGCTCTCATTCTTTCATTACACAGCTCTCTGCTTGGAATCAGGTAACTAATATAAAGATTAGGTATTAATGATTAACGGAGGCTTCATGGTTGTCTCCCAGGTATATCACATTCATGGTTAATTTCCCAAAGGCTCCTGATAGAGATTTCTCAATCTACTATGAGTTTGAAAGGTAGATGGTTTTTGTTTTTTTTTTAAGATTTTATTTATTTATTTGACAGACAGAGACACAGCGAGAGAGGGAACACAAGCAGGGGGAGTGGGAGAGGGAGAAGCAGGCCCCCCACCAAGCAGGGAGCCCGATACGGGGCTCGATCCCAGGACCCTGGGATCATGACCTGAGCCGAAGGCAGACGCTTAATGACTGAGCCACCCAGGCACCCCAGGAAGATGGTTTTAATCAGAGCTGTTCTTGAGACTCTTTAAATCAAGCCCTCAAGTGCTGACCTTCTTAAAGCAAGTTGAGAGCATTCCCATATATAAAAGAAATCTCAGACTCCTTGAATTTGTTCATGTCTAAGCTACTGTTATATTGAGTTTTTTTGGTAACATCTTTGGGCTCAGTTTTCCTCATCTGAAAAATGGGTATATAACAAAGATCCATTTTCTATCTCTTAAGCATCTCTTTCCTAAATGAGTGAACACAAGATAAATCAGCAAGTAGGGAGAACACAGAATGTGTAGTTGTGTTGACTGGGGATAGAAAAAAGGAGTAGGTAAAAAAAATCTTTAAAAAGGGGGGCGGCGCGCTCAGTCTGTTAAGTGACTGCCTTCAGCACAGGTCATGATCTCAGGGTCCTAGGGTCCACCCCCAAGTTGGCTCCCTGCTCAGCGGGGAGTCTGCTTCTCCTTCTCCCTCTGCCCCTTCCTCCGCCCCCAACCCCCTGCTCCTGCATGCTCTCTCTCTCTCTCTAATAAATAAAAACCTTAAAAAAAGAAAAGAAAAAAGGAGTAAGTAGATTTAATATTACCATTAGTCATGACTTGAGCCAAACTCAGCAGTTTTAGAACCATGTTTAACACTTCTGTCTGCATATTAGAATTAACTGGAAGTTTTTTTAAGGAAAAAAGTTCTTAGACTCCACCCCCCAAAATTCTGATTCAGTTGACATGGGGTGGGGTTTGAGCATCAGAATTTTTAAAATATCTCCTTAAGGTAATTCTATAGTGCAGCCAAGACTGAGAACCACTGTCTTAAAACAGCATCAGTAATATAAAGTAGGTGGAAAATGGCATCATATTAGCCAAGCCTTAGTTGTGACCAAGAGGTGAGCCTGGCTTTCTATTCTGGACATACTCAGCAAGTGACGCTCAACGGGTTTCACCTCGTGGTCATGGCCCGGGGGAAAGAACTCACGGACAGATGTCAAGAATCACTAGATAGTGGGCTAGAGGAGCCGCAAAAATCCCCTAACTTTAATCCTCTTCCGCATTGATATGTGAGCACTGGCAATTCAGCTTGTCTCCAAGCCTCAGTTTCCCTATCCATTAAATGAACAGCTTAGATTAGATAAGCTCATGGGTGTTTTCCAGTGCTGTTATTCTATGATTCTAAGATAGTTTTCGAGCATCAGAGGAAAGATGCACCTCTGCGTTGGTATTCTCTGCTCATTCCTCGTCTGAAGTCACCCTGGGAAGCCTACTGACCCATGGGTCCTCCAGCTCCAGCCCTCGTTCTGCAGGCCAAATGGCAGCCTGGCTTCCTCCAGCAGTCGAGAGACCTCCACCCTTGGGGGCCTTGTTCAGCAGGATGAAAGCTTGTGTGCAATTCTTGCAAAGGCAGCTCCTTTGAATTGCAGGGGCGGCCTCTAAGCGATCCCTCTGCTCCCCGGCAAGCACACGGCCTGACCACTGATGGCGTCTGCAGAGGAAGCGGTGGAATGTGGAAGTTTACACGACGTCAGTGTGCGCACATCCTCCTGTCTTGAGCCCTGGGAGCCTGGCCAACAGCTGCTGTATGGTGCTCCTCGTCCGCCCATCTCGGCAGCCTTGACTTGCCTTGGAGTCTCCTGCTTTGTGCTTTTTTAAATGGGATGGGCTGCTAAGCAGGGCTTAAGGAACTGATCAGAACAGCAACCACAAGAATCTTTGGTGCTTACAACCTCTACGCAGGCTCTGCATGAGGAATGTCACACTCCAGGCCTCAGACTCTGACCAAAATTCACTGGAAGGGAATTGCTGTGCTCTGAATGGTGGCGCCCCCACCCCCAATTCATGTGTAGAAATTTTAACCCCCAGAGATGGATGGCATTAGGAGGGTGGAGCCCTCATGAATGGGATTAGTGACAGAAAAGAAGCACCACAGAGCTCGCAAGCCCCTCCACCATGTGGGGACACACGAAAGGTCTGCAACCCCGAAGGGGGCCCTCACTCCACCCCACTCTCAGACTCCCAGCATCTGGAACTGTGAGAAATAAATACCTGTTGTTACAAGGCCCCCAGTCTGTGGTATTTTGTTATAGCAGCCCAAGCGGACAAAGACAGAAATCATCTCAGCCAATCCCCTAATACACAATGTCCTGTCGGTGCACAAACTTACTAGAAACCCCTCAGCTCTGCCTCAAATTTGAGAGAAAAGAGAGCTGACACGTGCCATACTTGAGGCTGTGAGGTAAATGACAAATTTTGGTAGGGAAGAAGGCCAGGGGTTTTGATGTGCGCGTTGCAGACCTTTTTTAGTTTCTCGTTATCTGTGCGGGTGGACGAGAGGTGAGGCGAAGAGGGGGCGGGTGGCTGGAAAAAGGCAGATCTAGTAGACCTTGCCCCTGAGAGAGCTAAAGGTGGGAGCCAACAGGACACTGATGACCTAGGTCAGTCTCTGGGAGCTGCTTTCCAAAGGAGCTGCTTCTTGGTCCAGACGAGGTCCAGCGCTACCCTGTCATCCACCTCACATGTAGCCTCTGGGGCGCTGAGGCAGTGACATCAGACCCCAGATCTTCGCGGGCCCTTCCTTGCACTCACAGGGCCTAGGGTGTACTAGAAAAGCTCCTGTTTCTTGTGTTCTCCTTCTATGGACAGTGGCACAGGAGGAAGCAGGGCAACTTCAGCCAGTCAGTCCCCCTCTTGATCGTGAAGAGGAAGGGACACTCCAGCTTCCCAGGCTGGAGCAGCCGCTCTGTTAGCCCATAGTCCTGGTGGAAGGAAGAGAACAAGAGGCATCCCCTGGCCAGGAGGAGCTTGGAATTCGAATGCAGCCCTTCTACTCAGCCCGAGCTCTTGCTCCGAGGCCCAGCAAGGTCCTGCAACACCAGCCTCCAAACACCGACCTCAGGTCCCCCTTTTTGCACCTTCAAGCAAATGTTCCCTTTAGAATTATGAAGCCGGCTACTTGCATCCTCAGCTCTGTTTCAGCGCCTAAAGAATCAGTGTGAGGAATCCACGCCCTGCAGAACTACAGACTCTCATCAGTGTGAATTAGGTGTTCAACAAGTGTCTCCACGCTTCCACTCTGTAATTACAAAACAAGTAAGCCCCAGGAAATCGAATATTTTATTGCTTTACTTAATGATGTGCCAAATCACCTCCCTCCCACACCCCCCAGTCTTCTGTAGGCAGGTCTCTAAGAGAATGTGCTGGGTCTCACCCCCTCCCTCCAGCAGTCTGGTGGCTGGTGGTGGCTGCAACAGGACCTGAGTAGCAGGACTGAGCCACACTCACCCTCCGGTCGGTACCTTTTGCTCTGTGGGTAATGTGTCATGGCCACACGCAGGGGGGAAATAACCAGAGCGACGAAAACAAAGAGAAGAGGAGAAAAAGTGAGAAAACGAAAGGAGAAAAAGGAAAAACGATGGAAACACGTGCTGGGGAGCCTCAACTCTCACCACGGTGACCATCGATCTCAAATCTCTGAGGAAGCCAGGTGGCTTCAAGAGTTCAAGTAAATGCGTGGAAGCAGTGCGACCTCTGTAAACCCAGCACAGGTAACACCTGCTGGGAAATCGGGCCAGTGGCCTCCAGAGCGGAAGGCACCTTGGAGAACATCTATTTATACGTGTTTAGGGCTCATCCTTATTCAATGTCTGTCCTGTGTGTGTTTTAGGATATATATGATATAGCAATGTAGTAGTACATGTATATAATTTATAAGTAAAGAAATCTATTGGGGGGTGTATTTCTACATCAGTTTTTTCTACTGATGGGGTATATAGTCAAAAGAGCTTGGAGACCACCTGCTGAGGACAATGACAGTCACCATGAAAGAGTCCACTCTCCCACCTAGCGAGGTGTGGGGCCTCACCAGGGCCCTCTGCTAGACTGCCTTAATGTAGGAGGACAAGTCAGCTGTCTGCTGGGAAGGCTCCCCTCCCCCCTGTTCCCTAGTGCTTCTGGTTCCTTTCAGGAGTGAAATCACTTGCATTTTGGTGAAACAGAAAAAAATATTATCGTGACTATTACTATCTAAACCCCTCACCCACCGTCTAAGGAAGTCCCATCATGGTGAGAAGGTCTCTGTCACAGGTCCACCGTATACAACTGTGGCCATGGAAAGGCAGGTAGGGACTGGAACCCAGCGCAGGCCCTGCTCACCATGCCACGTGCCAGGAAAGGGCACTTTTCACTAAGGCTCACCAAGGTGTCTGTAAGGATTACCAACTGCTCTGCCTTTCTTTTTCTTTCTTTCTTTCTTTCTTTCTTTCTTTCTTTCTTTCTTTCTTTCTTTCTTTCTCTTTCTTTTCTTTCTTTCTTTCTGCTTTATTTGTATATGCCTTTCTTATCAATTTTGCCTTCATAAATACAAAGTTTGTTGCTTGTTTTGTCTTAGTCTAATAATAATTTTGAGTTTCCAGCCCCTAGAGAGTGTGCATCATGAAGGGGGGTACAGAATGGGGCTCTGGTCAGCAGGTGCAGCCCCCCCAAAACACAGCTCACCACAGATGAGTACAAGAAAGCTAAATATCATTTTCTGCCCCTGTGTCTCAAGGACACCATGAGGCCATCTGACTAGATGAATTGTTCCACAAAGAAAAAAAAAAAAAAAAAGAACTAATGCCTCAGTCCAGCCTTGGTGGGGGCCAGCCCCTGTTGCCAGGGTCCTAGAATGTGGCCTGTTTCATATGTCTCCATTGGACTTAGTCACCCAGCCATGGAAGGTTCCATTTCCCTCGGCCTGAGACCATGGTGGAATAATGCAATCCTTTTGAATACAGCCACAGGGGTCATAAATGTCCCCACATGTCCCTGCTCACCCTCATCTTCCTGCAAATTCCATCCATCTATTTTACTGGGAAACGTGATGTTTCCCCCTAAATGTCTTCTCCCTCCTAGGGAGTAATTTTGCTTCTCAGTCATCAGGTAGCACCGAGAAAGGGAATGTGTTATTGGGCCTCTGTGCGCTGTCTTCATGGTATGCTTGGAACCCTCAAGCATCAGCTTTGGGCTCTTTCATCGATTTGACAAATTCTTTGACTTCTTCTTCCAGGGCCTTGTTCCTCCTCTCAACATCCTCCCGGGAGCGCTCCACATTGCGGAGGCTGATTTCCAAGGCTGCAAATTTCTTCTTCTCCTTCTCCAGTTCTTCATTGAGCCTCACCACCTTGGCCCAGACATCATAATTTTCCTTCTCAAGGCTACAAGGAAGGAAATAACAGAATGAAAGAACAGGGTGTGACCTCTAGACTCTCCCTTCACCCTTGCTCACACACTCTGTCCACTTTCCTTTCTACATCACAAGTCCTATATCCAACTTCCACGCCCCCCACATGCCCCCCACACACAGACTTCCCAGTAAACCTGAAATCCCAGGGCATGTCTGAGCCCCTCTTTTATCATTTAACATGATCTTATAACATCTTTTGTGTTGTTGTTTTTCACGTTGTTCTATATTTTTTATCTTCCATCAGATAAATAAAGTATTTGAAAGAAGGAACCACCTCTAATCTATCTATCTATCTATCTATCATCTATCTATCATCTATCTATCTATATTTTCACCTCCACAGCACCTTGCTCGTGTCATGCTCAACAGAAATGTTGATTGACTGCTGAAGCCCCATATCCAGATTCCCAAGACCTTTGCACACATGAGTTCCTGCCCATCCTGCTTCCAGGGAGAGTACCAGTGCCTTCTCTTATTAAGGCCCTCTAGGGGTGGAGATTTGGAGAAGTTTGAACTGCCCTTTGGGAGCAGGGGCCCTGGCAGCCCCACCCTCACTTCCAATCTGCTCCAAGTGAAGAATCTCTTGGGGGGGTGCCTGGGTGGCTCAGTTGATTAAGCGTCTCCCTTCAGCTCAGGTCATGATCCCAGGGTCCTGGGATCGAGCCCCGCATCAGGCTCCCTGCTCAGTGGGGAGTCTACTCCTCCCTCTCCCACTCCCCCTGCTTGTGTTCCCTCTCTCACTGTGTCTCTCTCTGTCAAATAAATAAATAAAATCTTTAAAAAAAAAATCTGTTGGGTTTCTGAATTCCCAGAAGTTTCCCTGTTACTGGCCCAAATCTTAGTCTAGTCCCAGGTGCTCCCTGTTCTGCCAGGTTGTGCTGAATTAACTCCTAGGAATGAGAGTACAATGCCATTTTTAAGCCTAAAGAGGAAATTTCAGGACTGTGGGGAGATTGTGTGATTGGAAATTTGCTTTAGAATTTCATTCTGTGAGGTGCTGCCTCCCTGCCCGGCACCCCCCTCCCCCAAAATGGCCTTTTTTTTTTTTTTAGAAACTTGAGCTCCCATTTGAGCCCAGCCTGGCTTCTGTCTTCAGGGGCTTTGGACCATTCTCCAGGTATCAGCCCCTCTTTGGAACCTTGCCTCCCCCTTCCTATAGCTAAATTAGTCTCATTCCTTCTGGCCCTGTCATTACAAATCCAGTTCTTCTCCAAGTTTACTCTTGCTTCCATCTTGCTTTAGGAGAAATCCCAACTGAGAGACTACAGCTCAATTCAGACGACTGATTCTGGTGAGAGATAGAATCTGGGTGGGCTCAGGAGTGTGACTGACCCAGGTTCAAATCTCAGCCCTACTGATGTTTGTGTGCCTCCTGAGGAATCTTTTTATACTTCCCGAGCCCCCATTTCTTCTGTAAAATGGGGATATTATCTATGTTACAGCATTGCTGCGGGGGATTACATGAAAAGGTATGTCTGAAACATGAAGCTCAGAGCAGGAGCTATGGACTGTTAATTCTCCTCTCACTGTTGAGGACAGAGGACCCCTTTGATGGGTGAATTCAGAGGACTTGGTTCCATTCAGGAGGAATGGCCCCTCCATGGCAGCTGGATCTTTCTCTACCCTGTCAATGATATTCACATGAGAGTACAGTGGGAAACTTCTCTGGGGCTGCTTCCGTCACAGACAAGATGGCACATGAATGTTGCAGTCCTACAAATGATTGATTTCAGGTTCTTAGACAAAGGATCTACATTTTGCTTTTAGACGGGCAGCCCTCTACATAGGAAACAAAGAACGAGGGCTCACAAAAGTCTTCCTTTCACGTACCTGAGTCTTAATGGACTGAAAAAGTACCCATAATTTGAAAATCCCACTAGTTCACATTTTACGTCATTACTGATGTAGTTCATATGGGCTAAGCTGGATTGAGCTTTACGCTCATGAAAAGTCAGTGGTGTGAAAAAGATTTCAAGAAAATAGTTTACCTACCCAAGAGAGCACATTGTGTCCAAGCACCTTAGGGATGTGCATAAAAATTGTGGCAATAGCCTCCGTATTGGCCTTCCCTTAACCCTCCCCACCCCAACCCAGGGGGCCTGTGCTCAGTAGGAAGCCAGTGATTCAGTGAAGTTTTAGTCAAGTAGATCTGGCTAGAAGCTGTCTCACACAGGCTTTAAGGTGGCTGGCACGTCCTCCTGCCCTCATCTGCCCTCTCTCCTATCAACTATTCCCCGCTGCTCCAGCTCACCACCACTCTTCCTGTGCATGAACATACCAGACCTGCACCTTCGCTTCTCCCTACCTGGCCTGCTCTTCCCCCATAGGTGGGCCTGACTTATTCCCTCTTCTCTTCAGGCCCTTGCTTTAATGCCACCATCTCAGTGAAGCCTTTCTGACCACCCTATTTAACATAGGAACTCCCTTCCTGGACGCCCCCAACCTCCTGCCCTGCTTTATCTTCCCCGTAGCATGCTCCGCCATCTGACATAGCATATATTTTAATTACTTATACATATTGTCTGTCTGTTCCCGATAGAAGGAAAGCTTTATAAGCACAGGGACTTTTGTCTGTTTTGTTCAGTGCTATTCCCCAACAGCTGGGATGGTGTGTGGCACACAGGAAGTGCTTGATAAATATTTTCAGAAGGGATGAATCACATTAATATGAAAAAAAAGTCAAGTTCCTCTTAATTTTTAGAGCATGTCAATCCTTAAAGAACCACTCTTTGGAAATAGTTGTTTAAACTGCATAAGCTACATACTTCGCTTTCCATGAATTTAACCTAAAACTTAAGAGTTTTCACTAATGTAGTCATCTCATCATTCCCTTTACCCCTTTCTTCAATTAAGCCCAACTGCTATAGATTGCTGTATTCTCTAAACTCAAGGTTTCTAATATCACTTCGTTGGCACAGGAGAACAATCCCTGTTGCTTCTGAAAATGGAAGCCAAGTGACTGCCCGAGGCCCCTCTGCAGGTGACTTACTTTTTAATCTGTTCCTCATACGTTTGCTTCTGTGTCTCTATTTCCTTTCGCAGCTCCTGGACCACCCTCTGCAAGGATTCAAGTTCCTCTTCTCCAGAGTTCTTTTTTCCATGCCCGGTTTCAGAGTTAGGGCTGGCAAGAGTTTCTCTCTTGGAGTCACAGGCGTGGGAAGAGACAGTAGCTGCCTCCTCCCCGGGGGCCCCGGGCGGGGCAGGGACATTATCGTAGGTGGAAGTCCGCTGGGAGTCGGGACAGTGGGGCACACCTTGAGACATCGTTCTCCTGTGCCCTTCCTCGGCCTTTACCTCCGAAGAAGGTGACCAGAACTCATTTTTAAAGATCTCCACTTTGCTGCTGTTGGCACCTTGAAACACTGACGTCAAGAAGCATTTCCGATTAGGGAGTGTCTGAGTCCTTTTTCGTGACTGCAGCTTCCAATCACCTAGCTTTTCCCTGGGGGCTTTACTGCTCTCTTCTAAACATCCATCACTCGGCTGTTGTCCAGTGGGGCTGGTTGTGTCTGAGTCGCTGGTCTAGAAAGAAATGGCCATGGATGTCACATGGGTTTTTCCCATGTGTCAGGTCCCCAGGATAAGGATTAGCAACTTGAAAGAAAGTATCTCCTGGCTGCACACCCATGAAACTCTTAATTAGAAGACCTTAATTCATCACATTATTGATTATCTGTGTGGTGTTTTTCCACAAGGCTATTGCACTGAAAAGGAACTAACTCATGCTCTAAAAATTAATTGTGTATTAGTTGTAAGAGAGTCTTAAGCTAGGATTCTTTCATAGCTTTAGGATGAGGAGGCCTTTCTAACTAGAAGTCAAAATCCAAAAGCCATAAAATACAAGTCTGATAAATTCAATCTACATGGGTTTCCATGACCCCCCCAAATTAAAAAGAACAAAAATAAAACAAAGATATCACCATATATAAAATCAAAAAAGAAATGACAAACTAGCAAAAATATTTGCAATACATATCACAGACAACAAGCTACTCATATATAAAGTTCATACAAATTGAGAAGAAAAAGACCAACAAAAATATGGATAAAGGACAGGATCAGACAGTCCACAGAGGAAAAGAAAAATGCAAAAAGCCCTTATGCATAAGAAAAGATGTTTAGCTTCTCTCATTATTAAAGAAACCCAAACCAAAATTAAAATTACTGAAATATCAGGGCACCTGGGTAGCTCAGTCGTTTAAGTGTCTGACTCTTGATTTTGACTCAGGTCATGATCTCAGGGTCGTGAGATCAAGCCCCGCCTTGGGCTCCATGCTCAGCTTAAGATTCTCTCTCCCTCTCCCTCTGTCCCCACACCCCCTCTCACATACACACTCATGTGCTCTCTCTCTCTCTAAAAAAAAAAAAAAAATTAGTGAAATATCAGTTTTCACCTATCAGATAAGACACTTCCCCAAATTTGAAAACACATTTTGCTAGTGAAACTGTAAGGAAACAGGCTCTTTCGTGCATTGCTGGTGGAAGTACAAAATGGCACAACCTCTATTTGACAATTTTAGTAAAAATTACACACAAATCTACTTACCCTCTGATTCAGTAATCCCAATTCTGGGAATTTATCCCAGAAATACATCTACCCGAGTATAAAATGAAGCACGGTCAAGGTTATTCATTGCAGCCTTGTTTGTTGTACAAAGGAATGAAAATAATTCAGTCATCTGAGGGACCTGTCCACGTATTGACATAAAAAGGTCTCCAGGATATACTCTTAAGCGGAAAAATGAAAGATAAAGAGTAGCATGCGTGTGCATGCTTGTGTGTGTGTATGTGTGTGTGAAGAGAGAGCAAGAGAATATGTTATATTTGCATAAAAAAGAAGTAAATAATTTACATTAATATCTATTTATATTTGCATAAAGGAACAATGGAAGAATAAGTATGAAACTAATAAAGGCGGGGAAGGAGGGGGTGAATGGAGATAGCAGAGGGAGCAGCAATGTATATCTTTTTCTCATTTTAATTTTTTTTGAACCGTGTATATATATTTTTAAATTAAATTAAAAAGAAAAAAAGAGAAGAAAAAGAATGAGTCCTAAAATCAGAAAATCAAGGCTCAGGCTCTCCTTCTAATCGCTCTAGCTAATCACTTGCTTCCACAACTCCACTGGAGTCAGAAGCACCGGGTCTCAAAGTGAGAACTAGAACTAAATTCCATTCTGTAACATTCTAGTGCTGCCACCTTGGGCCAGCTGGTCAACCTCCCTGAGACTCTGCTCCTGAAAGATAAGATGTGGATGACAAAGTCTGCCCTACATAGTTATGGTGAGGACCCCAGAAGTGACCTACTTAAGTTTCCCAGAATAGTGCCTACCCATAGCTGCCTACACTGTTACAATAAATAACAGAAACCTGTCGAATAAGCCTAACAATGTCTACTCCCAAGGACCACTAATAGGATTTCATTACATGAAGTATGAGCATTTCTAAATATTAATTTAATTTGAGAGTGTTGGCAAAATGCATCATGTACAGACATCACCTAAGAAGAATCATAACCACTACCACTACCTACCTTTTTTTCAATACTTTCTTAATTATCCTCAGGATTAATAGTACTATAGACATCTTACATTACTGGGTCAACCAGAAACTTTAAATTCATCTCTTGGTCACACATAAAGAATCAAGCTGCTACACAAAGTTCATGTTTTTTTTAAAATATTTGTCTCTATAAATATATAAAAATATTTGAGCTTTGTAAATTATTGGCCTCAACTAGTCTACATTTCAGAGGTTGCAGAGTTTTTTGACATTGTGAACGTGAGCCCCAACCCTTCAGTACAAATGAGGAGGGTGACATTGCTGAGACAGCTTATCAGGGAATGAGAAATATTACATGAACACATCACATACTCTGAGAAAGAAATCACGTTTCATGGGTCAGCAGGAAACCAGTTCTCTCTGGACTTTCACCCGGAATTTTCAACAACTCTCGCTAAAACACTTACAATGTGATATATAATTTCCCCTACTGAACTTTCCTGGACTGTGTTTGGCAAGGCTTCCCTTTCAGAGTGGGCTTTAGTGAGGACTCCCACTGCTCAGTCATTAGGAGACTGGCATACGTGTCACTAACCCCACCTCCAGGATGCCAACAGACACTAGATTTAGAAAGAGGCCAGGCTTTCAAGATGCATTCAAATGGGTCATACCATCTATGCCCACTGTCATGGCATCATCTAAAACTCCTCAAACTGCCACCCTAGACCAGCTTTTACATGGAATGACTTGGACTAAAGGAAGAGTCAGATGGAAGGAAGAAGGTTCTCTGCACCTTACCATGTTACTGAAGCTATCTGTCCTAGAAATTGGAGGGTCTTCAGTGGCATCCCAGCCCACAGAGCTTCGAGCTACTGGAGGTTTCTTAGGGTCATTTTTCTGAGCAGGGGGTGAAAGGGGGGCATCCTTGGACTTGGGGAAGAGAACTTCATGGTCTCTGATCATCATGGTCATCACTCTTTGGATTTGAGGAGTCCCTGAAAGAAGAAAGAGATCTGTAAAGCTGGACCATGGCAGGAGGCAGGCAGTCCTCAGGGTCTCCACCCGTGGGATGTCTCTAAACTTGGCTCTAAAACCACAGGGCCCAAAAGACCTCATTTTGCTCCTCATGGGACCCTTCTAAGGGTAGGAGATTGTGGTGAAAGAGAAGGGATAGGAGAAGGATATGGGAGTGGGGTGAAAGAGGGTTATTTTCAGCCTATACGGTCCTGTGGGTCAGTCTTTGATCAGAAAATGAGCAATATAATAGTAGAGAAAATGAAGACATCTTTCCCCCCTGATGTGGTCCTCGATATGTCATCTGATCTCTTATTGCACACACAGTAAATACGTGACAGCCATACTGCCTTCCCAAATCCACGGCAGACATCAGTACTCTATGCCAGGACTTTTGCTCACTGAACCAAGACACAGCCACAGAAGCCTTTTCGACACAACTTTACCAGTAGCCTTTTTTTGTGAGTTGTCTTATAAAATCAAACTTGCTTTCTCTATTTTCTTGCAAACTTGCTTTCTCTGGCTAAGGGTATTTAAAAGTCATAAAAGACAAAGAAATACTGTTTTTGTGCTAGCCTATTGTACTGTGTGACCACTGGGTCAATTTTTAACCTCTCTGCTCTGCTGTGATCTGGAAAATGGACATAATTTCTGCCCTGCTCCTTTCACAGGGCTATTTCACAGTTGGGGCAAGGTAATCAACTGAAAATGCTTGGCAAATTGCAGCGCACTTTGGTAGCTAGGTAACTGTTGTCACTTCTTCTGCACGTGCCTTCCCCACAGGATCAGCTGTACCTCTCATGATCACAGCAGGGTCTTCGACCTTCGACCTGATGAGATTCACACCAATCACGGTAGCCAGGTTGTCCACGCTCATCTTGTTAACACCACAGTTGAGCTGGATTTCATGTAGGAACCTGTGGGCAACCAGGAAATCCCATAGTAGGAAATAGGAAGTTGCCAGAAGGAAGCACTTCCAGGTACCACTGAGATCTCAGAGATGGATCCCATCTCCATCTTTCTAGTCTCAGAAATGGAACCAGTCTGCTCAGCCCACATGAGTTTAACTTCACCCTGAGAGATTCAAGATCAAGGAGGAAGAGAAACCAGAAGGGATCTGCCCAGCTGCTAGGGGTGGCGTGGGGGCTTGGGGTGGGGCGCCCCAACAGCAGGAGGTAGGATCTGGTTCAGGGAGCTAAGAGGACACTAGAAGGACTCAAATGGGTATGTGACTACCCCTCATTCTGACTTTATAGGCTTATCTCTCAGGCACTCGGCACTCATCCCACCCAAGTTTCCAGAGATGGAAACTTTATCTTGAGGAGATGTCACAGAGGGGAATCCACAATGCCTCTTTGCTCTCAACCTCCGATTACAGCACCAAGCATCTCAAATTCTCAGTGGGTGCTCAACAACTAGCAATGAATTTTTACTATAATTACACGCATTGGAGGCATGAAGCTCTCAGCTTCCTTATTAAAAAAAAAAAAATCGGCAAAGGAATTTCTAAATACCTTCTCCAAAAACCATTTTTAAATGGATAGGTTGAAGCAACTTAAAATTCCAAATACATAGAAATTATCAAATAAATGGTGGTGTTTTCAAATGAGGAAACATTATGGAATATTACAGAGTCATCTATAATCCTATTTTATGACATAGGGAAATGCTCACAATATCATATTAAGCCAAAACCAGGATACAAATATATACAAAAAATTGTTCCCCAATATTTATATTGATGTATGTAAAGACCTTTCATAGAAAGAAAAACATCCCAAAGGAAACATCCCCAAGCAGTAATAGTGATTTTTGCTGAGTGAGGACATTGTATATTATTTTTATTTCTTATTTATAGTATGTTGTATTTTCCTGGTTTCCAAATCAAGCATGTATCACTTTTATAACCTGGATACTACCACAATTTATTTTTTAAAAAGAAGATAAATTTCAGCTCTGTCTGGCATGGAGATCCAGGCTCCCAGCTCAGACAGACCTGGGTCAATCTACATGCTATGTGTTGCCATGAATGTCTCCAGGGCACAAAGTTATGGCCCCAGAGTCAGGAAGATGGGAGATAATTCTAGAAACATTATAAGGATTCTGGGTGCTACTGCATGTCCCAGGACTCCGGGCAGCACAGGGGCAGGCCTGAAGGAGGAAGCATGTTCACTTTGCATGCCAATCAGACTCTGAGTGGATCCTTTAAATCATCTTGTGGATAAAGGGAACCTCTTCAGTGCTGCGTGAATACAGCTGACCTTCCCAAGGTCTGGACCAGAAGCTCTGAGTTCACAGAGACACTCTTTTCTACTCTAATTGGGGGCTTCTTTCTGATACGGCTGGGAACTGATGCTGGGGGACTCTTACCTGCATATGTAGCTCAGGAGGTTATAGTTGTCTCGAGGAAGGATGGACAGCTGCTTCACCAACTCCTGCTGAGCCTGGGAAGAGATTTTAACACCGTAAACATCCCTCGCTGGCAATGAGACTCTGGAACAGGAGGAACATAATTGGTGGATCTGTGCAGAAGCAGCACAGGCAGTCACTCCTGTTCCCACGGTTTTTGTGATTTTTTAAAAAGCTTTTTACTTTGCAATATTTATAAATTCACAGGAAGCTGCAAAAAAATAGCATGGAGAGGCTCACGTGTTTTTTTTACAGGACATTTTTTTGTCTCTAATCGTACCCTCTTCCCCAAATCAGAGCTACTCTAAGGCAAGGATGATTTGACAATTCATACAATCATTGTTTGCTTAGTGAATGCTTGAGATGTAACACTCCAGTAAAGAACTGGATCATAACCAAATACCCCAAGCCATTTGGTTTTTAAAACCAAATACCCCAAGGGGTGCCTGGGTGGCTCAGTCGTTAAGCGTCTGCCTTTGGCTCAGGTCATGATCCCAGGGTCCTGGGTTCGAGCCCCACATCGGGCTCCCTGCTCAGTGGGAAGCCTACTTCTCCCTCTCCCACTCCCCCTGCTTGTGTTCCCTCTCTTGCTGTGTCTCTGTCAAATAAGTGAATAAAATCTTTAAAAATAAATAAATAAATAAATAAATAAATAAATAAATAAATAAATGAAACCGAATACCCCAAAAGAAGAAAAATATCAGTATTGAGAGAAGAAGGAAGCTTCTAAGAAGGGTTTTAAGCAATAAGGCCTTGCTGAGACCTGCTGAGACACAGGACAGGCTGACTAATCCAGGGGGTGGGGGGCAGGTAAAGGTCAGAATGTTCTAGCTCCATGAGACCATCATACAAGGAATGCATGTGCCAGGGAGGGGAAGGACAGAGAGTTTTTCTCAGGTCCTTTCACCTGCAGCTGCCTGTAGGGTCTGTGGTGATTGCTGGTAACATCATGATTGTAAAAGCGCATCAGTTTACATGACACGCACAGGCTCCCTCAACCCTGAGCAGGTCCTCCTATGCACCCCATGGCCTGTCAGCCTGCATGCAGTGACTTGGTGCAGACCCTCTGTATCCAGAATGCCCGCTTCATACCGGGATTCCCTCCTCTTCATTTTAACTAGTCAATTCTTCGCAAAGGCTGCTGTAGACTCATGGCTCCCAGCTACTACCCCTGCCACATTTTCACCCACATCTGCCTTGCCCAGATGTGCATTACCATAGGTTAGAAACTCAGATATGTTGAGATGGAGGCAAGTTGGGAGAAACAGGTCCAAAGTGGGGAAGTTCAGGGGTGGGAGTCTTATTGTCAGATCTGCATCCGTGTACCTCCTTTGCTTTCCCTGGTGCTGGGGGCTGAGAGGTTGCCTGAAACACTGTCTTTTTAGATAACTTTTAAACCTCATTCCATAAAGTGTTATTACGTTCACAAAGGTGAGCTGATATGCCTATATTAATTAAGACTTGTTGGGACGCCTGGGTGGCTCAGTTGGTTAAGCGACTGCCTTCGGCTCAGGTCATGATCCTGGAGTCCTGGGATCGAGTCCCGCGTCGGGCTCCCTGCTCAGCGGGGAGTCTGCTTCTCCCTCTGACCCTCCCCTCTCTCATGTGCACTCTCTCACTCATTCTCTCTCTCTCAAATAAATAAAATCTTTAAAAAAAAAAAAAAGACTTGTCATGTCCTCATCTCAACCCCCACAAAAAAATTCATAAATCCTGCCCCAAATCATGCACTCAGCTACTAAGTTTAAAGTGGCTTGAGGTATTTGATTATAGTCCCATTCTTCATTGGATTGTTACAGCCCAAGAAGGCTGTCACCATGATTGGCTTCATTTGCCTTTTGTTGCTGAGGAAGATCTAGATGAGATCATGTAACCTAACTCTTGTGTCGGAAAATAGCTACACTAGCTCCAGCGTGTTAGCGGTATCTGTATCGTCCCTTTCATTTCCTGATATTGAAATACAAAATCACTGTTTTTCTTGTACCAGGATCCACTTAAATGGTGAGGCTCTTCACCCTGAGTCAGGAGAGAAGTTCTCACAGCTACGCTTTCTACCAGGTCTGGGGTACTATTGCTCTTTTGTTTAAAAATGATAACTATAAATATAAAATTATTATTTTCTGGGGGTATACTATGTAATAAATTCTAAAATAGAGAACAAACCTCTCCTTAAACCAATAATTTAAAAATATCACTCATCTACCTCATATCCCTTGTCCTCAAAACAAACCTAAGTATAGCAGATGTTATTATGAAATTTGTCTGTTTGTGCTGTCCAGTACAACAGCTACTTGACATATGTGACTACTTAAATAAGAAAATAAAATAAAATTAGGAATTTGGTTCTTTAGCTGAACTAGCCACATTTCAAGTGCCCAGTAACCATGTGTGGTTAGTGGTTATCATATTGATCAACGCAACTATATACCAGTTCTGCCATTATAGAATGTTCTGTTGCTCTAAGTAAGTAAACTCTTGTAGAAAATGCTTAATTTGCCTAAAGGCAAAATCAAAGTTAAATCCAGGTCTTCACTGTAGGCTTTTCCGTGCACCATGTTTCCAAAGAGAGCTTTAACACAGTAGTGCTAAGAACTAAACCACCCCCCAAAGTGGGGAGTTAGACCCCATTGCAGTATAACATAAACGTATTCCTCGGGCATTTGGTTTTGCAAATCCTGGTTAAAAACCATGAAGGTTTTATTGTTGCTAGATGGGTTTTCCTGCTTTCTTCTGTTGGTTGGTTTGTTTAATTAACATGACTCCAGCGTGGTGACTGTTGACTGTAAGAACTTTCAGGAAACAATTTATATAAGATCACAAATCCTGCAGGCGAACGTGTGCGCTCTAACAAGCATGCTGCCGCAGCTGACCACAAACCCACAAGCAGCTGCAGCTGAAAGAGAACAAAGAAATCTCCTTGTCTTTCCTTTCTCTGGCACATGCATTCCTTGAATGCCCATGCCTGACACACATTCACCCTGGAACTAGAACATTCTCACCTCTCACCTGACCTCCAGGTTGGTCAACCTGTCCTCCTGTCCCATGAGGGTCTCAGCAAGGCCATATTGCTTGATACCCTTCTCAGAAGCTTCCTCTTTCTCTTATTAATTTTAAAGTGACTTGGGTATATTCAAGATAGTCAATTCTGCATTGGATTGTCACATCCCAGCAAGGCTGTCACTATGATTGGCTTCAATGGCCTTTTATTGCTGACAAAGTTGCAGTTTGACAAAGTATCTCACTCAAAGGTATGGGTCCCCTGACCCGCTGTAGTTTGCCCACCAGAATAGTGTTCAATAACCATCACCTTCTTCCAAAACAGGATGACTAACTCAAATGAGATACAAACCTTTGCCTCATCTGCATTCATGAGCTGCCCGCAGAGCAGGAACCCCTCATACTGGTTCCAGGGAACCACAGGCTCCGGGAGGTCTCGGAGATAGAGCTTTAACAGGGAGGCCACTGTGTGCACGTCTGTCTCTCTGCAAAAAAATAAGCAATGTTCTTTGAAAGTGAAACTCCAGAACACTCCTCCCCTCCCCCCTGGTGATCCACTGAATAGAATCCCAGGTTCCCAAAGGGAGTTTTGCAAAGGAGTAGAGTATGATAAAGATGTATCCAAACACACCATCTTTGCTAATCTTCTAGAATAATGACCCCCAACACTTCTTCCTTTATCTCTTCCACCAACTACCTCAAAGGTAAGTTCAAGGGCTACCTTTTCATTAATCCTATTAAATTATTTTTGTCTTACTGGGGAGGGTATGTGCTCTGGTAAGCGCTGTGAATTGTGCAAGACTGTTGAATCTCAGATCTGTACCTCTGAAACAAATAATGCAATATATGTTAAAAAAAAAAAGAAGAAGAAGAAGGTAGCGGGAGGGGAAGAATGAAGCGGGGGAAATCGGAGGGGTAGACGAACCATGAGAGACGATGGACTCTGAAAAACAAACTGAGGGTTCTAGAGGGGAGGG
>NC_138378.1:74701619-74832163 GCF_054177405.1 Leptonychotes weddellii | reverse complement strand
AGGGACATCCAGTGCAGAGTCATAGGGGACAAGATCTGAAGAGTGGCAAGGAGTTACAGCATGGGGAGGGAGCACAGGTATCAGCCTGGAGGGTGGGAAGCAGAGGCCCTGCAGCAGACAGAGACGGCATGCAGATGACTGCCTGTTCACCTAAGAAGGTGGCTCGTGTTTTTCAGTTCAGCTTCTCCAGCTTACAGCAGGAGTAGGCAAACCATGGCCCAGGAGTCAAATCTGGCCCAATGCCTGCATTTGTACAGCCTCTGAGCTAAGGATGGACTTTATGTTTTTAAATGGTTGGGAACAAAACTCAAAAGTAGCCTATTTCATGCCCCGTGAAATATGAAATTTGAATTTCAGCACCCACACAGTGTTACAGGAATATAGTCTTGCTCATTTGTTCTTGCATTGTCTTTGGCTGATTTTGTGCTATATTTTGTGCTAAGACCAGAGCTGAGTAGCTGCAGCAGAAACCATCTGGGCCTGCAAAGCCTCAAAATTTCACATGTGGCCTTTCATCAAAGTCTGCTGACCCCTGGTTATAGAGCTATGGCATTTATCCTGCAGCACTATAAGAGAAAATAAGTCTGAATCTACCATATGCTTGAAGTTCATTAGTGAAGAAATTATTTACTTCAATTTTATTTACTTCATATAAAAAAAAAAAAGAGTATTCTTAAGCAAATGTCCAGGTAGTTATTTTGAAAAGCTATGATGTGGTAAGAGGTTCAGACCATGTGAGTGTCTCCTCGGTTTCAGGGATGGGGAATATAGAATTGGTAGAAGAGCCTCCTGGAGAAGGGACAGCAGGGGTCAGTTTGGGAAGAGGGAGGAGGAGGGAGGCATTGGAGGCATCAGGACTTGACTGTAAAGCTCTGTCTTGATGTCCTGAGTAAGTTTTTTTGTTTGTTTTTGATAGCCAGTGTGTTCGGAGCTGTCTCCTGCAAAGCCCCCCCCCCCCCCTTTGCAGCCTGTGAGCACTCAGCCTCAAAATGAGAATGCAAACTGGCATAGAGTCCTGACTATGCTGCATTGCTGCCTCAGGAAATTAGGGGTGGGAACCATTCACTTAAGGTGGGCATTCTGGAAAAGTCTTCCCTGCTGGGTCACTGCCTAAAAATATTCCTGGGCAAAGACCTCTTGTCAAAATACATGAGGAGTTCCCAAGAAAATGGCAGAATGACAACCTGCTAACCCACATTCTCCTAAAGTCCCACAGTGGCTCCTCCTCATGCCCCAGCACTGCAACCCTCTCTATGGTCTTAGTCAGAATCCAGAGCCTCTCCTTCACTCCACATCCAATTATGCTCCCCAAGCCCCTCAATTCTATCCGAATGTCACATGAATCACTCTAAGTCCCGCCCTTCACTGCTCTATTTCAGTAGGTAATGGCCTTTTGCCAGGATCCTTCCCCAGCTTCCTATCTGGCCTTCTGCCTCCAGGGTTCCAGTCTCTGATGTACTGTCCCCTGCCTGGCACAGCCCCCAACACACAAAATACATCCAAGCAATGAATGTTGCCAACAACAATTTGAAATAAGAAAGACAGTATCAATGATACATTAAAAAAAACCCAAAAAAACAGAATCTTTTGAAGATAAATGACAACAAAACGCACAAACTATTAGATAGTTCAATCAGGAGAAACGACAGCAAAAATATCCAACGTTAGAAAAAAGAAAGGGTTATAACCACTGATATAGTGTAGATGCTTCAAAGTTATAACCAAAGAACACACTTATCTATATAAATCATCTTGGAACACTTAAAACCAGAGAAAGCTTCCTGATTCATTTTACCAGGGGAAGATAATGCTGCTTGTCCTGGCAAACTCCTCATGCCTGCTTAATGTGTCTGAGCATAAATGTCATTTCTTCTTAGGGGTCTCCCTAAATCCACCAGACTATGTCAAAAGGCTCCTATTCTAGGGCACCTGGGTGGTACCGTCTGTTAAGCATCCCTGTCCTGGTTTTGGCTTAGGTTGTGATCTCAGGGTTGTGGGATCAAGCCCTGGGTTGGGCTCAATGCGGAGTCTGCTTAAGACTCTCTCTTCCTCTGCCCCTCCCCCCCTCTAATAAATAAATAAACCTTTTTAAAAAGAGGCACCTGTTTTAAGTTCTCATAGTACCACCTAGTTTTCCATTTTAGCACTTAACGCAATGGAAATTATAGAATTATTTCTGTAAATTTTTAGTTTAATGTCTGTGCCCCCATCGTAACACGGCCAAATCAGTTGTCACTGTTACAGTCTAAATTTCCAGCATGATTTTTCCTGAGTTTGCTATTCCTTCAACCCAATGAACCACCTTTAAATGATTTTTTTTTTAAGTCAAGAACTAAAGACAAATCAGGAGCCAGGTGACTTCTGAGTTAAACACCTGATCCACCAGAGATTAGCCCAGGCAACACCAATGGTTCTGCCAATTCTTCCCTGGTAGCCCGGACCTTAAGATGTGGCACATCTGTATGTTTCTCACAGAAATATAGGTATCAGAAGTATATTAGTTTTGTGGCAGATCGTATCCAGCCCAGCAGAAACTCAACAAAGAGATTTGAAAATTTATATGTATATGTTTAATGAGAATCAGATATAGCTGCACTAGAATCTACCAAATAAAAGCTCCTTTGTTTCTCTTCATTCCAGTGAGACAATTTGGGAGATCTCAAACCATACCTATGACCAACATAGGTCTAGATGAGTACCCACAAGGATTATGTAGCTCTAGAATCGGCCCTGGGAGGACTCTTAAGAGCCCCAGGTAACCCCTCCTATTTCTAGGTGTGCAAACTCTACTTCTTAGGGCGGGGTAGAGAGGTCATGACAAGCTGTGTAACTTTCCTTCTTCCAGCTCCAAATATTTCACAGGAATCAAAGACTATGACTCTACCACCCAGGCTGACTTTATAGGTACATAAAATCAAGCCCAGGGCAAGTATCTGACAAACCCCTGCAATCACCTCTCTTCCTCCTGGCTGGCTGTTCACATCGCTTTAGCAACAACCCGACTGTATCTTTTAATCAACTCAAAGCTAATTAAAAACATAAGAAGAAAACTGAATGCAAAGGTGGTGAGCTTAATTGAACAGGTGCCTGATAACGAAATGCAATTTATAGTGCTGCTGAGAGGTCCATAAATTTGACGCCCATAACCTGCTATAGTTCCAGTAACAACTCCACCCATTGCTTTCCTGTAAAAATACAGCACCCTTGGTAAGTTAACCTACTGCACGCCAACAGCGGCCAAGACAGACATGTGGTGGTCCAAACTCAGGCAGTGGCTGTGAGAATGGAGAGAACAGATGGTATCAGAGATGCTGCAGAGGGAGAATGGGCATTGCTGGTGACTGGGGTGGATGATGGGGAGAGGAAATTCACGGCACTTAGCTGTTCATGATTTTGCCGGGATCAGCCCTGTTCCTAGGTCCTAAATAACCTCTTGGGGAATTTCAACCTTTGGAAACTGGATAGAGTTGAGGCCTGTCTCACCAAATCTTGATTTACGGGCTGCTGATTTAGAAAGAACAATGGCTCTCTCTTGCCAGCAGGACAAGCACACACAGGCAACCAGGGCGAATATTGCACAGTAGGTGGAGAACGTCCAATATCGGGGTGGAGGCTACACTAGGTGACTGTGGCAAAACAGAAAACCTCGGCTGGGTAGCTGGAGGGGGTGGGGTGGGTCGGCGATGGTGAGAAATGTCACTACAGCTGGTCTGCCCCAACCAAACCTGGGCAACCTCCACAGGGGAGGCATCGGGAGGACAGCTGGTCTGCCCCAACCAAACCTGGGCAACCTCCACAGGGGAGGCATCGGGGGGACAGCTGGTCTGCCCCAACCAAACCTGGGCAACCTCCACAGGGGAGGCATCGGGGGGATGCCAGACTGCTGAGACATCAATATGTATGTACTCTCTCCAAAAAGGCTCAGAAGTTCAGAGGTGGATGCTACTGTGGTCTCCCAAACTAACAAGAAGTCCTGGTTCTGGCCATTTCTGGAAAGCTGAGGAAGAACATCGGAGCCCTTGGGCATAGATATGGTACGTTCACTACCACACTGAGTCTGTTCGTACAGCCAGCTCAGCTCCTCCACAGTCCTCATGGGCCCGGCAGTGTGGGCCTCGAGCTAGGTCCCATCTTCCTCCCCTCCCGCCACAGCACTAACCCTAACCCTGCATCAGCAAGACCCTGCTTCAAGTTCACATCATTCCTCACGTAAGTGACCAGCAAAACAAAAGGCTCTCTTTATGGCAAACCAGGGCCTTGGAAACATCTGTGCAAGTCCTATAGCTCAGCTGGTAGAGAGAGGTTCTCCCACCCAAGTGAGGCAGGGGGAGGGCATGGTGAGGACAGGGTACCTGTCAAAGGAGGGCCTCTCCCCAGCATCAAAAGCATCTCTGAGCTGCTTCACCAGGTTGTCCTGCCCAGGCAGTCGGAAGATGCCCTCTTCATTCAGGCCGTGCTGGAGGATGAACTCTGCACACTTCTCCACCAGGATGGGCACGAGGTGGGGGCCAAATTTCTGTTCATAGGCCACAGTCTCATCCAAACGCTGGCCAAACACGGCTGGGAAGAGAAAAACAGGACCTGCTCATCACTCTGACTTCCACTGGATGAACTGATAGGTCAAAGTGCTTTGCCTCTATCTAGATTTGTTTGTGTTGCCTGTAACCCCAAAAGTTTTAGTGCAATGATACTAGACAAAAGGGCGGAGACAAGTCACCCATAATATCTCCTGGGGCTATACCTTTGGGGCGGTCTCTGTCAGTCTTTTTCTCTTGACCCACATTTTTACATATTTAAAATAACAACTCATTTTTACAGAGTACCTGTTGTGGGCTAGAAATTGTGCTAAGCGCTTTGCACACCTGTTCTCATTTCATCTCAGTGGCAACCCCACGAGGTAGTAGAATTGTTATACTCACCTTACTACTAAATACACTGAGCCTTAGAGGCACTAGTGAACTTGCCAAGGTCAGGTGCCAGGCCATGGTAGTCAGAATTCAAGCCCAGGCAGTAAACCCGAGAACGTGCTCTTAACCACAGCAGTGAGCAGGCTGTTTTGAATTCTGCTTGTGTCCTATAGCATCAAAATATAACAGTCTACCACATGGATATCTCATACTGTATTAAACCATTGTGGCGTTTTTAATAATTTAGATTGTTTACTATGTTTTACTACTTTTCTTTTTAAGATTTATTTATTTATTAGAGAGCGAGAGCGTGAGCAGGAAGAGGAGCAGAGGGAGAGGGAGAATCCTCAAGCAGATTCCCTGCTGAGGAAGGAGCCCAGCAACCCTCAGCAGGATCCTGCTGAGGTCAGGATCCAGGACCCTGGATCATGACCTGAGCCTAAATCCAGAGTCCGTCGCCCAACTAACCAAGCCACCCAGGCGCCCCATATGTTTTACTGTTTTTAAAATTGCCACAGTGAACATGATTATCCACCTAGCAGAGTTCCTGGAATGTATTCGGTGCAATGTATAATTTCTAATTAATTGCTTAATTAATTAATTAACATTTGGATGGGTAAACATAGGCTTTTCACTCTTTTGAACTATTTCCTTAGGGCAAATTCCCATATGTCGAATTACTAGGTCAAGTGGTTTGAACATTTTTATGACTCAGTGGTATGCAAATTGTTGTCCAAAAATATTTTTCCAAATTACATTGCCTCCAGCAAAGCATGTGTGGACCAGCTCTAACCCAACCCTGTCAGTACTTGGCTCTATAATTTCCCCACCCCAGTGGTATAACAAGGTTAGTTTTTAAATCAGGACAATCATTGGCTACCCATTCTCCCACCAGGACCCCAGGCCCTTTGGTTCCTGGAGGCTCAGAGACAGGTCATGGCTTCAGCTCTGTCCTGCCTGATTTTCCCTCTGTCATAATTAGGACCCTGCTATACCGACCGTTTCAATTGCCAGGACACTGCTTCCCAAAGTCCTTTGGTTTTCCCCATGGTTCTCTCTCTGGTGGGTCCCCTGTTTCCAGTCTCTAACTAATGTAGATTCCCCCTATAAAGAGCTGTACTGAGCTCTTGAATCTACCACATCCTCTGCACTCCCACCCACTGCCCTAAGCCAGGCTAGACTACTCTCTCACCTCTCCCACAGCTGTGGTCTGTTCTCTTCTGACATGTTCAAAGCTCTTCTGCTGCTTACCTCTCTAAACCGCCTCCAATTTACCTAAGCACACTCTCCCGCCCCCCAACCCTGTTCTTAATAGTCATCCACTTCTTCCCCAATTGCCACATTAGCATTTTCCAAATTACCCCTCAAAGTCCTAGGGGCTTCCTCTGCAGCCCCTCCCTCATCACATCAGGTGCTGGGAGTGAGGGCAGTGAATCTAGGAGGAGCTGAGCATGGGGTGAGGGCGGGGTCCCTGTACTCCCTACTCCCAACCAAATCCACTGGGCTGGTGTCTATTTGACTTTAATCCATTTCAGTGAGACTGTTCGATTGAATATTTCTGCAGCTAAAGTTTGAAAGTTGGGGCTGGCATTGCTTGGGTTGGCATTCGGTCTGACCCCCACCTACCTCTCTAGTCTGACTTCAGGTCACGTCCCCAAAGGCGCCTCACCCTGATGTTCCCGAAACCCACAGCTCTCTCCAGTCTTCATACCCTTGGATGGTCTTCTCATTGCCCAGTCTGTTCATCTCTCCTTCCTTGTCTGCTGGAATTCTATTTGTCTTCCTTGGCTGACTCAAATATCATCACGTCTGCCAAGCCTTCCTTGACCCCAGCCTGAGAGATTCTGTCCCTACTTTGTGTACCTATATTCCTTCTCAAATATCCCAATCCCTTTTGACGCTGTACAGTGATAATGTGTACATACCCATACCCTCTGCATGACTAGGTTCCCCAATGCTGGAAATATGGGGATGCTCTCTTTTCATCCCCAGTATTCAGCATAGGGCCTGACACAGGTAGATAGTAGGTTTTGCTGAATTACTTATTATTTCATCTTTAAGCAAGTGCTTTCCATGATTAATGATAACTGTGGCATTTCTTTAAATACTAGTAGAGATCTCCTCGGTGAGGAATTCAGCTCCACACTAACATTTATTGAGTGCCAGCAGCAGGCCATGTGGAATGAGTAATACAGACAAGAGAACATAGGACATGGTTCCTGCTTTCAATAAACTTATACTCGAGTTACGGAAATGAAATGACAATGTGCAATATGAGAAACAATTAGAGGATGCCAACAGCCATATAGAATTTGGTTCCTATATGTCTGTGAAAGGAGGTGAATAGATATGGAAGGAAATGACTGAAATAATCTGACTTAAAACATAGACCACGTGGCATTTGTAAAAATCCCTTGAGGGGCACCGCAAGGGGGGAGGCAGATGTGTTTCAGAGCAGCTGAAACTCAGGCTCAGGGCTCCCCCCAGACCCTGACAGAGAACCATATCCCAAACACAACGTGGGGATATACGTGGAAATGTCAGAGCTGTCAAATGGGAGCTCCATTCCTGAGGTCCAGAGGCAGATGTTCCGTTTTGCAGGTGACCTGGAATCCAGCTCCTTCTTACAACCCTCTGGGTAGCAAGTCCCATATAATTTTTCTCCCCATCCCAGCCTCTCAGCCTCATCCTGTGCTCATCCTCTATCCCTCCCAGCCCCACAGTCAGTCATTGCGATGCCGCTCTCACCAGTAAACCCACTTCCCAACCCTCCTCTCTCCTCCATCATCTCGGCTCTGCTGACTCCCAGTACCCTCTCCACGCCTTCACCTGTCACCCAGAGATCCCAGGGAACACAGCATTCCATATCATGGGAGTTTATATTCCCAATCTCTGTAAAACCTTGGTTCCAAATCTTCCCCACTCGCCTTGCACTCACACTCCTTCCCTTCCCTGACTCAGCAGATGACCTTGGCTCCTCTTTCCCTTCTCTTCCTAAAGTGGAGGACATCATGATGACTCCCTCATCCCCAGTCCCTGCCTTTCTGGTCCCTCCTCCTCTGTCTGTCTGTCTGTCGGTCTGCTCTCAGAGGAAGAAAAGGACCCTGTGCTTTCCTCTAAGATGTTTTTTCAGCCTGTGGGTTCCATCCTTTCCCACCTCTCCAGGACTTCACTCCATCTCTTTTGTATCTTAAATTTTTCTTTTTTCAATCAAAAGAGCCCAAGTGAGTCTAAGTCAGCCAATTTATGAAACAATAACTTCCTGCCCCAGCTCCCAAACCACCACTACTTGCCTTCCTTCTCTTCATCAGTATACTCATAAAAGAACATGTCTACTTCCATCCTCACAGGCTCTACTTCTTCACTTATCAACCTCTCAACCCATCCCAGTCTGGTCTCTTCAGCCTGCATCTTTCCATCCAATCCACTCAATAAAATTTCCAGTGCCCTCCTAATGGCCAGACATGGCCTATGTTCATCCCACACCCTGCTGGTCTTCCCTGGAGACTCCTGATACTGTTGATTCTCCTTCCTCGTCAAGACTTTCTCCCTACGTGATGACAAAACCATCTGCTCTCATTCTAGTCTCATCTCCCTGCTGGCTCCTCTGCAGTCTTTTACTGTGCTCCTTCCTCCAACTGCTCCTTTAGTATGTCACTTCTGCGCATTCAAACTCAGCTGTCTCCTCCCTCTAGACATTCTCTTTGGCAAAGGTCCTATGATTCCGTAGATTTGGACATCACCTACAAACTGGTAACTTGTAAATCCACATGTCTGGTCCAGATCCATCTATCATCTATCTATCTATCTATCTATCTATCTATCTATCTATCTATCTATCTATCATCTCTCTATCCTTTCCCATCCAATGTCTAATGGCATTTCTCCCAGTGTCTTCTCCAATCTCATTCTTGTCCCATCGCCAACACTCCCAAATCACTGCTTATCCTGTAGCCTTCTTCCCAGACAATAGCATTCAGTCACTCAAGCAGTCAAGTATCAGGCATTTTCCTAGGCCCGAAGAATACAAAACCATCAACACAAGGTACCTGAACTCAACAAACCTCATTAGCTAAAGTGTGAGTGTTAGGATTATCTGCAACACCCTCTCTTTCCCTCCAAACCGATCAGCACTTTCTAAATTAAACCATCTCTCTTCTCTGTCCTTGCTGCTACTGTCAAAATTATTGTGATGGTTTCTTTTGCAACTCTGTTTCTTGTAAACTCCTTCCACTGGAATTCACAAAATCAGTCAGCAAATACAAACTGAGCATCTGCTGTAGGCCAGCCTCTTTGGTAGCTGGAGATTTTGATAAAGAGAATGAAAAAAGGTCTTTGCTTTTGAAAACTCTGGAGCTAATACCCTTCCTCCCTCTCCCCACCTGGGAACCTGTTTTTCCAGCAGCAGAAGTTACAGTTGTCTTCTCCTCAGAGGGAACTGGTGTCTCCTTCCTCTGTCCTCACAGAGCTCCCTGTAGATAGCTCTATCCTACCACTTCTCATGTAGCTTAGTTTTAAACGTGACTCTCTTCTACCCGACTGTGGGCTCCTCAAAGGCAGACGGCCCGTCTGGTTCACCATCTATTTTTATTTCCTGGCACAGAGTCTGGCACATGATGGACCAGTCCTCGAAGAGCCGTCACCGGCGGTCTCCCATTCCTCTCGTCCTCCGCCCCTTCTCTCCTGAAAGTACTCTGATCAGCACTTCTCCAAACTTGCTCTTGTCAAAGAGATCAATGGCCTTTACATTTTTAAAACTGAGGAGTCAAATTCTCAGTCTTCCTCTTAACTGCTCTATCAGCACCATGTGACAGAGCAAATCACTCCTTCTTGAGACACTTTTCACATGGCTTTTGGCACTCCCACTTGGTTCTTGATTTATCTCATGGGCCACACTTCCTCAGCCTCCTCGGATGATTCCTCTTTTTCTCCTTGTCCTCTAAATGTTGGAGTGTCCTGGGCCTTCCTTCCCTTATCCTCGTGTGTTTCTTAGCACTCCCACTGCTTTCGTATTACCCATACGACAAAGACACTGAACTGCCCACTTCCTGCCTAGAAATCAGTCAGAGCTCTTCCCTCCAACAAGAAATGGCCACTGCAGGCTGTAGAGACTGCAAGACCAACAGGAGAGAAAGAGCATCCTGGTTTTCTTCAGTTTGTTTCAATCAGGCTTTGTCACTCTCCATCTCCGATCACATAGGAGGAGTTTGGAGTAGAAATTCTTCCTGGAACTCCAAAGACCCAATCCCGAGTTGCACCTCTGACTTCTCAGTCCTGATCACCACCCTTTGATCCTGGGTGGACATGAAAGAGCCTAGACCCCAAAGAAATTAGGGAATGAGGAAGACAGTAGACCGTGGGGTGGGAGGCACTTGAAGACCATTCTCCACCCCAGGCTCCCCTGCCTCCCAGGCTGCACCCACTCCTTCAAGGAACACTTGCCCCTGCTCTTCCTGCCCTTACCAGCCAATCATCCACTCAGAACTGCTCCTCACTTTGGACCAGTCACTATTAATAGAGGCATTGCCATCTTAATGGGTACAAATCTTAATTGATTAATTATAATATATAATGTAATAATTCTAATTATTAATGCATTTAATTAATTAAGTTAATTTTATGAAGAAGTGCCCTAGAAGGTTTCATGTGTGCTCTCACTGAGTCCTCATAAGAACCTTACAAAAATAGATATTATTGTTCCATTTTACAGATGGATAAACTGAGACTTAGATTAGGAGTTTATCCACTGTCATATTTACCCCATGATTCTAAATTCAATACTTTAATCTCTCTGTTTAAAGCCAGTGGAATACAACTGTCTAGGTGAAATTTCAGACATCGCTAAGTCTCAAGGGGAAGAAAGGGGTAGGTGGCTGCCTAAGTCTCTGTCTGTGGGCCATCCTCCGCCCTTTACTTCTAAGCTTCCTCCTCAGATTTGCTAGGCAGCCCCAGGACACAGTTGCTCTGGGGAAGTGAAAGTGGAAGGATTATCTGTCACCTCCTTTCTAACCTCATCCCCCCCTTCCTCACCACACAGACACTCCTGGGTTCAAGACAAGAGCCCCTCCCGACCCTGCCTCTGGTCCAGCCCCGGTCCCCAGGAGGACCCGCCCTGCCCCCGTCCCCTCTTTCCCACTGGCCCTGGGACCCAGCACTGGTACCTGCTTCCCAGGGGCTCAGGTCCAGGAACGTCCCCATCTCCACAGGAGAGGGAAGGGGAGCTGGGCAGAGTGCCTTTTAGTGGAAGAACTGAATCACAAAATAGGGAAGAAATACCTTTCTTTCGGAGCTTGGGGGTTTTCCTCCTGAAATTCCAGCAAGAGAGCAGTGTCAGGGCAGAAAAGCCACAGCCCAGGTCCCACCGCGGCATCCTAAGAATATGAGGCATGGTAGGGGCCAAGGAACCACAGCCTCTGCTGGGCCAGCCTCAGGCCTTCCCTCCTCTCCAGCCTGGAAGAACCATCCTCTCTCGCTTTCTCGCTTCCAGATCAACACATGCTTGTAAGTACTGCTCAGGTTCTGTCTGACTCCAGCACAGAAATCACAGGATCTGTCGGCACCTGCCCCTGGCCCTCCCTTCCTCCTTCCCACACTACTTCCCCTCCCCACTCACCTTTACACACATGAGTCTTGGCTTTTAAAGAGTGAACATAAAGCTGTCAGGGACCGCAATAAAAAGAAGTGCCTCCTTTTACTTAGCAGCTAATTGTCAACTGCCATTCAAGGGATTGAATGGAGGTGGGTTAAAAAAAAAATAAAATCCCACACACAAGCCCTTACCAGCATTGCTCCATATATCAAAGTGTCTGGCAGGAACACAGGATTTCACTTAGTGTTGATGAAGCCAGCCCACCCTTCTCTGGAAATGCTTTCAGAGTTGCATGTAGCTCAGTCAAGCCTTCAGAGAGAAGGCTCTTGGAGGTGCGTTGTGGGGTAAACTAAGACGACTTCCCCCTCCCGTTGAGAAGATTTTAACAAATAGTGCAGCCACCCTGCCAGACATGCCCAGGAGACTTGAAATGGACTCTCAGCACGAGGGGACAGGCAGGAGCCGGGAAGGATTGCCAGGAGGAGTAATGGGATGCTGCCCGCCAAATGGTCACTCCATTCACTCATAGGCTGGGAATCAAGGACTCGATCGACAGACACCACGTTCTCCTTCCGTGTCAAATGCACTCCCACGTCATGGCAGTGTTACCTCTGAAACGTTGTGAACACCTGCTAACTTTTTGCCATCTTCGACACCACCACCCTCATCCAAGCCACCTTAGGATGAAGACCAACATCTTTAGCAAGGCTATGTTCATTCTTTTCACCTTCCTCTCACTCCAGAGCCTGTTCTCCTTTCTGTCAGAGGACCTTCGTATATGCTCTTCCCCTGGCTGAAATACTGTTCCTCTTCTCCCTTCTCTGCCTCGTTAGCCTCTACTGACCCTTCAGATTTAAGCTGAATCATCACTAGTTCAGGGAAGCTTTTCCTAAATTTTTTGACAAAGTTTTTTTCCCCCTGTGCAGTATGTAGGCTTCCTTCATGGTACTTTTCCCAGTTGTAATGTTATGGTTTGGGGGTTGATTTGTTTCTGTGTCTTCTATTAGACTGTGAGCTCCTGGAAGAGGGGACTTAGTCTTTTTCACATTGGTGTACCCCCAGGGCTAGCACAGTGCTTGGCATATGCTCAAGAAATATTTGTTGACTAAAAGAGTAAGTATCTGTCTTGGGGCGCCTGTGTGGCTCAGTCGGTTGAGCGTTCGACTCTTAAGTGTCGGCTCAGGCCATGATCTCAGGGTTGTGGGATCGAGCCCCGTGTCAGGTGTCAGACTCCACGCTCAGTGAAGAGTGTGCTGGAGATTCTTTCTCTCTCCCTCTGCCCCTCCCCCTGCTCGTGCTCTCTCTCTCTCTCTCAAATAAAATAAATAAATCTTAAAAAAAAAAAGTGTCTTGTGTTGGGATCTGGGGAGCGGGGGATTACTGAAATAAGTAAAAATTATCCTTCTTGGGGAATCAGTAAAAGAAAAAAAGAGAAAAAACCCATCCTTCCTAATGTCCAGTTTAGCCAGAGAAAAAGAATCAGCACACATGGAATAACAATGAGTCACAGAGATAACACACTCCCACAGGCTAAACTCTGCTGTAGATTGTGAAATCATGTTCTGAAGGATGCGGACAACTTAAGAAAGAAGAGGAAGAAAAGGAACCCAAGGCATGTAACAACCCACTGTTTATATACTCTACGCCTAGTGTTGGCAAACACACAAAGATGCCTAAAACATGGGACCTGGCCCGGGTCTTACAACCAGGTTGGTCAGAGCAGAACAATGCACAATTTAGTCCAGTGCTTACGTACCCAGCAGTGGACTGAGAAAAAAAAAAGAGGGGCCAGCCTCCGGAGCAAGAGGGCAAAGCAGGTTCCGACCAATCAGCATTTTGCAATGTGGCCTGCCTGCTCCCCGGGGGTGGGGCAGACACCTGGTTTCAGGATGGGGATCAAGGGGACCCAGAGCCCTCCAACTCAGGGAGGGGGTGGTTTAGAGAAAGAGGGACAAGTCACTCAAAGTCCAGATGTGTTCACCTCCCTTCCTTTTCTTCTACTTACATCAGGAACGCTTGGAATTGCATCCAGAATTTTTGGGAAAAAATTAATCTAACTTTTCCCAACCAGGTCCTTAGGAAAGAATAGTGCAGAAAAAAGAGATAAACTGGCTGGCTAGGAACGAAAAGACTAGAACACCACGGTGCTGCTTTCCAAGGTGTGGCATTGTGATTTACTATAAGAAATATATTTTTGGTCTTTCACCCATTTTCTGGCACCGAGCTCCTGAAACTCTTGGAATTTGCTGCGATGAGAGAGATAAAGGCATCTTTTGTTAGGTTAATGAGGTGAGTTTTGAAAGACACCTAGGATAGGGGCTGATTAACGGTGGAACCAACCCAGTGATCACAGGGTTAGAACTTTCAGTCCCACCCACTGACCTCTGGGCAGGGGTGGGGGGTGGGGAGCTGGAGATTGAGTTCAGTCACGAATGGCCAATGATTTAATCAATCATGCAGATGCAATACAGCCTCCATAAAATCCAAAAGGATATGGGGTTTGGAGAATTTCTAGGTTGATGGATACCTGAAGATTTGGGGGAGACTGGTAGTCTCGGAGAGGGCCTCCGCCACACTTTGCCCATGCCTTTCTTCCATCTGGCTGTTCCTGAGTTATATCCTTTTATAATACACTGGTGATCTAATAAGCTAACTGGTTTCCTCAGTTCTGTGAGCCCCTCTAGCAAATTAATTGAACCCAGGGAGGCGGTCATTGGGACCTCCAAGTCAGAAGCACAGGTGACAATCTGGCCTTGAAATTGGCACCTGAAATGCATGGAAGGGGAGATGTGTTGCAGGACCGAGCCCTTTGCCTGTGCAATCTGAACTATCTCTAGGTAGATAGCGTCTGAATTGAGTTAAATTGTTGGACATCTAGCTGGTGTCCAAGAATTTCTGGGACGTGTGGAGAAACATTGGAAATGGTCCCAGAAAGGGACAAGGTGAGAGGAATGTTTAGAGCAGCTAGGAGGCAGGAGGAGCCAAGGGGAAAAAGCGGGGTGTATCATGGGAACTATGTGGGCCTTCTTTCTTGTCAAGGCAGAAAGGGAGCCAGAAAAGAAACTGGGGCAAGAAGGGCCTTAGCTCTGCAAAACTGTCAACGAGGGTGACTTGTAAAACATGGTTTGGACTCAGTACCTAGGTAGTACAAAGGGCCTACAGGTACCTGCAGTTGAATGCTGTTGAACACAAAATTGCTCTGTCTGAACATTTTTCTGGGGAGCGTTTCCACAGCTTTTATCAGATTCTCTAAGGGGTCTACAAACCATAAAGAGTTTCACCAAAGCTAACCATTAACACACTTGGAGCAAGATCATTCTAGAGGCAGCAACCCATTTTCCAAGTAATTTCCCAGGTAAGCTGATGGTCATTGAGCAAAGAGGAGAGCCTACGGGAGTAGAACCCAGGACCACCATGGGAAGAAAAGGCCATTCCTTCACATCTACTGTGTCAGGCACTGTTTAGATCCTGGGATATAGCACTGAACAAAACGGAGAAAGAAATTCATGCCAAGTAGATTAAAGGTTTCCTTCTAGCCAGGCGAGACCAACTACGAACAAATGAGTGAAAAATTTAGCAGGTCTAAGAGGGTAGTACATAGGAGAAAAATGAAGCAGGACAGAGGGACAAGGAGGGCCGGCGGTAGGGCAAGGAAGGGATTCAATGTCAAATGGGATGATGGGGATGGGGGAAGTCTCCCTGAGGTGATACTTGAGCAAAGACCTGCAAAAAAGCAGAGTACCAAGCCACACAGGTACCCGGAGACAGAGGATTCCAGAAAGAGAAAATAGCAATGTGCCTGAGGCAGGAACGTGCCTTGTGTGTTTGGGGAGAAGCAAGGGAGTTGGTTTCGGAACCACTACTGTGATTCAGACAAGACCGTAGGGTGCCCCAGCCAGGATGGTGGGAGTGGAAATGATAAGAAGAGAGCGGATTCTGGGTGGGAAAAGCCATAGAAAGTTTCAGGAAGGGCTGGAAAGAGGCAGCAGCAACATCTGCCAGTGACTTTCCAATGTCTGAGGGGCATGCCCTGCAGATCTAGTGGACCTGGCTCAGAGGCACTTTCCGAGTGGGGCCATGCTGTGACAAGAGCTGCCTAAGAGGCGGGAGCCCCGGCCCCACTCCTCGGCAGCTGGGCCCCTCGGACTAATCATCTACTTCCTCAGGACAGAAGCTTCCTGACTTACAAACAGGAAGAACAAATGTCTGGCTTGCCTCGTGGCCTCAGACTGGACTCTCTGTTGTCTTAAAATGCTTTCTCATCCCGAGATCCAGCATTCAGATTCCACAAGAGGCTTTAGAAACATCTGAAGTGCCACATCAGAGACAAATTCCGTTCTTTGAATAAATAAATATGCTGCACTCTTATTTCTCGTCCCTCGGACTTTCCCCCGCCTGCAGGATTTATGCTTGACTGGCTTCTCAGGTGGTGAGGTGGGGGAAAGAAGAAATCCCCGCGTGGCGCAGGACCCAGTAGAGCAGCTCACCGCCGCAAGGCTGAGCCAGCACCATATAAGGCACAGAGGCTACTCACAGTGCAGGGACCTCATTTGACTCAGAATAAGTGCGTACGCAGGCAATGTAGGCCAAGTCTACTACCCTAGTCAACGCAGGCTGCCTAGAGCGCTGGACTGAGGAAAGCAGGAAACCTCGGCAAGGGCTCACGATCTCACAATCCGGGGCAACAAGGAGGCTGAGAGCTAAGCTTATCCAGGCTGAATGGCATAGAAGAGAGCTTTAATCAATAAAAACCTCATCTTGGACTGACTAGCACAGCAAAAAAGAGACTGTTTAGGACCTGGGAAATGGTTAACGAAACCACGCTCCTCTTTTTGTAATAGGACGCAGCTGCTCAGGATACCTGTGGCAGGCACTCCTGAGTCTGGGTGTCCCATCAGTAACTTCTTTTCTCCCAGCCCCCGCTAGGCAGGTCCCGGGCTACAGGACTGCCTCTTTGCCCCAGCTCCTGAGTCTGCACGTGGTCTCCTGCCCCCAGCTGAGCCAGGTAGATGGTCTTTCTCAGGAGTTTGGAATGGGGTGGTGGAGGCTGAGCTCAGCCTCTGCTGTGCTTGAGAGAGAAATACAGGAAAGCTGGGGCTGGCACGGCTGTATGGGGCCACGAGTGAGTACTGGAGCGCTGCTCACCACGCAAACACAGGCAGGCATACAGAGAGAAGCAGAATGCGAAGCTGTGTGGCCCCAGAGAAACCGACAGGAAAAGCGCTGGGCCAATGGTCCAGTTCTTGGCCCCAGTGTCTTGAGTCCTCTTGGCAGTTCTCCCTTGATCTCTCTGAGTAGCTACTGTACCAACTCAGTAAATCCCTCTTTGTTGCTTAACATCATTGCACGCGATTTCTATTTTTGGTAACCAAATAACCCCTGAAATGAATCAATATAACAACATGGGAAAAACCCTTTAGCTATAAAATAAAAGATATTAAATTGTATATATTCCATGCTTGTCATTCTGAAAAAAAAAAAAAAGAAATGTATATATGAATACCACCTGGAAGGAAAACATAAAAATTCCTCTGGTGGTTGTAGGGGTGATTATTTTCCTATATTTTTCAAATTTCCACAAAATTGTTATGGCACTCATAATGTTTAAAGAACCCATTGGGCAATCCAATAAATATTTAATATTTGAGCTGTAAGAGCCCCCCCCCCCACATGACTTCCAAAATAATAGGCAGCACAGTTGATAAATAATTATATACAGTCATCCTGGAGTTGACACAAAGTTCGTTCCTAAAAAGTTGAAGCAGGGCGCCTGGGTGGCTCAGTCGGTTAAGCGACTGCCTTCGGCTCAGGTCATGATCCTAGAGTCCCGGGATCGAGTCCCGCATCGAGTCCCGCATCGGGCTCCCTGCTCGGCGGGGAGTCTGCTTCTCCCTCTGACCCTCCCAACCCTCCTCCCTCTCATGTGCTCTCTCTCTCAGTCTCTCTCTCTCAAATAAATAAATAAAATCTTTAAAAAAAAAAAAAAGTTGAAGCAAAGTGGTCACTTGAGATCCCCCATATCAGCAGTTCTTCATATTTTTATGAAAGGAAAAAACATATACTGGATTCACCTGTTTGTTAATTGCAGATGTTTTTGTTTTGTTTTGTTTTTAATTTTTTATTTAAATTCAATTTAGTTAACATATAGTGTAGTATTAGTTTCAGGGGTGGAATTTAGTGATTCATCACTTACATATAACACCCAGTGCTCATTCCATCAAGTCCCTCCTTAATGCCCATCACCCAGTTACCCCATCGCCCCACCAAACTCTTGTCCAGCAACTCTCAGTTTGTTTCCTAGAGTTAAGAGTCTCTTATGGTTTGTCTCCCTTTCTGTTTTCACCTTATTTTATTTTTCCCTCCATTCCCCTATGTTCATCTGTTTGTTTCTTAAATTCCACATATGAGTGAAATACGGTATTTCTCTTTCTCTGACTTTTTTCTCTTAGCATACCCTCTAGTTCCATCCATGTCATTGCAAAGGGCAAGATTTCATTCTTTTTGGTGGCTGAGTAATATATATATTATATGTGTATATATATACCCATATATACTACATCTTTATCCATTCATCTGTCAATGGACATCTGGGCTCTTTCCATATTTTGGCTCTTGTGGACACTGTGTTAATTATAGATATTTTTTCACAGCAGTTTCTCCTCTAGTGGGGCCCCAACACCAGGGTTCCCAGAAAACTCAAACACTTGAGTCATGGAACCCAGAAAAGTGGTCACCCTGAATTCACCGAGAACCTGTGAGCAGGACCCAGTTCCTGAACCTCTCCCCAGTCTAACCACCCCAGTTCTGGCCAGCCGCTTCACTTTCCTGTGCTGATCAGCCTCCCCCAGCTTTTGGCATAGGTCTTGCCATCACCCTCTCCGGCCCATGACCCCATAACCGGGCAGACTCGTGGTGCTGCGGAATGTTGCTTCAGGACATCACACACATTTGCTGCTGAGCTGCAAAGGGCTGCGGTCTGCCCAGCAAATCTAGAGTCGGCTCTTTGAGGTCATGCAGGGAGGGAAGCTAGATCCTTGGCAATGAGCATGGCCTCAGAGTTGTCCTCTCGTGGTGTCCCTTGAACACTGTTCAAGGAGGGATTGTGTCTGGAGCTCCTAACTCCCCATCTTTGAGATGTCACAGACACCTGCCCAGGAAAACCTGCAGAGTCCTTACCTCCAGAGGGCGTGCCAGCGACTCTCCTAAGGAATTTAACCCACTCCTCCATCTCCGCCTGAGAGCTGGCCATGAGGACATAGGAGTCCTGTCCTGTGCGACTCTGGTCCCATGAGGCTGGAGGAAGAAGTAATACTAATGAAGGTCTTCGAGCGGTAAGCGGCCGAGACAAAGGGAAGCAAGGGAAACTGAACCTCAGCTGCTTCCTTGATTCAATTAAACGACCAAACAACACAAAAGCATTATCTACTTAACCTCAAGGGAACCAAATACCTATGCACTCGAAACTCTAATTCTATAGATAAACCACTGAACACCCGTGGTTTGCAATTGGGATGCCTTGGGCTGAGATCTGCTCCCGTCGGGGAGAGAAGCCGTTTCCTACCAGAAAAGAAGAGAAGTTCAAGGGGCAGTGTCGGTATTAGAGGAGAGAGGCTCAGCCCGTACAATTTTGAAGACTTTAGTCCATCACACCATCACAGATATTTTCCTAAGCTACTCATGAGCTCAGCTGTTGGGGTGAGGAGGAGAACAGCAACTCAGGAGAGAGAGACAATGAGCACATGTGTGCCTTTCTCACAAAATCAGTGTTTCCTATTCAGGATTTCTACTCTCCTACCTGCACAAGACATCGTAAATGGTAGGTTCTCAATACATAGTTGATGGACAAATGAAGTTTATTAGGACTTTCTTTACATTTGCACTTTAAACCCATGATTATGGACAGACATATGTAATGTTTCCTGGGTTTTGTGTTACAGACAAAAGGGTAAAGAAGTGACAAGGGGGTGGAACAGGGAGAGGATGTCAAGAGAAAGAATGAAAGAAAGTGACAAAAAGAAAAATGACAGAGAAGGAAAAGAGAGGGAGAAGGAAATCATCAAACATAGGTCTTAGGAAGGACAAGAACATAATAGCAATCCCTTTCAATTACAAGAGGCTATTAAATTTCAAAGTGTCTGTGTAAACACCAACACATTCTTCTCACAATGTCAGGGCATTTCTCTCAAAAAGAGTTTGTTTTAGTACCCCACTTGTGCCCAAACCTGTACTTTTTTTTTTTTTTTAAAGATTTTATTTATTTATTCATGAGAGACAGAGAGAGAGAGAGAGGCAGAGGGAGAAGCAGGCTCCCAAGGAGCAGGGAGCCCGATGCGGGGCTCGATCCCAGGACCCTGGGATCATGACCTGAGCTGAAGGCAGACGCTTAACCATCTGAGCCACCCAGGCGCCCCAAAACCTGTACTTTCTTGCAGGGCAACGAAAGACCTTCAAATTCCATTTGGTTCTCATCTCTTGAACCTATATTAATAGGAGCACCACATTCTTTTATGCTTTGGGACAACCCGATTCTGAATCCATCTTATCATTGAGTCATCAGCTCTTCTGACCAGAAGGGTCAGTGCATGGAGGCCCTGACCATTCCTGAGAGCTAGGTGCTTCCAGAAGTGAAATGGGAAGTAAAAAGTGGTCGTGGTCAGGGTAGAACTAAAGAACCATAATATCCCTTTGAAATAGAATGGGCTCTAGTATCATTTCCATTCTACAGCTAATGGAATTCAAGTCCAGAAATGCAAAGAGGCCTGCCCATTGGCACCCAGGAAGTGACTACCAAACTCTAGGCATGGCCCCTGATCTTTCTCCCAATAATTGCCACTAGCTCCTATTGCGTCCAATTTGACCTTAGCCAAAATTTATCTGGCACCTTTCTCCACCAGGCCTATTCTCCAGTCTGTTGTGTTGTCAAAAACATGCCTTTTCAGTTTACCCTGACTTCTGGAAGATCTTTTAGTTTTGCCATTAGTTTTGTCTCTCGACTCCAGCAAGGAACGCCCAGCTCTCAGGATGCTCCTGACTGGCCAGGACTTCGATGGACTGACACTTCTGGTCAAAAAAGCCGATGACCCGATCACAAGAAAGATTCTAAATCAGGTTATCCCAAAGGGTAAAGAAGGTGAAGCTCCATGATATTAAATAGGTTCAAGAGATCAAAGGCAAAGGGAATTTGAAAATCTTTTGCTGCCCTATAAAACAATTAATGTTGGGCACATTGGAGTGCCTGCTCTATTTAAAATGGTAAGTGAGGGGCGCCTGGGTGGCTGTCAGTTAAGTGTCTGCCTTCGGCTCAGGTCACGATCCCAGAGTCCTGGGATAAAGTCCTGTGTTGGGCTCCCTGCTCAGCAGGGAGTCTGCTTCTCCCTCTCCACCCACTCCCCCCACCCCTGCTCGTGCTCTCTCTCACTATCTCTGTCTCTCTTTCTCTCTCAAATAAATAGAAACTTTTTTTGAAGTAAAAAAATAAAGAATAAAATGGTAAGTAACCACCACTATCCCAACCTCAATGAGAATTTTGCTTTCTTTGCTTTAATTTTTTCCATTGTGCTTATTCTGTCGTAAGCAGTCAGTTGTCAGTCTCCTCCATTAGACTGTGAGCTACACACAGGCTTGCTCTTTTCTGGATTCCCAGTTCCTATGATAGTGCCTGGCTCATAGCAGGTACCCAATAAATCTGTTGTAACATCTCACCAGACAGCATGAGAATGAAATGAAACAAGTGGAATAACTTTCTGTATCCGTGATGACGTCCTTTGGGTGGAAGGAGAACAGATAATTATTCTGCTAGAGGTAAGTAGGGAAAGGGAAACTTGTCCTAAATTTTTGCCTGCCCCAAATAAAGAAAAACATAGCATAACTACAATGAAAGGCTTCTCTCTGGCTTTTGTGCAACTGATACTGGTGATCACAGAGAGAGGGCCCTGATTAGGAAGGCCATTTCCTCGGCCAGCATTGGTCCCTGAGAATAATCTTGCATAAGAGCATGGCAAAAAGAAGAACGAAAAATCTCTACATCATAATACAAAGGCTTGCCTCGCTTTAAGTTGGGTGAAGACTTGTGAATGATGGCTCCTTTAGGCAACCTTTAGGAAAATGGTTCCCTACCTTATTATTACTTTAGAATTGTTGTTTGTTCTTATGAGACGTGTGTGTGTGTGCATGCGCGCACATGCACGTGCACACCCAGGAGCCTGCAGCAAGTGTACGTGATAATGAGATACTGTAGCATAGCAATCTTCAAGGGTACTGGGCTTGGCGTGCAAAGCCCACATTGAATCTGCAGCCAGGTCTCTCAGTAGGGTTACCCTTGATAGAAAATTCAGGCTTTGGGAAACATGTTACCATAGACGGTTGTATCCCATGAACTGTGCTGGGAAAGGGGTCCTCGGACTAGAAGAATCTTGTGGGAAAGAGGTGGGGTTTTCTCAGAGATGAGAGACTAAAAAATAAACTCTTCCTTTGAGGAGGAAGAGAGTTGGACAGAACTCAGATAAAAGAGCAAAGGAGTGCCCACTGGGAAGGAGGCCGCCCGGAGGAGCTGAACTTTAAAAACGGTCTTTCTTTGTTTTCTATAGCAGTAGCCAGTTTTAGGATTGATTTCTACATTGTAATTTCCTCCAGTTATCCCCAAAGATCAAACATCTACATGACACTGACTATATATCAGTCACTAGACCAAATGTGCCAAGTCGATTCCTTTCTATCATCCTCACTATCCTCATCATTGTCTGCATTTCACAGATAAAGAAACAGGCAGGAAGAAATGAAATAACCTGATCACAGTTACACGAATAGAAAGCGGCAGGGCCAGGATTCGGAGGAGGGCAGGCCAGCTCCAGACCAGGCACTCTAACCTCACGGCTACGTTGCCTTCTTCATCATGTCTTATGCGCACACTGCCTTGAGCGAGTGGTAAGGAGGGGGTTAAGGGAAGGGGCGCTCGCTCAGGGGACTGGCGGCCTCCCCTGCTATGTCACCCCCTGACCAGTAGGTCTGGAGTTCCTGGCGGGGCTGGGGCTGGCAAAGGAGCACGAGATAGGGAGAAGCAGCCTCAGTGTGCTAGGCTCACACAAACCCGAATTCCCCTTGAGACGGAGTAAGATCAACTCCTCCTGCCCCACATGCACTTGAGGAAGGGAACTCTTGCCTGGGCAGAAGCACCCTCCAGCGTGCTGCTAACATGTGCAGTAGAGGACCTTCAGTACCCGACATGTGCTAAGTGCTCAGTAATTTGCGGCTGTCATTTCTTATTATGTCGTGTTGAACCATATGAGACTATTGACTGTGGACCATTTTTGACCTACCAAAATGGCAATTTCACATTGCCCAGTTTACACTGTAACTGTTCATTTTAATATCTCACTCAACTTGGAAACCGAGCTCCTTTTAGTGAGCAGGGATGATGTACTTTTCAGAGCAGTGTGTCAGCGCCTGGTGGAATACGTGTCTCCAAGCACACACTCACGAGATGCTTACGGGGTTGAACCACACACGCACCCGCTTAGTTGGCCTGCCAGCTAACGAACTAGTATAAGTTCGTTAACTACATACAGAACTACAGTGCATTTTTACTCGGTTGGTTGGTTAGCTGGCTGACAGACTCAGCCTTGACTTCTAGGATCCTGAAGTAAGACGGGAATATAATGTACCTCTGTCCCCACTTCTGTTGCCTACCTGGAATGACTTCAAAGACAAACTTCCCCGCCTCTTCTGGGTTCATGGAGATCTCCTTGATCGTACTTCCTGGTAGATACATGCAACCCTGAAAGATCAAAAGTTGGCCCTTTAAGATAAGCAGCAATTTGGTCCCCTAAAATTAAGTTGAAGGACAGACAGGATAACGATGGGATCAGAGAAGATAATAGATAGGTGGAGAGGAAAATGGAAAGCTAGCACCCCAGTTTTGAATGGGGCACTTCTGCTATTCAAGCCTCTGACAAATTGACAGCTATCTGAGAGCAAGCTAGGTGCCTAGAGAGAAAAGAACAAGGTCCTGACAGAAGAGTGAGGGGAGGGGATGCCATCAGCAACACTTGCCTCTTCCCACTTTTCCAAGGACCTGACTTCCTGGCCAAACCAGACATCGGACCTTTGTAAGCAGGGCAGAGACTGGTATGCCTTGCAGAGATAGTATGGTGGGCATTCTACCTGCCCGGCTGCCGGAGATGGCACAGGGGACGGAACCACAGGTAGCCAGTCAAGAAGATAGAGTACTTAGGAGCAGCAAGAGCTGCTGAGCAGCACATTCCAAGCATCTGCCCCTTTGCTAAGCACCTTGACTATGTTACCCAATTAGTCCTTCTGGCAACCCTCCCAGCCAGGTGTCATTATGCACATTTACAAGTGAAGAACCAGAAAGGTTCTATAATCTGCCCAGTGTCACAGAGCTAGTAAGGGACAGAATGGTAATTCATCTCAGTAGCGAGTTCAAGCTGAGGTGGTGGGGACCCACCAGCTTCATGTCCCCCCGAAGTGGGGAGGAGGATCCTGGATCCATGGCAGGAAGTGAGGTTGCAGAAGGATAGGTGACCTCTTATATGTGAATATGTTATCAGAAGAACAAGTCACTTCCGCTATGTGTGTGCTCAGTGCTTTAGCACTTACATGCACCATCACATGCAATATCCCATTGGATCCCCACAACAGCTCTGTACCATAAGCCTGGCGACATGTGCCTCTTCTCCTTTGCAGACGAGGTAATCAATACTGTGGAAATCTAAGCGACTGCACCAAGGGACACAGCTTATTTGTCCTAGAGTTGGCTTGTCAGAATTTATATCTCACTGGCCGTGACAGGCAGCATGTCTGATTCTAGCTGAGCAAATATATGTGTCTTTAGAACAGAGTGTCAATGAAGAGGATCGGCATCAGAAAATCCATTAACATCAAAAACAGAGAGGCAGCCTTGAAAAGTCCCTGAACAAACAAAACCAGTTTAGTCATACAAAGCTCAATTTCGCTTACTTTGCAAGACAAACTTGACCTGGATCATTTCTTGCTCATGCCTCTGGAAATCATAAGCAAAACTTGAACTGTAATCACTGACCAGTTTCCTATCGTTTAAGGAAACGCGCGCAAGGGGCGGGGAGAGGCAGAGGGAGAAGGAGAGAGAGAATCTCAAGCAGCTCTGCACTAAGTGAGGCTCGATCTCATGACCCTGAGATCATGACCTGAACTGAAATCAAGAGTTGGACACTTAACTGACTGAGCCACCCAGGCACCCCTAAGGAAATTCTCATATTATAACCAATCACTATAAAGAATAAACAGTCACTGCTTTCTCAACTTAAAATGCTGCTTTATAACAATATATCCGTGAGCCTCATTCCACATTTTTGGTTTAAGTGCTTCCAGTTTGCAAACTTTTTGGTGTACACAAAATAAATTTTTACTTATTATTACTTCGGTGATTCATTGGTTTTACTTCTGTTATTTCTGAACTTTTGAGAGTATAGGACAAGAGTCTTAATGAACTCTCAGATCAGCTGAGGAGCCTCAAAGAATAAATGTTTCTTGAGAGTCTAGAAATAAAAATGTCTAAGACTGAATGAGAAAAAGAGTAGAAGAAAAAGAAGAAAAGGAGGAGGAAAAGAGGAAGAGGGGAGAGACAGCGAGGGGGAAGAGGAAAAAGGAAAAAGTATCTGTCTATAAAAGGGAATTCTGCATCTTTCTACATTTCTCTAATTTTATTACTTGAAAATAACCTCAAACCTACAAGGTCCTCATCATCTTTAAATAATATCAATGGCCTCGGGAAAAAAAATGACCCTGAGATTGTGCAGCTGGGCTTCTTTGCATGAGTTATGGCACTAGAATAAAAAGCCACATTATTTTTAGACAAGAAGGAGCACTGCCTGGCAGAAGAAAAGGAAAGTATAATTTCAGAAGTATCTGCCTCTCCTAAATACCTCTATTATTTGATACGTCCAAATTACTTTCATCCAAAAATAGTAAAAATAAAGTACAAAATATGTAAGTACTATTTATCGAGCAGTAACTAGGTGCCAGGCTCTGTGCTAAATGCCCTGAATATATTATCATATTAAATCTTCATAAGAACTCTCTGAAGGGGGCGCCTAGGTGGCTCAGTTGTTAAGCGTCTGCCTTCGGCTCAGGTCATGGTCCCAAGGTCCTGGGATCGAGCCCCGCACTGGGCTCCCTGCTCCGCGGGAAGCCTGCTTCTCCCTCTCCCACTCACCCTGCGTGTGTTCCCTCTCTCGCTGTCTCTCTCTCTCTGTCAAATAAATAAATAAATAAAAAGAACTCTCTGAAGGACAGACTGTTATTTTCCCCACTGGAGACACGAGGAAGTAAGGGTCAGAGAGGTTAATTAGATGATCCAAGATCACAGCGCTAGTTAATAGGAGTGCTGTGATTCAAACTCCAGTCAGTGGGATTTCAGAATGACAAGTAAGACTTTACTTACAAGTCCCACTTACTCTGGGGGAAGAAGTAACCATCAGAGTTAAACTTATTCACACCAAGACATAAATGACAAACTGCAAGCCCTTCCTCATCTTGAGCACAAGAACCCTGGACATCATAAATGAAGAGAGGAGAGTGGGAAGCCATCAGAGAGACAGTAGTGGGGGTGGGGACACTGATGGAGGGGGAGGAATGGCCCCGGACAGGGAAGGGCTCAAGTGGCCACTTTCCCCCACATTGCAAGTCGACTGGAGTGGACGCTGTACAAAGATGGAAGGAGGAGGCCACACGTCCTACAGCAATGAAGCAGGCCAGATAGCCGGGGCAGTGGGGTGCTGGAGCCCACGTACAGCGGCTGGCAAGAATGCACTGCCACAGCTTCAGGAACAATGTGAGCAGTTGTTAAACACAGCCGTTATCGATAGTTAAATTATATAAGCTTATAATGAAATATTTTATATTAAAAATAACGGTAATAATACTCAGAGTTCAGCGATTCCTAGTTATTTACTCTATTTTACTATGATTTCTGTTCATGTGGTTATTTACATCTGTTCTATCTGTGTGGTTAAAATACTATAAAACACTGTGCTTTACACATCTCTTCTCAACTCTGTGTTCAGTGATGTCATGTTAGCAGCCTGAATCAGCCAGGCTGGTGGGGTATTTACACCACGGAAATTGGCTAATACTGCATCACGATCAGCTCGGCCACCAGACAGCCATTTGTGAAACACTTCCCAGCCACCTGCGGTAACGTCCCTGAAAAGGAGAGGAGACAAGGGAACAAAGAAGCTAGGACTGTCCAGAACCATCACTGTAGCAGGGACTTGAGGGCAGTTTGCTGAGGTTCCGGTTTAAACAATTTCCCTGACAAAGAACCTTTTGGAATGAGTTCTGTCAAGCTAAGTCAAAGATTTACAGAGCATTATGCTATTAAAGCTGGACAGACCATGCTGAGACCTCAGGGGAAAAAATGCACAGACTGCCTTCTGTCGAGCCCCGAGCTTCCTGGGAAGCAGGCACAGGAGGTCCATCAGAGAGGGGCCGATCATTTATTTAATCATTCTCCTTTGTCGGACATCAAGTTCAAAGTTTCTCATTATGAACAGCACTGCACGTATCTTATTTCTCTTGGATCACTTCCTAAAACTAAAATGACTCGCTGTAAGCCTATGATATTTTTTTGGCTCTTAGAAATTCGGCCAAATGGCTTTCTAGAAAGTTTGCACCAGTTCATATGCATATCATCAGTGTACATGAGGGCCTTTTTCACCCGATTGCTCCAAGATTACTGGGGTTTCTGTCTGAGATTTTTTTTAAGGGATAGAATTGTGCATGTTCTTTTTAAATTTGTAACTAATTTATGTCTTACAGAAAAATTAGAAAATGAACAAAAAAGAGGAAAATCAAAAATTGTCTGCAACTCCAGTGCTCAGAAGAGATAACCACTATTAACAGGTCTGAGTATTTCTCTCCCAGCCGTTTTCCCATAAATTCACATTCATTATTTTTTCCCTCAACAATGGGATTAGTTAGACACATCATCCTCTGTTGTGAATTGGCCTTTTGCTTTTGTTTTCAAAGCCATATTACGGGTATCTTTCTATTTCAAAAAGTATTAATTTAGGGCATAACAACAGACTTATATTCTATTGTATAAATATACAAAATTTCCTTGGTATAACTTAGCCCTTACCACTGGGCATTGTTTTTAACATCACTATTATAAACAATACTGTAGTGAAAACATGTACAGGTAAATTTAATTATCTACATCACTCTTGGGGCACCTGGGTGGCTCATTCAGTTAAGCAGCTGTCTTTGGCTCCGGCATGATCTCAGGGTGCTGGGATCCAGCCCGGATTGGGCTCCCTGCTCAGCGGAAAGTCTGCTTCTCCCTCTGTCCCACCCCCACCTCCCCTCCCCCGCCCCCGGCTCATGCTCTCTCTCTCACATAAATAAATAAATAAATAAATAAATAAATAAATAAATAAATAAATAAATAAATAATAAAATCTTTAGAAAAATAATTATCTACACCAGTCTTAAGCAACCACTTTGGTTAAATGTCTAGAATTAGAAATGCAGGGTCAAAGAGTTCGCATTTTTTAAAAAGGCATGTATTACCCTCCAGAATCAGGTGGTACAGATTTTCATTTCCATCAGCTGTGCATTATAATTCCTATTCCCTGTCCTTACCAACACCGAAATTTCTAGAAAAGCTTTGCTAATTTGATAAGGGGACAGTGATGTCTCATTAGATTACATTGTATGTCTTTAATTATTACCGAGACTGAACTTTTTCATATACATGTATTGGCGATTACATTTCTTTGGTAAATTGTCCATTTGCGTCATTTGCTCACTTTTCTATTGAGCTATTTGGACTTTTTTTAACTAGGTTTGAAAGAATACTTTAAATATTAAGAATATTTGTGTACTATATGCACATATACAATTTTTCCTTCTTATTATTTGCCTTTTCACATTATGATAATTGGTTTTTAAGGTATAGAGATATTTTTATTTATGTAATTAAATTAGCCTTTCCCTTGTGCTATCTTTGTTGCTTACATTATGCTTGAAAAACACCTGCCTTCCAAAGATTATGCAGATAATTGCATTTTCTTCTAGGACTTTTATGAACTCACTTTTTTTTACATTTAAGTCTTCACTCCATCCAGAATCATGAATGGTGTGAAACATAGCATGGAAATATACCTTTATTTTTCCCCAAGAATTTAGCTCATGTCTGTAACTTTCATGTCATTTCTAGATGTTTGACATGTCTATGAATCCCAAAACAGTGTTAAATAAGTGCTTTATTTTTAATAGATTTCCTTTATCTTAACAAAATAATTATGGATATATAAAAAGTCTACAAGGATGTCCACTTAACTCTTATTTGTAATAATAATATAAAAATATCAGCCCAAATTCGTTAGAAAATTAGTTAAATAAATTATAAAATGTCCATATGGTAGATTATTCTGCCACCATTAAGAATTACATTGTAAAAGAATATTTATTTATAATAATAGTAATTCATGACTTATTGTTAATTTTTAAATAAAGAATATTATTATACTAATTTACATTTAGAATAGATGAGTTTCTAAATGTATATGTATAGAAAGAACTGGAAGAAGTGAGAATTTGGGTGACTATTTTTTGCTAATGGGATCTTTTTCATTTTCTGCTTTGTGTTTTTCCACATCTTCCAGATTTCCTACCATCCATGTGCACATACAGCTTTTGTAATCAAAGTATCCATATCTATATACAGTAAAATCTTCTTTCTAATACATTATCATTCATCCCTAAAAGCTTTTTAAAAAACTTTTCATATCTGAAATGAGTATTGAATTTTACCAAATGCTTCTTTCAGCCACAATTTAGGGGTTGTGCAGTTTTTCCTTATTTGACTTATTGATCTCAATCTATTGATCTGATATATTATATTAATAGAGTTCCTTAAAAAAAAAAAACACTTTCATCCTAGAAGAAGCTTTGCCTAATTATCCCAGGCTACTTTACCCCCAGAAGGACTTCCTTCAGAAGCAAAGGAGAGAAGCTAGGACCTCCAATAATTTATTTAACCTTTGACATCAGCTTTCACAAAACATTTTATATACACATGCTTCATATCATTTGAGCCTGTGGTAAGTGCAGGCCAGATATGATTGTCTCATTCTATAAAAGAAGAAAGAGGAGTCCAGAAAAATTAAATAGTTACCTGGCCAGTTTCCTGGTAGAAAAGCCAGGGAAGGAATACAAGCTTGGACATATTATACCTCTCACCATCTACACCTCGGGGAAGTAAACCCCACTGAGTTGTCCTTCCTGCTGATTTGGGAAGGCTAATGCTTCAGTGCCACCTCCCTCATTCTGCAGATGGGGAGACTCGCTGCATCAGCTCCTCATGCACTAGTCACCACCATCTTAGCCTATAATTGCTTGGCTCTGATAGGGTCTGGGTTGTTCATAAAGTAAAAGGAAGTCTGGTTACCATGCGCAGGTCACTGAGCAAGAACCCAGTCTGTGGTGGGGTCTCTGGCCCTTCTCCAGCCTTTGCAGTGACAGACACTCAAGTGGAGGGCCTGGTTAACCAGGTGCCGCTGATATGTCACAGATCCCCAAGCTTATTCTTAAAGAGAACTGTCCTCTTCCAAAATGACTGTCTTGTTTCTTTACATACCCTCAATACCCTTACCATTCTTGGGGCTTTTGTTCCTGGGTCCAGAAGGTTCTAGAGTCTGTCTTCCCTAATAAGTTCCTTCTGGCCAAGCTCACTCTTCCACCTCCACAGACATGAGCTCTAGATGGGGTGGCCAGTCATTCTGGTTGCTCCAAGACATGCAGTTTACACCTGGGGTCCCAGGGTAATTGTTAATAGCACGCCCTTTCACTTTCACGCACCATGATGGCCAAGAGGAATCACTAGTCCCAAGATTTAGGACCAAAGTCCTCTCTGGCCCCATCCACTCCAACTAGAAATCCTGTTTGCTGTACTTTCAAAGTATACCAGGAACCTGATCACTTTCCTCCAGCCCACAACCCCCACTGACATTCTAAACAACATAACCTCTCCCCTAGATTACCCTCACGCCTCCTTCCTCTGGCCCTGAATCTATTTTGAACACTGTAGCCAGAGCCTTCTTTTTACAGCATAAGCCAAAGAAATGTCCCCTTTCTGCTCAGAACCTTGCAATGCTTCCCCATAGCCCTCAGCATAAACCCTCACGTCCTTGCAGTGGTCTTCTTCTTTGCTATCTGCACTGTGATCCTGGGTCCCGCCCTCCCCTCTCTGACCCCATCCCCTTTGATTCTCTCATTCCTGAGTTCTGTTGCTCCCACGCTGACCTCCTTGGTATTCTCAGCGCACAGCAGACATGCTCCACCACCGGGCCTTTGCATTGGCTTTCCTCTCTGCATGAAGTGCTTTTTCCCCAGAGATCCGCCTGGCTAACTGCCTCTCTCCTTCTTAATCATGCTGACCACCCTTTATAAAATCATATCACCTCCCCAAATGCTTGATCTCCCCTTAACCCATTTTTTTTTTTTTAAATCTCATGGAACTCACCATTTTTTAACAAACCACATACTCTCCTTATTTATTATTTTCTGTCTGTCCCCTTACCATCTAAGTTCCACATGCAGGGACTTTTATCCGTTTTACTCACTGGTTGATTTCAAGTACCCAAAACAATGTCTGGTACATAATAGATGCTCAGTAAATGTTGGTCGAACAAACAAATCCATTTGCCTGAAGGCAAATCCGCTGGCTCTGAGCCCTCACACTCAGCGTCACCATCAAGACTGTGTCACCAGCCTTGACTTAAGGGCTGAGTTTAGGAAGCTCCTCAGTGCTCCCCTCGGGGCTTCGCACACCGAGGATCACCCTGTCCTCTCTGCGACTCAGTTTATGGATCTAAAACCTGGTGGGAAGGAGAAAGGGGACACCTCTCCGACGGAGCGTAGGGCGAAAGCAGGGAAGCCCTGCCAGTGGGGACCCACGGGCTGGCTGGTACCTGCGGCTTCGTGTCCTCTTCGTCCTTGTAGTAGTAGAGCTGCTGCGCCCTCAGCACGAAGTATCTCTGCTGCCAGTTCTTCACGATGGACCTCTGCTTCCTGAGCCAGCCCATCTTGAGGGGCCTCTCCAGCGGGTTGGGGGCGGACGGCTGGTGGAGGGTGGCCATCTGCTCGCCGGTCATCACACTCCTGGACCGAGCTGCAGAGAGGAACAGACAGGCAGGCTGGCTGAGGGACATGAAGCGGCGAGCGGGGGGGAAGCGGGGGGGCGCTGAGGCCACAGAGGAAGCCCCAGGGGGCCGAGAGGCTGGCTGCGCCCCAGCCAGGCTGGCTCAGGGGGCCAGGCCTGGGGGAGGGAGGAAGCCCTGAGCGGCCGAGAGGCAGCCGAGAGGCCTGCTCCGGGCGCGGGCCGGCCAGGGACCGGGAAGCCGGCGACAGCCAGAGGCCCGACGCACACGCAGTCCGGCACCCGGCACCAGCCCCGTCATTCTGCAAAGAGAAAGGCTGGCTGGAGCCTTCTGAAGAGGAAGTGGCCGCAGCATCTGACAAAAGGTGCTTCCTTTTTCCTGCGTGGGAGTCGGTATCTGACAAGAGAAAGAGAAAACGGTGCCCGCTCGGAGGGTTCGGGGAGTCCTACGCAGCTGCAGAGGCAGCCGGAAGCTGGCCGGGCACTGTCCCCAGAGCAGGACCTGGCGCCCCGCAGCGTCCCTCCGCAGCAGACCCCGAGCCCCCGGCCCGCTCCACGCCCCCACCGTGCAGGACGCTGGCCCCTCCGGAGTGCTCCTGCCCAGTGTCATCCATTGCCGCTCTGTCCCCGGCCCTCTGAGTGTATTTACAGCCCTCTATGCTCCACCAGGGGCCTCACCGTAGCTGCCTTCCGACCACGGGACCTGTCGCGTGGGCCCTTCCCTGCGCTGACGACACACAAGGACCCAATGGAAAACGCATCTGCCAGCAGAACACAGAAGGGGAATTTGAATCCAGACCCTCATGTTTTTACACCAGAGCGCTGCTGTCACCAGATCAGGTCCAGGTGTCCACAGCTCGTCTCCAGCGTAGCTCCCAGCCCAGATAGCGGTCTCCTTTCCTTCCCTCCACAGCAATGGGTCTGCAGGCCTGTGGTCCGGCTGGATATGTCCTCTGAGCCCCACCTCCTTTCTTTCCCTGCCAGTTCTACCGTACCCTTCTACAGAGGTCCACCACATGGGAGCACCAAACCCTGATCATGTGCTGTCACCTCCCAGTGCCTGCACTCCTGTTCTTGCTGGAAGAAGTCTCTTATAGCCCCTTCAGTTTTTGTGGGAACATTCATGACACAGCTGAACGCAGCCAACTTCACTTTGACCAGTTTCTCCCAGCCTGGTTGGAGACCAGCTCTTCCTTTCCTGGCTCTTAGACCCTTGAGTCCAGTACACAAATTCTCCGAGGCTCAGTTTCCTCGCTTGTTAAACTAGGGTAATGACAGTCCCTACTCTATGGAATCACTGTAGAGATTAAACAAGCTAACATATATAAACATATATAACTTGGACATATATAACTTGTCCAAGGGAAGCAAAAGTGACTTGTTCATTTCATCAACAGGTAACGTTGCTTCCACTACAAGGTTGGAGATCATCTCTGAGAGCTTCCTAAACTTCCCTGTGCATTTCAAGGTGTCGCTCCATCATCAAGCTTCCTCTCTTCCTTCACTCCTATCTTTAATGCATTGAATCGACAACCTTTCCCATTGCTTTTGATTCCTTTCTTTCTATCTCCTTCTATGCCTATGGCTTTTAACCTTTATTTCTGTTCATGGCATACTTTCAAATACCAGAATTTTATATGGCAACACAGACTAATTGTATTCAGAGTTATCACCCTATTTATGTGTTTTACCCTTCAGTCCTATAAGGCTGTCTGAAGACGACTCTGCTCCCTTGATCCTCACAAGGAGCCTATGTTCCTGTCACATCCCTTGTAGCCTGTAATCACCCCTCACCTCCCACCAGGGAATGAAGAGGCCATACTATGTTGGACACCGGAGGACAAGGCATACTCGGTTCAACCTCCTCTTGGGCAGACATCATCGTAACAGTGCATAAGCCCGGTTGTAGTAAACAGTAATTTGACATTTTGATGACAAGTTGGCAGCATGCTTGCAAAGGGTTTGCTTTATATCAGTGTGTCCTGACACCCCAGTTAAGAATTTTATCTTAGATCTTGCTCCTCAGTTAACTACTGTCTTCATGATCTTCCACCTGTAGTTCAAACAACAACCACACTGAGGCTAGTCACGTACTCGAAGGCTGTATACATGATCTAAAGGAATGATAGGAGGGTCTTGGCCGGAATAAAATGGGAGGAAGGAATTTGAAGAACTGTGTACAGCTCTGTGTCTCTCTAGATCAGAGACCGTAACTTGTGAAGACTCCTATCTGTCCTAGAAAAGGGCAGATAATAGACAGAGATGAAAAAGAATGTTCGTACCCACAACCTTTAGAGAAAATGGAGGAGTGAGGCATTCTGGCAAATTCAGGGGTGTTCTCCTTCACCCCAATAGCCTCAGCATAGCCCAGCCATTCTCCTAAAGTAGCATTAGTATGACCATTCTCCTGAAGTAGCATCAGACTAGGGAGGGAGGGCTGCCCTCCGAACAGGGCCATAATGAGGAAGCTTCACTTGGCTTCTGGGGTGATGCCACCAAATGAAGCCAGCCCAGAAAAGGATAGAAACAAGCAGATGCCACACAATGGTTATGAGGACTCAGGCCTCCTGAGCCACCCCCAGAGACCCAAAGAAATTGCTAGAACCATGATGGGAGAAACTAAAGGGGGATGGGGGAAACAGACGCCAAAAAGACACTGTAGATTGAAGAGAATTAACTCAGCATGGAACTTGGTTGCTGGAATATTACTCTCTGGTTAATTCTGTGCAATTTTTATGCTCTGTTGTGGCAAAAACGATGACAAAAACAAATACACAGAAACAAAACCTCCTCTAGAAACATCTGTGCTCTACAGAACGGCCTAGCAAAGGCAAGAGGAGGTATGAGGATCTTATGTCCTCGGACCTGGCCAAGAGGGACTTGGATGCCCTTGGGACTGGTAGGCAACGACCTTGTCTGTCTGCATATGGTCAAGGCCTTGACTAACCATCTTTTATATTCCAGAAATGATACCATTCACCCAGACATCCACCCAGTGCTTCTTGAGTGCCTGTTATCATCCTCATTGTGGGTGGTATGACTATACACACTGTGTCATGCTTACAAGTTGGAACGTGGATAGCCCAGTACAAGCCTCCACACTGCTGGAATTAGCCCCAAACACTGGGGAGGTGACAGCTGGGCCTCCAGTGAGCCAGTGACTAAGCAGGGGAGCTTTCTGTCCCACATCAGAACCATCTCCCACCTTGGCCTTCAGCATTGCTCATCAATCAGACCTATCCTGAGATGATTCAAATATCAGGGAAGGAAGCCTGGGGGGCTTTGAGTCTGACTTGTTTTTGGCTAAGTTTCCTTGTTAATTCTTTTGAACAGTCTCTCTTCTTTGTGGGTGTGACTTGTTCCCAGATAAAGTAAACAAAGAAATCTGTTACTATTAATGGAGCTGTTTCTCATAAAGAAAATAATAACTGTGATAAGCTTCACTTGTGAGCCAGTCACTGCACACTGAGTGCACGCTCCCAGCCCTGTGGGAAGGAGATCTGAGCCAGGCTGTGGGTTGGAGAGGGGGCTGCAGGCAGACCAGGCAAGGCAGGAAGTCAGAAAGCAGTTGCTAAGCGTTTACAGAACACTCTGGGGAAGTGGGAAGTGAGCACCTCAGTAAAGTCAGAAACCCACCCTGACTTTAGTAGAGAGAGAAAGAAGAAGCCCCTCTGACTGTGTTGTCCAAAACAGTAGCCACTTGCTATTTGTGGCTATGTACATGTAAATGAATTAAAATGTATTAACTTTAGTTCCTCAATCATACCAGCTACATTTCAAGTGCTCAGTAGCGCCGGGTGGCTCTTGGCTACAGGATTGGACAACACAGATAGAGAACATTTCCATCAGCACAGAAAGTTCTATTGGTCAGCACTTCCTGGAATTGGAGTGTTACCGTTACTAAGCATGAGACAAAAATGGGTTATAAATGGTGGGGCAGCATTTCATCAAATAGGAAACCAAGCTAGAGATCCCTGAGAAGAAGTGGCTTCAGGTGGCAGCGCGAGAAGCTCAGCCTTGATCTGAGAGGTTATATGGAACCACTACATGTACCTTGGCAAGGGAAGCCCGGGAGAAAATATAGACGAAAATATAGACGAAATGTGTATGCTGAGTTTTAGTCTGCAGTCTGGGAGGGCACCAGAAAGAAAAGAAGACAAATGGAAGAAGTGCCACATGCCCAGAGGAAGCCCAGAAACTTCTGTTTCTGTAGTAGAAGTTAGCTACTCTCTGCCCCAAGTTGGAGCAAGAGAAAATTCAAGATAGAAGTATAAACAGAGAAGTCAGCTTGGGAAGCATTATCACTTCCTTTCTTCATCTTCCCATCTTCTGACCCCTAACCCCCAAAATAATCAATCACAAAACCTTCTAGGGTCTACTTTTGAGATATTTCTTCTATCTGCTCTCAGCTACACTTCAGTTTAGATTCTATTTTAGATGGTCAAATGTACGGGTGAGATGCTAATGGTTCATCCAAAGCTGGGTATTTTCTCAATATGTTCATACAAGCTGTGCATTAGTCTGGGAACCATGTTAAATGACTTTGAAAAGGGAGTAGATAATACATGCTTCACCCCCAGAAACCTGAGCTGCAGACCTGTCTGTCCAACTGCCTACATTTACTTTGATGGGAATCTCAAGGTCACCATGTTGCTAGTGAAAGTGCCACCTTACCCTGCCCCCTCCACCATTCCCTTCACCTTACGCCAACAAACACACACCCAAACCTGTTTTACCTCCACAGATCTCCGTGATGGGCTGTGAGGGATGTCTTCCCAGCCAACCAAGCAAACCAGAAAGCTGCCCCATTCCACAGTCACCACAATCAACAACTCTCTCTCAGATCCAGCCTTCCTCTCTACCCACCTACCTCCCTGCTTTTGTGGGCCCTTCTGTTCTCCCCCTGGATTTCCACAATAGCTCCCTTATGTGTCTCTTCTAACCAGTCTCACCTCCAGTCCATTGGTGACATTGTCTATGACATGGTCCTTCTAAAACACAAATCTGATCATGTTACTTGCCTAAAGCCTCCGATGATCCTCCAGCACCTTCATCATTAAAAGATGCAGGCTAAACTCCCTACCAGGAGTTCAGAGTCCTGTGGTTTTCCTCCCGCATTTCCCGCTCCTTCTCCTCATGCATACTGCCTTTCCTTCTTGACAACATGCTATTCTCTCTGCTGGAATATTCTACCCCCCCACCCCCAATTTGACCTCTTGGAAAGCTCTTGTTCATCCTTCAAGACTTACTTCAGCCCACATCTCCCATGAGAAGACTTCCTAGCTCAGCCGGACTCAGTCACTCCCTGGGCTCTGTTCGCTTTTAACTGGGAACACTTCCATCAGAGCACTTCTCATCCTGCCTAGTCCTCTCTCTTACTCTGTCTTCCCTCTCCACATATGCTCTAAAGAGTTAAAGGGGCTCTGCCTTTGGCCTTGCTCATCCTTGTATCCCCAGCAGCTAACACAGTGCCTGAAAGAGAGGGCAGGGTAAAGTAGCAGAGGGCACAGGCTTCTACATATGTAGCGTTGGGTGAGTCATATTCTATCTCTGAGGCTCGGTTTCCTCCTCCGTGAAGTTGTGATAATGTTACGTACCTTGTGGGTGGCTAGTCTATAAGAATGAATAATGATAAGTGGAGAGGCCCAAGCCACTGTCTTCTTCTTAGAACACGGGCATTAAATGGAGGCTATTATTATTAAAATGGACTCGATTTTATGTTAAATGAAAGAAAAGACAGAAGAGATGAAAGAGAGAAGGGATGAAAGAAGGGAGAGAGAGGGAGAAAAGGAAAAAGAGAAGACTAGCTGGGCATTGTACAACATTCCAGGTGCAAATCCAGAGGCCTAGTTTGGATGGTGGCAGTGGAGAAGGACAGAATAGGGGAGGCGGTTGTGAGGGGAACCACCAAACAAGGAGGAGTGGGAGGCGAAGACTCGTGTGAGGCTTGGGGTGACCTCAGGTAAGGCAGCCTGCTCCATCTGTTCGTTTGCCGTACCCTGGCCGAGCACACAGTGTGTACCAGGAACCGTGTCAGGTTCTGGGATATAAGATCAACTAGATGCAACCCTGTCCTCAAGTAGCTCATGGGTCTGGGAGACCTGCTCGTAGAGGCAGGGAAGGAGGTCAGAGGACAAAGTGGGTTTAAACAGGCAGGGGAATCCCGTTCTGGGCCTGGTTAGATGTAAAGCTGGACCAAGAGCTGTGGACTTCGCCCGAGCTCTGGTGTTGACAGGTAAGGCCTGGGGATTAAGAAAGAGATCAGAGGGAAAGGTGCAAGCGAAAGCCAGGAGATAAGAGTGATGTGAAAATCTCAGATCTGAAAAGTAACACAACAGATGTTCAGAAACCAAAGAAAAGCCTGGGCGCACAGGACACCAGCACAGAGGGAAGCATTTTTAACTTGAGGCTATGGAGATAAACTTAGATGTGAGATGGAAGACATTATTACCATTTTTCTTGGGACCTTAAAGAGAGCTTGCAGTAGGTCTAAATATGGGGAAAAGGAAGTGTAGCAAGAAAATCCCTTATCACCAAGAGTTTGGGGGTGGAGCAGGGCTACCTAGAAGGGCAAAATCAGAGGAGAGAGGCTGTCATCCTGTGCCAAGCAAAGATCCAGGGCCAGTTCAGGCCCATTTCACATCCCTGGGCCAGGAGCTGTCCTTGGGGAGCACATTGGGCCTTTGAGTGGAGAAATAGGTTTCCTCTGCCTCTGGATGGATGGATGCAGCCACACACCAGGGTAATAACTTGAAGAGAGGAGCACCAGTGGGTTTCAGCACTACTCACCCTCTCTGCCAAGACCCTTGTACAGTGCACACTTCTACAACCTTCCATGTTCTGCAAGAGGTCACTTAAGGATATAAAGCACCATTCAAAAGCAAGACGTTCTTTTTATTTTTTATTTTTTTTAAAGATTTTATTTATTTATTTGAGAGAGAGAATGAGAGAGAGAGAGCAGGAGAGGGGGGAGGGTCAGAGGGAGAAGCAGACTCCCTGCAGAGCAGGGAGCCCGATGCGGGACTCGATCCTGGGACTCCAGGATCATGACCTGAGCCGAAGGCAGTCGCTTAACCAACTGAGCCACCCAGGCACCCAGCAAGACGTTCTTTTTAAAGGAGTATTTGAGTCTCTGATCTCAGTTTTCTCTCTCAGAAAGGTCTACCTGACTCCAAAGGTGGGCTGAAAGCCCCATGGCCTCCGGGATAAACATCTTTGTGCTTTTATTGCATGGCTGCAGGTGATAAGCTGCTAGAGCTATAAAGAGGTTCTTGAGAGCAAGAAGGACCATGTCTTATTCATTTTAGTATCCTGAGCAGCCTCATAGTGTCTGGCTCAGAAAAGTTAACTGGGAGGAATGAAGAAAGGAGAGAGGTGTATATGTGCATGTGTGCCTGAGCGTGTGTGTGTGTGTGCGTGCTATGGAGAGAAAATAATGTTGAATAATGTTCTGATAAAAGATTGATAACATGGATTTTTAACCAAAAAAACCTAGTCTTTCTCTCTTATTTCCTTTATTAACCAATCAGGAAAATTAATTGGACATTTCTTATGTGCAGGGCATTGTGCTGGGTAATGGGCAAGGTTTAAAAAATAGAGGAAACCTTCTAGATTGGTGAACTTGAGACTGTGGGGTTTCAAGTACTTATTGTGCACCCTGGCATACAAAATGCATTCCACTGTTTCCCATGGCTGCCCCAACCCCAGTCTTATTTCTTGATGACCTCAGCCCTGTCATACTCTCCTTGTATAAACTAGGGGGATTCATAATCAGTTGTGAATCACGAAGTGTTAAAGGAGAGATGAGCATCTAGTTGAGGCCTTCTTTCTGGTAAAATCAGAATAAGAAAAGAGTAGCACTGATGAACAAAATGGAATGGAGGCTCAACCATCAGAAAGTAGGGTCCCAGGGTCAGGGAGTTCAACCAATTTCTTCACCAATCTAAACACACCTCCTAGAAGAGCATCTGGCCAATTGAAGTTTCCTAATAAATATTTGTTAAGTGAATAAAATCAACATTTTAGAATGAAATGCAACCTTCTATCAGGTATTGCATATATGCAACAAATATTGGCCGGTTTACCTATTCATGGGATTTCTAGATGTGTTCACATGTGCCCACTCAAGCAGAGTGGCCAATAGAAGATATAATCCCTGATCTAATAAAGATGCACATCAATAGTGATATATTTATTGAATATTTATCATGTGCCAGCCACAGTGCAAACACTTTATAAATCTAGTTTCATTTAAATCTCACAGGAACTCTTTATGGGAAGCACCATATCTGTCTTACAGACAAGGTCATCTCCGTCTTACAGACAAAGAACTGAAGCTCACAGAAGTGAAATGATTTGCCCCAGTTTTACTGCTAGAAATCTGATTTCAAAGCCCAATACCCCTTCTAGGCTACAGTACCCCCAGAGAAGCATGTATTCTAGGGTTAAAGAGAGGCACCTAAGTCGGGAATCAATGTGTAATACAGTTGCCAGGGTCAGATGGTAAGTGGGAAGTGAAGAAGAGAAGGTACTCCCCTTCCTCGGGGCAAGGGACCAAAGCCACTATTCCCAACCCATCACGGGAGACACCTGCTTCAGCCTCTACCCATTTTGCCTCCATATTATGCATAAACAACGTTGTGCTACTTTTCCTATCCACAGTAGGTTCTGCAAGCCTCAATAGGTCTTGAAAAAAACAGTGACAAAAAATGGTGCTGAAACCTCCAGCCCATCCCTGAGGCTATGCTGACACGCTGATAGGAAAATGGACGTAATAGGTAGTCCTGTCATGTCTTACCAGTGCTTTGTCCAAGCTCATTAAAAGAGACCTAAGGATTCTGACCAAAGCCCAATGTGGCCGAGGTGTGGGAGGAAGGAGCTAACCCAGGCCAGCCCAGCACTCAGGCCCACACCACAGCCTGTGGCTGGAGGCCCACCGAGGCTGAGGATGGGGCTGCTGGGGAGCCGGGCAAATCCCTGATTAACAGGGATCTTATAGCCTTCCCTATTCCCAGCATGCACACACACACACACACACACACACACGCGCGCGCGCAGACGAACACAGACCTGCCTATCCAGTTGCCAGACTGTGGGAACATGCCCCCCCCCCCAGAAGAAAGTTAGGTCTTCTAACTTCAGAACCTCCAGGCTCACTTTCTTTATTCCTTTTCTCTTTTCCCTCTCCAAGGCAAACTGCTCTCCTTTTTTTTTTTAATGGTGGTTGTTTTATTTTTTTTCAAGATTTTATTTATTTATTTGACAGAGAGAGCGAGCGAGCACAAGCAGGGGGAGCGGCAGACAGAGGGAGAGGGAGAAGCAGGCTCCCCACTGAGCAGGGAGTCCGATGCGGGGCTCGATCCCAGGACCGATCAGGACCTGAGCCTAAGGCAGACACTCAACCAACTGAGTCACCCAGGCGCCCCAAATTGCTCTCCATTTTAAAGCACCCACTATTCAGGGACGTGGGGAACTTTTAAAATCTTTTCACTTTCAAAACCTGGCATTTAAACTTTAGGAAAAATGTATCCTGTGATTACTCTCCTGGATTTTTCTTTGAATTCTAAGTTTCATTTCTAATTTTAGTATGAAAATCCTTGCCACCTGCAAAAAACAACAAGCCAAGACTGAGGGCAGCCAAGGGGATTGCTCTGTGCACCTGAAGTTAAATCACATGGGCTTCCCCAGGACACTCACCCATGGGACAAATTTACATAACCTCATTCAAAGAGCTATCTAAAAGTCGTCCTCTGAACGCCTGCCTCCATACCCAGGAACTGAGCAGGTTGAATTTTCCCATATTGTATAGGCTATAGAAATGCCCTTCGTTGTTTGACAAGTAAACATTTCGGCCTAGAAAACAAATTCTGTTTTGGAAAGACACTTAGCCCAGATCACTGTCTTTTCCAGGAAGAGGTTAAAAATGTGGTCTCAGTAGCAATATAAAGGAGAGAGAGAGAGTGAGACAAGAACTGGGTGGGGGTGTCAGAGAGGGAGAGAGAGAGAGAAGGGGGCGGAGACAGGGCAAGGGAGGGAGAGAATCGGCTTCCTGCTTCTTGGGCTTGCAAGGTCTTCTGCGCTTACAAATTCCCTCGGTCAAGGGCGCCTTTCCAGGGCCACCCCTCTGGTGTCCACATTTTGGAGCTTGTGCGTTTCTTAGGAATTTAGAGCACAGTTGCCTCTTGTGGGTGTGTGTCTCCATTAGTTGCAACACTTCAAGGGCCCCCCTCCTTCTATCTTTGCATAACAGGAAGCCAAGTGTAATAACAAGAAGCTTGCAGAATTGTGAATGCTTCCTACTCAACACTGCCCGGGCTGCCTCTTCCTCAGCACAAGGTGAAGTGGAGATTTGGCAATCGGGTGGTAAATGTAGCTTGTGTTGACAATGTGGCTGTTTGTGGATGGATGCTAATTGCCTTCCCAGACATCAGCACAAGGAAAGACTTTGCATCATGTAGGACCGTGGGACAGCACAGGAGGCTCCGCTTGGTGCTCACGTGCTGTGCTGAAGCAAGAAGGGCCTTGGGAGAAGTAGTTCCCCTTCCATTGTCACTGCTAGTCATTTTTTCTAGTTAAGAGGTTTTGCTTAGTCACTGGCATTCATAAATAAATAATGCATTCGAATGCTTGACGTATTTGCATTTTATAAGCCCGGATGAATTCTGGGGTCCCTCCCGGTGCTTCCCAGCAGCGATCCAGCAGAGGCAATGCTCAAGACAGGCCCCCGTGACCAAGCACAAGGCTACCCATCCCACAGATGTCACTCCATTCTGTTCCTACAGCCCCCCCCTGGTCTTCGGGACTAGTGATTTTTAACCCTGCAATCCTACTAAGAATGTGAACAACGAGCAATTCTTGCAGTGGGATGGGCCTGGCATACAAGTCATGATATATTTCTCTTATTCTACAACCTGATAAAAAGATTCTATTAAAAATTGAGGTGATTAGATTAAGGGTAGAGGAGAGATGATACCAATAAATTATTAATGAGTTTTGCTGGGTGTGATCAGTCAGTGTGGTTAGTAAGCAAAATGTCCATGTTTTAGAGATGCATAATTAAGGATGAGGAATAAAAGTCCATAGCATCAGAGATTTGCTTTAAAATGTCTCAGCAAAGAAAAGAAAAAAAGAAAAAAAAAGGGATGGCTAAAGCAAATGCGACAGAATCTCAATATCTATTTAATATCAGTAATGGATATACATGGGGGTTCATTATACTTACCCTCTATATTGGTGTTTGAAACGTGCATATAATAAAAAATCTTTTTCAAGATTCTATTAAGTGTTTAAAAATACCTTCTATTAGGCTTATTTTTTTTTCACACATCAACTATTGCCCTGAACTTCAACTTGCTCATTTTCCCAGGCCTGCATTTCCAGACCTGTTAGTTATTCCTCTGAGCACAGCAGAATGATCCTACACAGATGTCCTACCACACACGGACACATTCTTCCCGGACAGATCCTGCCCCTCCGTCCCCCTGGGCTGTCACTTTATCACTTAATGAAGGCGAAGAACTGAGGGACTCCCGATGCTCCCAGTTATGGATAGTATTTCCTGTAAAGTCAACTCTTACCCAGACCGTTAGTGGTGGTGATGGTGTGTGTATGTGCATTCGTACACGTGGATATGTACCCGTGTGTGCGCACGCGTGCACACACACACACACACACACACACTTCCCCAGCGTAGGGGAAAGAGGAATGGACAACCCCACCTTGAAAAACAGCTGTGGCAAGGAAGGCAAGGAGGCTCCGTCTTGGATGACAATTCCGTCTAACTGGGGGGACTGTCTGGGACATCTGAGGCCTAGCACAGACTCAATGGGAAAAATGGAGTGACTGATTATCGGTGTTTGCAGTGTCAGAAGTTAGAGAAAGTGATAGTCCATAGGCTTCCCCTGCAGCCTGGTAGATGGCCCAGTCGATCTTCGCTCCCCTGGCCCTGTGGTAGAGAGGCAGGCAGCATAGTGTAGTGGGAGGTGTATCTGATTGGGCTTCATGAGACCCGGGTTCAAGGTCTAGCTCAGACACAAACCAGCGGTATAATTCTCTGCGCCTTTCTGAGCCTTCATTTCCTCATTTATAAAATCAAGATGAAAATAAACCATCTTGAATGCAATTCCAACTCTAAATTTTTTCTGACTAACCTACAAAGCATCTTTCAGCTGCTTAATTTGTGTTGTAACCCTATTTTAGGTGCGACAGGTCTAAATTTGTCAACTCAGGCAGGACTCCAGTTTTATATCAAGAACATGGGCCTCTAGCAATGCATTTATTTAACTAACTAAGAAAAAATGGATTTGGCAAAAGACATATTCTGGGCAGTTTTAATTAAACACAGATGGTTTGGCATACCCTTGGGTAGAGTATTTGTGAATTTCAGTATTAGGCCACAGAAGGTCCCCTGAGGAGTCCCAGTGATGATACAGGGTGGGGGTACAAAGACAAAAGCCACAGTGACTATTACTCAAGGGTTGACAAAGCAACAGGCTGTGTGGTCCATCTCTTCTGGAGCAATATCTTAGCTCCCAAATATTATGGACCCGTCATCTCCTGCGCATCTCTCTCCGACTCTAAACCAGACCTTATACATCAAAAACTGCAAACACATCCATGCTCTTTCAACCAAAGAAACCTTCTAGTAGTTTAGCTAATGAGATAATAATGTTTGTCTATTGAGTTTATTTATAAGGATACTCACTACAGTACTATTGTTTAAAAAATGTAAACCACTAAATGTCCAAAAACATGGAATCGGTTGAATGAAGTATGGGATGCCTATAAAGTAAAATACTATGTAGACTTAAAGATGATGCTTTATTGGATTAGAATGACATGGAAAATGTTGAGTTTATGTAGTTGGGTTAAAAATTACTTATTCCAAAAGAGTACATACAAGGGAACTCCATTTTGTTAAAAAAAAATACGCATTCATATCCATATACGCACAGTATACCACTGGAAAATCGTAAATACAAATGTGGTATAACACAGAAAAACATAATAGCAAGATTCACACCAGACTGGCGTGAGGTTAAAGGTTATTTTCCTGAGAGGTGGGCATATGAGTAATCTTTATGTTTTCTCTTTGCTGTCATTTTTTTTTTTTTATAAAAACAACAACAAAGATTATTTGTAATAGCTCTGTGTTAGCTTTCTCTTCAATGACCTTCAGGCTGAGTCTCCCAAAGCAAAGATTTTAAGACTAAAGTAAGTGAGTCAAGAAAGAGAAATCAGTAAGGAGAATCTGTCCCAATCTTAGAAAGAATTTACATAATCGAAACCAAAGGGAATTCCAGAAGTTTTGAAAGAGAGCATTTCAGTAGCTAGCTATGTCATCAGGGGCACCTCACCCTGTCCTGCCTCACGGGATTATTTGCCAGCAGGATACAATATATAAATGGTCCTTTCTGAAATGTAAAGTGGGTATAGATTTGCTTTATTATTATTATTATTACTAACAAGAAGAATTTTTGCAGAGCTTAGCTGCTACATATATAAAATGAAGTGGTTTAACAAGATGCTTGCTAAGGTCCTCCTCGGCCCCCAAATTCTTCTATTCTCTTCACCGGCAGTTTCTACTAAGACCATAATGTATGCAGAGTTTACAATTAGAGAGAAAGGCAGCAGGAATGAGGGATTCATTATCTGGGAAAGAACAAAAGAGAAAGCGCTCAGGGAAGGAGTGGCATCCGTAGAGCTTGAAGCTGCCCGCCGAGACATCATCGAAACCACAGAACCTGAACACGCACGGTCCTTGCGGCTACACAGAGGCAGTCCTTGGGGAGAGAGAAAGGGCAGTGGGAATGCCAGGAGCACAAGGGGATGCTCTGAGGGAGCTCAGGAAGGAAGAACCACCTAAAATTTCAGGCGGTTTAACCTCATGGCATAACAGACCCATATCCAAATTTCCATTGAAATGACAAAAAATTAGTAAGAATCTGGGGAAATGTGAAATGAAAGTAAAAGTAAAGAAGAATGCAGGGCGCCTGGGTGGCTCAGTTGGTTCAGCGACCTCCCAGGGTCCTGGGATCGAGCCTCTTGTGCTCTCTCTCCGTGTGTCAAATAAATAAATAAGATCTTTAAAAAAAAAAAAAAAAGAATGCTACCTGCGTGCTCTTTGGTGGGAGGAAGGTTTCTGTATGACAGAAGAAGGCAGGGCCGGCCAGCCTGCAATGCAGTATCAGCAGAGGAAGCACCGCTCACCCAGAGGGGAAGGTCCCAGGAAGAGTCTACACCAGCTCTGAAGAGCAGAACAGCAGTGCTGGAGATGGGGAACGACGGAGACCGCAAGAGCCACTTCTGCAAGTGCTCAGAGACCAGAAACCCGGCTGGGCCATGTCATCTCCAGCTTACCCCACGTGCTCAAAGTCTGGCCAGGAAAAATTGATGGCCCTGTCCTGCTGGCTTTCAAATGGGGTCACTGGACCAGTGAGAGCAGGGGATACTTTTCCAACTCCTCTGGGGCTACATAAAGAGAAAAAAAAGAAACTCTTCAGAAGGGGCGCTACTCTCCCTACACTGGATGTTTTTTAAAAAGCTACACGTAAGTTTACCCTAGTGCCCAGCATTTCCACTTCTAAGAATCAAGTCATGAGAAGTGAAAGCACCAACTTTCTTGGAAGCAAATGTTCCCCGCAGCATTATTCTTCGTGGTCAAGCTGGAAACAATCCAGAGTCCATCAACAGGGCGATGGATAAACACAATAAACACAAGGTGGCCCATCCACGGAATGGAACATTACTCAAAGGCCAAAGGAATCAATGAAGCCCAGACACTTGCTCCAACATGGCGAACCTCAGAAACATCATGCACAGTGAAAGAGACGGAATGCACCAGAGGCATGTTCCAATTCCGTGTATGAGAATACCCAGAAATGGCAATGTCATGGAGACAGGGAGCCAATCATGGTTGTCAGGGGCTGAGATGAGGGCAGGGAACGGCTATAAATAGGCAGAAGGAAACTTTCTGGGGTGATAAAAAGTGTTTTAAAACGAGTTTGTGGTGATTGCTGCACAGCACTATAAATTTACCAAAAATCATTGAATTCTAAACTTACAATGAAAAAAAATTTATGGCATTGTACCATAAAAATGTGTACATCAGTAAAGCTATAAAAGGAAAGATCAAGAACTGTATATATTTAGTTCACACACACACACACACACACACACAAGGAAGTACTGAAAAGCAGAACAGTCTCTGCACAGAAAAATAAGGAATCATGCCTAACTCTTTTTATAAAAATCATTTTAAATCAACCATAAACTCCACAAAGTTAGAGAGTTGCCTGTTTTGTCACTCATGTATCCCAAGTGTCCAGAGTACCCCAGGAATGTAAAAGTACTTCAATATTAGAAAAACTACTCTAATACTTTCATAATGGTTCATTACATCAATAGGTCCAGGAACTAAAAAGCCATATGTTTTCAAAAGATTGTGAACTCACACTTGATAAAGTTCAATACTGATTCATATGAGAAAATCAACTGTCAAGAATGGGAGAATATTTCTTAGGTGGTAAAGAATGCATATTCATACAGGGGACTGAGAGAATGCTCTGTGTTCCTGAAAAGTCAGCTACTGAAGACTGGAAGACTCATACATTGTTGGGAATCAGATCAAGTGTTTGCTGTTTGGGTTGTATGAGGACAAACAAAGTCGTGCAGGTGAGGCCCAGCAAAGGCACAGAAAATGACACAGCCGAACATTTCCACACTTCTACTGTGTCATATAGTTGAGGGCTGTTAAATGGATGAAAATTTCCATTGCCGTGATATTGTGCAATGCTGGTAAAAAAACATTTTAGGGTTTGACAGAAGAAATCGTTCTAAAATTCATGAAACACAATCAAACGGAAAAACATCAATGTCAAAATCTTGCTTAGAGCTATTGACTTGTGAGGAATGATTGTGATGTCACTTTTTTCTAAAATGATGTCCTTTACCAGCGTTTCTACCCATTTCAGGCTGTGCTTCACAGTACTCAAGGGAGGCCTTGCAGGAGGCAGAATTTCCCCTGTGATTCTGCCACTAACATCCTGCAGTTCTGTTTCCTCTTCAAAGCCGTCAAATGTTATCAGCTGTCTGAAAACAAAATGCTTTAGGGGGGTTCCCCTTTCATCGCCCGAGGTCCTCACAAAAATGTTAGGATTTATTTTGTATGTATCTGTGAACAACCGTAGTGCATCTTTCTGACCCGAGCCTTCATGGTGGTCAGACATAGCCCTTTTCCCTGACAGGTCCCTTTGTGGTTGGCCCCACTTGACGGTTCTCACAGCCTCCATACCAAGTCTGTTGTTGCCCACAGAAGAACTAGAAGGACATCATTCTTTTTCCTTTATCCATTTGTTTGCTTTTAGCCACTTTGATTACTGAAGGACAAACTAAGCTTCTGGTGCAGAAGCCAAAGAAGCAGGAAGCACCAATGGACAAACAGGAAGTGGAAGAAGGGGAACCATGAGTGGGTGACTCGGTGACTGACACCATGACATGCAGGATTTGCTCCCAATTCTCAGGCCCCCTGGCCTGGCGCATCTTATGGCATCAGAGACCTTTTCAAGATGAAAAATAACTTGTAATGTTTGGGTTGGGTTTGTTTTAAGGCAATAATTTCACTAAACTCAAGGTAGACACTACATGGAGATTCATTGAACATAGAATACATGTCTTATAATAAACTGGCATGGGGCACATTTAGAAAAAAAGTGGTAAAGATTTTAATGTGGAATAAAAAAATGGAAGAAAGGACTTCATGTGCTCAGGAATGAATCATACTTTTCCTCTTCTGTGCTTTAACTCCACCCTCCCCACCCCCTCCACTTTCCTGGCATTCCCTCACTGGAGCAACTGCGAAATGGCTGGCTTTGCATTGGACCCAAGTGGGAAGACACTGCACCCAGACTTAAGAGCAGCCCCTGAAAACATCTGTTCCTTTGAACATATGGGAAGATGTTTCAAAAAAAAAATAGATAAGCATAGCTAACTAGCTGATTGAACATTAAAGTCCACTGATCTGTAGCATGACTTTGTTACACCAGGGATGGATGTATTTTGGAGGGGGGCGTTAGGGGTGGGAAATGAGTTTCCAGAATACCATTTCTGCTTGCATGATTTTGAGAAAAGGGATCCAGAATGACATTCTGGAGTGTTCGGCCATAAAAATAGCATAGACCATTCCAATCTTCCAGCACTTTCCCCTGCCTGATAAAAAAAATCACTTTGGAAAATGTGACTTTTGTGATCTTTGGGAGGAAGCCTGGAAAGGGTGGGCTGAGGGTTCCGAGTGACACAGGAAATCTGTGTTTGTAATGCTTAAGTGTGTGGGTGTATTCACGTGGGCAGTGCTGGAGAAGAAAAATGAAAGAAAACATTTGCAGACCTTTGCAGGCAGGAGCTGAATGAGAGACTCAAAGAGTCCATAACATTTGTGAAGCATATTTGATATCCACAGAAAATCCTGGATTGAGATTGTCAAAAACAACTCTTGACATCAAAAACACAATCTATAGAAGAACAATCTGACATTGGACTTCATCAAAATTAAAATCTTTTTCCTGTGAAAGGCACTAAGAGAATGAAAAGCAAGCCACAGATTGGGAGAAAACATTTGCAGATCACATACCTGACAAAGGAGTTGTATCCAGAAGATACAAAGAACTCTCAAAACTCAACATTAAGAAAACAAACAAACCGAGTTTTGAAGGGGGCAAAATATCTGGGTGGACACTTAACCAAATAAAAAGATGCTAAACATCCTTAGTCATTAGATAAACATAAAGTAACCACAATGAGATGCCACTACAAACATATTAGAATACCTAAAATAAAATTTTAAAGCAAGCTAACAATATCGCATACTGGTAAGGATGAGAAGCAACTAGAATCTTCATTCATGGCTAATGGGAACACAGAATGGTTCAGCTACTTCAGAAAACAATTTGGCAGTTTCTTACAAAGTTAAACATACATTTATCATATAACCCAGCAGTCCCACTACTTGAAATTTATCCAAGAGATATGAGATGTTATGTTCATGCCAAAATCCATAGGCACATATTTAAAACAGCTGATTCATAATCTCCAAAAACTAGAAGCAACCCTAAGATCTTTCAGTTGACAAATGGCCACATCCATACAGTGGAATACTACTCAGCAATAAAAACAGTACTATTGAGACAAGCAGTAACATGAATGAATCTCCAATGCATTCTGCTGAGTACAAGAAATCAGACTCCAAAGGCTCCATACTGCATGATCCTATTTAGAAGACGTTTTGGAAAAAGCAAAACTATAGGGAGAGAGAACAGATGAGTGGTTGCCCAGGCCTAGGCTGGTGAAGAGGAGTTGACTAAGAAGAGACAGTAGGAGGACATTCTTTTCGATGATGGAACTCTTTTTATCCTGATTATGGTGGTTGTCACAGGACTCCAGCCATTTGCCAAAACTCATATAATTGCCGACCACAATGAATAAATTTTACTAGATGTCAATTTCAAAATAATCCTTTTCATCTGCTCAAATTTATTGTGTGCTTGTTACACAGAATTATTTGGCATTCTCACCTCCTTCTGACCTTCAAATTTTCCATAGCTAATGGGAGTTTTGAATGGAAAAAAACAGTTATTTCTACCATCCACAGTGGTTTGGGTGAGGTGAGTGGCCTCAGAAAACAGGGGAATGTGGGGAAGATTAACACGTCAAGCTAAATCTCTCCAGATGGTAAGGGATCAGGTTCCCAGGGTTGGCGGTAGTGCCCTTCATTGAGCTTGTCTCTCTCATGGGCGCTAGGGAAGGTCATGACATGCCATCCCCAGCAACAAGTCCACACTCCTGTGAAGAAAGTCTGAACATGACCCTCATCCAGATTCTTCATTTTGGTGTCCCAAACAACTAAGGAAATAAGCCAGGGGTGTTTCCTTCCATATACATAATCTCCCATTTCTGGTGGTACTAGGTGTTTAGGGCACGATGGTAGGCAAGTTGACGGGGTTAGAGACCCTGCAAAGAAGTTCTCTTGTGGAAAACAGTAGGTAGTCCACTTGGTAGTATTCAGGAGACCTAATATCCAATCCTGGTTCTGCTGCTAACTTGCTGTGTTCAATTTGGGGCAGTTCACAGAATTTCTCCCATGTTTCCTCACTGTCTTAGTCAACAATTTTTTGACTATAAGAAACAGATTCTGAATCAAACTGGTTTAAGTCAGATAGATACATAGATAGATAGATCAATCCATAAGTGGTTTTCGAGTGGGGACAGTTTTACCCCCCAAGGGATATTTGGCAATGTCTAGAGATATCTTTGGTTGTCACAATGGGGAGGGGATATTGGCTAGGGATGCTGCTAAATACTCTGTGATGCACAGAACAGCCCCCACAACAAAGAATTATCTGGCCCCAAATGGCAATAGTGCTGAGGTGGATACGAATACAGGCACACATGTGCATATATAAATAAAGCACGTGTGTGCGTGTATATAGAATTTTTTAAGGATAACCTTATTTTGAAACAAAAACTTAAAGAAATTTCAGGAAAAAAATCATGCCTCAGGATGAGTAGAAATCAAGGTAGATTTTGTGAGTTTTGAGCTCCTAATAGAGCTCAAGGGCTTCCTCTTAGTGCCCTGTGATTTGCAGGGCTCAGTACCAAATGCCCGTTCTCTGTGAGCCTCAGACTGAGAGAAAACCAAACAGACGCAGCTTAACTCAGCTGTTCATCCTGTTCCTGTCAGTTCTGTCCAAGGGGGCAGGGTTACAAAGGCCAAGCCTGTGCCACCCATGAAGACTGTGTTGGAAGCCCTCCAAGAGGGGGGGAGCTGGGAAACAGCCCCCAGGAGGCCTATTATATTTATCAGGAAAGTGATAATAATGCCACCTAGCCTCCAGAAGCCTTCAGTTAAATAAATGACTGGGGGCCCCGGGTCACTTGGAAGCGGAAATGGCAGGTCTCTCCTTCAAATGGAATTTATAATTTTTCTTTTTAATTTCTGTTCTGTCTTGAAGAATAGTTTGCAATTTTTAAACTGCCACATAACGGATGTTTCCCAGTTTGCATCGCTGATTGCATGAGCTGTAATAAGTTCTGCATATTTATGGCTGTTCCAAGTTACACCTTAGAGCTGTCAGGATGTGGAGGGTAATTTTGCTACCTACCCTTTACGATAGAAGGACCAAGTGAGATATCAGAAAGTACAGTACATCCCTCCTCCGACACAATACGCGGGGTCTGAAAGTCAATCACCGGCTCCCCACGGTCACGTTATTCTGAAGCGAAGGAAATGGCTGCCAGGAACCGGCCCAGTTTCCCAGAGGCAGCTGCAGGGGTCTGGCGGCGCCCGCAGACCGTCCCAGCCCTGGCTGTGCGTGCTGCCCCCTGGGGCCCACGGCCAGCCTCGCTCTACAGGTCGACAGGCAGGATGGGGCTCTGCGGCGGACCAGGACCTGTGGTTCAGGAACAAGAAGCAATTCTAGGAATGTCCCCATTGTTGTCACCCTCCTATTGGCCCAGGCCAGGAAGACTGGGTCCGGAAAAGACTATGGACTGGGGAACCCATGTGATTTTTCCCAGCCAGCTTTATCTGTTTCTCCACATCTCTCTACACACAGCACCCAATAATTACTTTTGGGCAGGAGGGGCAGGGCAGAGGATGGGAGCCATGTGCCCGTCACATTATACCTAATGATCGCAGAGCTCCTTACTGAGATGTTTTCCTGTGCTTGGAAACATAAAGCAGTGGTTTTAGTCTTTATAAGATCGCAGATCCCACTGAAAATCTGCATGTACACACACACACACACACACACATTTTTTTTACATACTGAAGCCAATCCAGGACACAAAGGGAAGGGCAGCAAATACAGGCCTGAGAAAGATGTTAGTTGGGTATTAAATGTATAATCATAAGCCGCTCTAGTCCCAAATACCTAGACCACACCTCTGAAGTCATTTGAAACAGAAAGGAAAAATGTCACGGGTAATTGAAGGATCTGAAGCCCCTTACTGTCTTCTAGAATGTGTCAAATGCCCATATGACTCTTGACCCATATTTATTCATGCTGTGTATCCTCCACCTTCACCCTTAACAACGGGTCCCCATTTACAGGTCTGAGTTTCTCCCGGCTTTCCCCATTCCCTGTGGTTTCTTTTTTTTTTTTTTTTTAAGATTTTATTTATTTATTCATAAGAGACAGAGAGAGAGAGGCAGAGGGAGAAGCAGGCTCCCCGCTGAGCAGGGAGCCCGATGCGGGACTCGATCCCAGGACCCTGGGATCATGACCTGAGCTGAAGGCAGACGCTTAACCATCTGAGCCACCCAGGCACCCTTCCCTGTGGTTTCTGTCCAGAGTCCCTGGCAGAGCAGGAGCTAGTCCCGAGGTGGGAATGGGAAGACTGGCTGGGATGAGGCCAGCACCCCAACTCACCCAGGTGGGTGTAAGTGAGTCCCACACCCTCTCTGGGCTCTGACTGAGGACAAGCATTCCTTAATCCCTTTGGGGCTAGAAGAGACACTGTGGACAGGTGAAAATCATGGAAAGAGAAGCGGCCTACAATTTCTGAGTCTGCAGTGTTCTTGCAAAAGCAAGTGCTCCCAGGACACTCCCTGGGCCGTGCATGCTTCGAGCAGGTGAAGCGCCTGCTGGCCCTGCCCTTCAGAAGCACTCGTGGCCGTAGACCCTAATCTTTGCTGTGTAGCTAGTCCCTTAGGAGCTTATAATAAATAGTCCCAAATACCTAGACCATACCTAGACCACACCTCTGCCACTTCAATCAGGACCTCTGGAGGGGAACATAGGCAGCAAAATTTGTTAAGACCTCCCCGGGCAATTCCGACTAGCATCCATGTCTGCGGAGCAGTGATTTAGAGAAGGTGAAGGGGAGCTTCCACCCCTGAGCTGGATACCACCTGCACGTGGTTTCCGTGAGCTGTGGGGCGATTGCTGTGATCCCTGGAACTAGGGACACATGCAGGCACTGGGGAGCTCACAGGGAACGAGTTAAAGATCGTGAAAACCAGAGGCTGGACAGTGCTTAGGAGGTTTGCAGTGTCATCTGGGCCTGAAATGGAGAGAAGACAAGTGGGCAGATCTGCAATATGGGCAGGAAGCAGAACCAATAGACTGATAGGCACAACTTGGAGGAGCAAGAGGCCCTGAGCTCAAGGGTGGACTCAAAGATGACCCAGTTTCCAGATTACAAAGTGGAAAACCGTCAACTCTATAATTTGCAGGGTCCAGTGCAGAAGGAAAATGTATGGCCCCTTGTTCAAAAATGACTGACTTTTGGGGTACCTGGGCGGCCCAGTTGGTTAAGCGTCTGACTCTTGATTTTGGCTCAGGTCATGATCTCAGGGTCATGAGATCGAGCTCCACGTCGGGTTCCTCGCTCAGCAGGGAGTCTGCTTGGGGATTCTCTCTCTCCCTCTCCCTCTGCCCCCTTCCCCCTCTCACTCGCTCTCCGTCTCTCAAATAAATACATATTTTTAAAAAATACTGACTTTCAAGACGGCAAGAGCAGAGCACTAAAGCACACTCAGGACTCTGTGAGCACGGGGCCGTGCGTAACAGCACAGTTCACGTGTCCACACAGCCATCCCTGGGGAGGGGATCCTGGCCACTTGTAGAGCAGGGAGGGTGGAGCAAGGGGTGCGTGGAGAGAGACGACTAGAATGGAAGACCACTGGACTTATGATGTTCTGCTCCTTGGAAGGAGCCACTGAAGTGCTAGCTGGGGGTATTACAGGAGACTAGGACCTCTCTCTTACTCTCTGGCTTCCTATCTTTCCTCCTCTCCCTTGCTCGTCCTTGCTCCCTAGCTCAGCCATCCACTGTACTATCTGACTGTATGACAACACAGATATATAACTTTAATATTCGCATTTCCTGAGTAAAGCTGCTTTGCGCCTGAGTTAGGAGCTCCCTGGATGCTAAAGAGGAGAACTGGTGTCCAGTTAAAGAGAAGAGGGAAGGAAGCAGGCTGGTGAACATGGCTCCCAGCCCCCTGAGTCTGAGGTGAAGGAATTCGTTGGCCACACTTTAGTCTCAATCATCAAGAAGATTGACTATAGGGGCAAGAAGTATCCCTTGTGACTCTACTCGGCAATGTGAGCCCTGTGATCTCTCTCGAGAATAGGCAAATGCTCTGTCATCCACATGCTGTCCTAATTAGCTTCAGGAACCAAAAGTTCTCCCTCTTTCTCCACAAGAAAGTCAGAACTGCCTCTCTGACTTTTTTCATTTCACTGGGATGGAAGAAAGCCAGCGGGCCACAGGCCAGTCCCCAGCTAGCCCACAAAAATCCCTTGATCAGCAGCTCTACGTCAGGCACTATTGTCGGCAGTGATAACGTCAAAGGGAACAAAACAGACGAAGCTCTGCCTTCGCGAAGCTTACAGTCTAGTGGCGGTTGGAGGTCACGGACACACAAACAAGTAAATATCATTTCAGGTATAAAAAGTGTTATGAAGAAAATAAAATCAGATATTGGGATAAAGACAGACTGGAGCAGGAAGACCATATTAGATCCTGTGGTCAGGAAAGAGCTTTTCAGAGAGCCGGTATCTGAAGTGAAACTGAATGGGGTGGAGGAAAGATGACGGGGAGACCCAGGGAAGCGTGTTTCAGAGAGAGCAGCAAGCAGGCCATGCAGTAGCCTTGAGCACCTGTGTTGAAGGAACTAGAAGGTGGGCTTGGCTGAAGGGCAGTGTGGGAAGAGCCAAGGAGTGGCCGATGGGTGGGGAGAGGGGGTGGGGTGCAGATCCCACAGGCAGGGATCCTCAGATTGAAGTTCATTCTATGTATATGGAAGTTTTCAAAAAAGACATGACATAACCTGATTTCTCTGTTGAAGATATGGAGTCTGGCCGCGGGGCAGAGAGAAGATACAGGACAAGAGTGGAGGCAGGAAAGCTAGTTAGCAAATGATCGCAGTAGACTCAGCAAGACATGATGTGTTTCCAGTACCCAAGGGATAGGAATAATTAGATTGGGGGCCTTACTTGGTAAGGAATCCAAAAGTTTTTCTTGGTGGATTAGATGCAAGGTAGGAGAGAAGAAGATGGACGGAAGAGGACTGTAGGTGTTGAGTCTCTGCAATGTGGTGAATGGTGGAGGCTTTACTGAGGCAGGTGCACTGCATGGGGAGGGGCAGGGACAGAGAGACTTGTTGGGAGAGAGAAGCCCATGAGACCTCCAGGGGGGAGGTAGTGGGCAGTCTAGAATCCCCCAGAGAGGTGGGGCTAGCATGAAACAGGGCAGAAGGAATGTAAAGCCACAGAAGGGATGAGGTCACCCAGTTAGGGAGGAGAGAGTCAGGACAAGGGAACTGAGCCTGGGACCAGGGCTGGCTTCTTCGTCACACAGGCTGTGCAGTCCTCCTGGGCCCCATGCTCACGCCGTCCCTGCACTTGGTTTAATGCTCTGCCGCCGCCCTCTTGAAAGTGTTAATATTCGGCACAAGAGGTTCCACATTTTCATTTTGCTCTGGGCCCCTCAAATGATGTGGCTGGTTCTGCCTGGGACACTTCAGAGTTAAGAGGTCGGGGGGAGTAGGAGATCCCATCACGAACACCCAGAAAGAATGGCTGACGAGGCAAAGGGAAGCCAGGGCGTGTGCTGTCAAGGAAGCCTTGACATTATCTCCAGGAGAAAATGGCTGACCGGGTCAAAGCTTTCAGAGCAGCCAAGTGAGAAGAGAACAGAGTCCACCCTTGGCTCGCCAAGGTACAAATATTAGTGATTTTGATGACGACTTTCTTGGTGGAGTGGTGTGCACTGATGTTTACTTAGCTTACTGCAGAACAAGACGTGACCGGGTCCACCACCGAGAGCACAAATGGAGGCCCTATCCTGCAGGCCACGTCCCTTCTCTCGGCACCCAGCTCTGTTTCTCACAGTGAGGGGCCTCACACACGTGAGGGGCCTCACACAGCCCGGACACGCTAGCTGTGCTCTGGACCTCCCTGCAATCAACCACCCCGGGGCGGGGGGGTCCCAGGAAACAGCTGGAAACAGCTCTGGCCAATTGTATAGGGAATTTTATGGTCCCACATGGTCTCGAAGCAAGCAGGGCATGTCCCCTTGGTCAGGCGCCTCACCCCAGGAAGGAGAACACAGCTGCAGCCGGACCAGAGCAGGGCCGGACCTCCAGATGGAGCCCTGTGGCCCAGGTCTAAGGGTTAGTGCTGGAGGTGAAAGCACTGGGTGATAGGAAAAGGAGGGGGTTTTCACACAGCCACCCGTGTTTTTCTCTATGAAATATAAAAATGAGGGTGAAGGCAGGAGGAGGAGGTAAAGCCTTGAAGAGAGAAAAAAAAGGCTTTTGGGAAAAGGAAAGTAAATTTACGAGGTAGGCATGGTAGGCTTGTCTGGCTCTGTTGACTGTCCATCCGATATAATTGGTCACAAACTGAAGTCAATCCAGGCGGCTCAGTGGTCTGATTCTCCTCAGCCACATTCAGCTGTCTAGGTACAGGCACCCAGAAGGGGGGTCACTGGGTTTAAACAGGGTTCGGGGATATTCCCCGTGGGGATGACTGTGGGAGAGAAGCAGGGGGCTCACGGGCGTTTGTTCAGCAGTGAAAAAGTGGTAGAGCCAATGGAATGGTAGCTCATTGAGGTCAGAGAATGACTGACTGAAGTGGGTGAACTGGGCACTACAGCATGGGAAGCCTAAAAGTGAGCTTTCGGGGATGGTACAGTTGTAGGGGATGACACGGTTTAATTATGACTAGGAGCAGCTGAGCTGGGTGGAGAAAGTACTAGTGGGGATGGGGCCGTCAAAGGAGAGATATTACCAATAATAAAAACACCAGTTCGGTGCCAAGTGACGTGTACAAACATTATTTGATTCTTATAACAGGTCTATAAAGTGGGCAGGACTACTGCCCCCATTTTTCAGATGAAAAAACTGAGGCACAGGGAGATTAAAGCTACTTGCCCAAAGTCAAACAGGTGACCAAGGACTGAGCTGGACATCAAATCCAGCTTATTTCACTTCAAGGGCTGTGTTCTTAAAAACCTTCCCCCCCAAACCCCCAACTACACTCAGGTCTGGCTTCTTAGTTAACTCGAATTTGTTTGTGGGTTTTTTTTTTCTCTTTCAAGAAACACGTTTTATGTGGAACTTCACTTTTTATCTGTAAAGACACAAAAGGGACTAAATTATCATTTGCTTTCATTATAACGCTGGGCATTTCAAGCCACTGAAGGATAAGATATAAAGACAACGCTGTGCTGCCCAGAGACTGGTTAAACCCAGGGCTTTCTGGAGAGTAACAATAGAAACAACCACGTTCAGGGGTAGAAATGCAACTACGCTGTCTGAGGGCGCCCCCTATGGACGGTCAATCAGAATAGCAGCCTGGGATCAGAAATTTGATTGGTCTCTTCTTGGAAGAGAATAGACTTGAATTACCAAGTGAAAACTTGCCCCTAGTAGATATGTAGGGGCTGTGGTTCAAGTGGGGCAAGGAAACTTTAGTAACAGAAACTTTTTAAATTTCACAATCGCGGGCACCTGGGTGGCTCAGTCGGTTAAGCATCTGCGTTCGGCTCAGGTCATAATCCCAGGGTCCTGGGATCAAGTTCCACATCAGGATCCCTGCTCAGTGGGGAGTTTGCTTCTCCCTCTGCCTGCCGCTCCCCCTCCCCCTGCCCATGCTCCCTCTCTCTCTCTAGCTCTCAAATAAATAAAATCTTTAAAAAAAAATAAATTTCACAATCGCAGTTACTTCACTTAGGAACTTCTGATTCTCTTTAGTGGGAGAACCCTGCTTCCCTCTGAGTGTCTCCCCATTGAGACTGTGAGCTACTTGAGGTCAAGACCTTAGTCTTTTTCATCTTCTTATATCCTGAGCCTAGTAAAGTGCCCAGCATATAGTAGGCGTCCAATAAATATGTGTCAAGCAGAATAGAAGGAAAATGAACAAAGTGGTGAATTTCACAGAACAGGAGGAACTAATCCACTTGGGCAATTCAGGAAGGCTTCCAGGAGGCGATGGGTGGTGGCCATGGTGATAGCAGTGGGGGAACTAGAGTCAAAAAGAAAATCCAGAAAGTAGAATGGCAAACCTAGGGGGCAGGTATAGAGATCCCACAGGACAGGGATTTTTGTGTGTGTGATTCTGGAAGGAAGTACCCTGCCATATGGCTGACAGGTGAGGCTCCCAATCCTTCCAGAGAAAGTATGAGCAAGAATAAAAAAAATTTCATAAAAGCAGGTAGAGGAAGCTAGTATAGCAGATGCACGTAGGCTGAAGAAAGAATTTGGAAGGACTTCCTCCGACCATGGGCACTGAAAGAAAAGGACAAGTCAAGGTTTAAAGAAATGTTCCTATTATTTCATTTTTACCCTAAACTGTGTGACCTCACCGAAATTCAGTTCGATAGATATACAGAGCACCTCTCACAATGTTCTCAAAATACCTTATTTTCTCAGACTGAGCACTAAGAGCAGGGTGACTTTCTTGGTTTTCATAATGAGAATCTCAGCTCAGAAACCACCGAGTTCCAGGCAAATCAGGACAGCTGGTCACCCTAGCTGAGGGGGAGAATTCAGAACGGCTCACAAGGAGGTCAGTGCCGAATGAAGAGAAGGCAGGTCAGTGGCAGGACACAGCACAAAGGGCCTTGGATGAGAAGGTGACAACTATACTCTGTCTCTGTTATCATCACAACTCTGGGTGGTGCGCATGGTGAGATTTTTCACCCACCAGCAAAATGGGTTTCTGAGTTCTAATTAACCGAGCACACAGGATACAATGCAGAAGGATATCAGAGGGGAAGGAATACACTCACAAAAACCCTTGAGTTACAACAGCAGAATTGAGGCCAAGGGAAAATGGGAGTCTCACTTTGAAGGGCCTGCTGTTTCCTCGTAATTATATCTAAAAATAATGATCTAAAAATGAATAGTAGGCACAAGAGTAAGATTCTTACAGTAAACCTGAAAAACTGGCCTGTTGTGCCTGTAAGCCCCATGTAAGTGATCACCAACATTGAACGCGGACTCCAATGAGGCCCAAACAAACAACTTACAACCTCACTTCGGTGGCCAGAGGTACATGTGACAGAGGGAGAGGTTAGCAGCTCAGGAGGAAGTGGTTCCTCAGTAATGGGGGAGGGTCTTCCAGGCCGTGCACAGCCCAGAGTCACTCTTCTCCTCCCCAAAGTAAGGGAAGTCTGAGGAACTTCTCCTCTCACAACGCAGGGACGGCGGCATTTCTCCCACAGGCATTCTGCAGGGAACTTAGCACAAGCTCCCCATTAGGCTTTCTGGAGAGTTATAACTCAGGTACTTTACTGATTTAGGAAAGAAATGGTAAAAGAAAGAAAGAATGAAAGAAAGAAGGAAGGAAGGAAGGAAAGAAAGAAAGAAAGAAAGAAAGAAAGAAAGAAAAAGAGAGAAAGAGAAAGAGAAAGGAAGAAAGGCAAAAAGAGAGGCACCTGGGTGGCTCAGTCAGTTAAGCAGTCAGCTCTTGATTTCAGCTTAGGTCGTGATCCCAGGGGTCCTGGGATCGAGTCCCGTGTCAGGCTCCACACTCGGCTTGGAGTCTGCTTGACATTCTCTCTCTCCCTCTGCCCCTCCCCCCACTCACACACTCTCTCTCTCTAAAATAAATAAATAAAATCTTTAAAAAAACAACAACAAGAAAGAAAAGCAAGAAGAAAGAAAACGGAAAAAAGAAGCCATATAAACGCAAGGAAGGACTGCACAAAGATTGGAGATAAAAGGAGTAAGAAACAAGAGATGGCCAGTCAGCAACAGCGCAGCTTGGTTGCTGTGGGACAGGGACCGACACTGGGCAGGAAAGTGGATCAGCAGATGTTACAAAGACCATTTGTCTAAAGAAAAGACAGAAGAACTTAACTGGACCAAGACAAACAAAACGCTAGCACCGCTGGCCGGGACTTTCAGCGCTGACTTGATAGAAGGAGTTGATATCGTATCTACAGTGTCGTCATGCCCATGCAGTGATGATGACAAGTGATATTTATGCAGCACACACCAATGCTTGCTATTATGCTAAGGGTTTTACAAAGATCATGTCCTTTAATCCTCACAATAACCGTATTGGTTAGCCCTATGACTGTGCCCATTTTACAGATGAAGAAACTGAGGATCCAAGTCCCATAGCTAGCGATTAGTGATGGTGGGATCAAATTTAGGCAGTCTGACTCCAAAGCTAGCTTTCAAACTACTGTACCACATCTACAGCTGGCTCCTTTTAAAATATTAAAAGAATTCTACTTAGCCTTAAAATCTTTATACCGTAGCACTTCCTCTTTCACTTTGAAATTCCCAAACCAACAAGGAAGCACATGAATGGTTCAGAAGCCACAGGCCAGGGTCCAGCAGTAGAGAATCACCAGCCCCACCTGGAACTAAGGTCCGTGTGCTCACATTTGGGGGGTGGGCGGGTAGCATAAGGAGGAAGCAAGGAAGTGAAGCAGCTGTGACCTGAGTCAGTCACAGTCCTGGTGACTGACACCTCACAGCTTACGGAGAAAATGTGGTGGCACCAACATTTGAAAACACTTTTTTCCAGAAAGATGGAGGTGTGAGTGAGCGTGTGTTATCAGCGTGAGGAGCACAACATTGAGAAGGCTCCCTGAAAAGGACCTATCATGTCGAAGTCAGCAAATAAACGTTTTATGAATGAATGACGGAAGTGACCAGCCCCAATGTACTGAGGATACCATCATTTCATAAAACTCCAGGGAAAGGATATAAGCGGTCATAGAATTGCATTTGCATTTATAAACTAAAAAAACCCTCATTCTCAGCTTTGGCATTCTTTGGACACCATTGTTTAAAAAATTGTCATGCCCAGTTGCTACTAATAAGTAGGAAACCTAGCCACAGCAAATCTGAGGAATTGTGTGCTAATATATTGCCTATAATTACCCCCCCTTCCTCAAAGACTTAATTGGCTTTTCATATTCAAAGAGAAAACTCATTTGCAATGAACACATAAAGTTATATCACAGACAAAGGAAATATACATGTATAAAGTGAATAGGTAAAAGTTGTGATCGAGCTTCAACTTAGCTCTGAGCTTCCTGGCAGCCAAGACAAAAAGAGAAACACAATAACTTGCACAACTGTGCAGAAAGGAGAAAGCGCACCAGTCCCTCCAAGGAGACAAAGTATTTCCAAGCGCTGAATTCTCAGTGAGTTTTCTCACACAGAGTTTCACATAGGTGGCAATGGCATTGTCCATTCCTTGTTCTCATTTTATGACACAAATCAGGGGCAAATTTCATGAAGTCATTACTTGCAGTAAAGATAAAAACCAAGCGTACAATGTGGAAGCATAACTCAGTGAGCCCATTCTGTGAGGATGCAAAGGTCGTGTAGTCCAAGTACAGTGTCTAGTTTGATCTGAGTCGGAAATGAGATTATCTATAGAGAAAGGAAACAGGTGTTTGCTGATCACCTAAACATGGGCTATGTGTGCGAAATATTTTTTTCCTCTCAACACATGTATTATTATCCTATTTGATAACTAAGCAATTTGTCCTGGGATTCACTAAAAATTAGCAGAAGGGTCTTAAACACATGAATTCTTTTCTCTACCACACACCTTCTTACCCGCCTACACTCCTATCAAGAAAAGCCAATGAGCAATTCGTCCCTTAGACAATTTTTACAGGCAATTCGAGTTTGTTCTCTCCAGGGAGGGCCTAGAGCACTGGTTTTGCATATTTCAGAGTAAGACAAATTTCTGTGGTTCAAAAACCATAAGTTGGTGGAGTTGACGCATATAGGCAAGTTCAGGAACATTCATGGAGCTCACCTCAGAGGAAGTCCACAGTCTCTAATCTATAAGCCTCTCTGTTTAAGCAGCTTGAGAAAGGATTCTTTTACTCTATTTCCAGTAACCGGAAGACTTAGAGTCTCCGAGAGGGCAAGATGTCAACGCTGTAACCAAAGCATGGGTAGGAATTGGGAGAAAGGGAGCCCTGACTACGGAGGGCTCCAGGCAGATGAGAAAGAGCAGGGAGCTGAGAAAGGTCAGATGTGGCTGAGGTCTGGAGTATGACTGTGTGTTTGCCTCGGGAAGCAGGGATGGCAGGGTCAAGTGGGCAGGTGAGCAGGGCCAGATCCTAAGGACTTTGAGTTTAATCCCTTTACCAGGAGGAGCTATACAAAATTACAAAGCTTTTTTCTTCTCCAAAGAAACAGAAACTAAGTACAGGAAAGCCAGCCTGAGAAAGATGCCAAGGCTGGGACTCACTAAAGAAAGCACATGTCTATATCCTAAAGAAAAGAATGGCAGAGATGGGGGAGGTGGCTGGACCAGAATTCCTCTTCATAGGCACCCTCCACCCTCTCCTGGCTATTCTCAACACAGGACTTGTCTTGTAATTGTCTCCTTATCTGTGCCCCACTAGCCTGTAAGCCCTGCAGGAGCAGAGAGCAAGACTATCTTTATATTTGGCTACCAGACCTATGGGTATAATTATTTTTTTGTAAAGTGATATTTGGTTTTTTAGAAAACGATCAAAGGAAAAATTTCAAGGAGAAACATGGTGACAAGTAAAGCATAAAACAAGAAATGTAAATTATTGTCTCTTTTTGTAACTTCCATATCTCAGTTCCTGTCTGGGAACTCTACAAAATTTACATACCATCCCCTGGAAGGAATCCCTCGATTGGCCTGTGCCTCCCCATGGATGTCCCCTGGTGTTGCCCCCGGTTCATCAGCCTTGCCAGTGGGCCTTAATCGCTGTGGCCACAGCCGGGGCTGCACGTCAGCTCTTCACACACTCCCTTCTCTTGCATCCAGTTAGCCAACCGCGCGGGCTGCTTCATGAGAGGTTATACTTTTTTCCCTTCAAGCATCTTGTGTGTGAAGGGTCATCAGCAGCAGCTTATTCTTCTCAATCATTCCCAGGATCTTTCCAAAACCCCAAAGCATGCATTCCTTACCCAAAGGACCACACTCCAGCTCTGAAGTGGACAGGCCAAGTCTCTACATGGTTCCCCACTAGACAGTCTGTGCAGATACTTTATAAATGGTGAGCCAAAGACAGCGGTAGTACCGTGACTAGAAGACACTTGGCTGTGTATACCATGTGAGGACCATGGGGTATCTCACTCGGGACCCGTTTTCCGAGATACACGCACCAGGCCACTGAGCTCACCTCTGTCCATCCAAGTATACTTTGGTTCCCAGTCTAACACAAAGTCCAGAATCTAAATCGACCTTGCCTGGCCTCTGCAGGGAGGACTTTGTCAATGAATGAACAGAAAACAAGGTTTTGACTCCCTGTTACCACTCGAGTTGCCCCTCACTCTGCTGCTGTTTAGAATAGCATCAGTCTCTCTTCCCCAAATGGCCAGGAGGCTCTCAGCCTGGGCAGCAAGAGATATGCAACTTGTGGAAAGAATTTAATTGATGCCTAAAGATAAGTCGATGACAACACAGGGTAGGCATTTTTACTCAAACAAGGAATAAACCAGGGCACCTGGGTGTCTCAGTCAGTTAAGCATCTGCCTTCGGCTCAGGTCATGATCCCAGGGTCCTGGGATCAAGCCCCGTGTCAAGCTCCGCCCTCAGCGGGGAGCCTGCTCCTCGCTCTCCCTCTGCCTCTCCCCCTGCTTGAGCTCTCTCTGTCTTTCTCTCAAATAAATAATAATATCATTTAATGATATTAACAAATAAATAAAATCATTTAAAAATAAAAGGAAGAAAGCAAAGTTGAATGCCAAATGGACCAGCTCACCGTGGGCTTCATGGTCTTGGGATTCCCAACCTGGGGAACCAGCATTTTTGTGTTCATATAAAATGAGAAATATGCTCAAATGGGGAGGCCTGGTGACTTTGGGGCCATGTAGCTCTTCCAAGAAAACCTTCTATCCTGGGTCTAGAGGTGCAGAAAGTCTACAGATAATCAGCTGTGGGTCCTGGCTTGTTCCAACCTCTGCAGTCAGATGAAGGTTTTGCAGCTGGCTGCAGATCACCAAAGGGCATGTGTTGCCTGTAATATCTTATGCCAACATGCTTAACCAAGCACTTTGGAATTGTTTTAGCTTTAGGTATTTTTTTTTAAGATTTTATTTATTTATTCGACAGGGAGAGTGAGTGAGCAAGAGAGCACAAGTAGGGGCAGAAGGAGAGGGAGAAGCAGACTCCCCTGCTAAGCACGGAGCCCGACTCAGGGCTCAATCCCAGGACCCTGGGATCATGACCTGAGCCTAAGGCAGACATTGAATTGACTGGCCCACCCAGGCGCCCCTAGTTTTAAGTATTTTTAATAACATAATACTTGTTCATCAAAGGAAGCCTGGAAAACATTCATAAAATAATAATACAATCCCTATCAAAATACCAACAGCATTTTTCACAGAACAAGAACAAAGAATCCTAAAATTTGTTCAGAACCACAAAAGTCCCTGAATAGCCAAAGCAGTCTTGAAAAAGAAAAAAAGTCAGAGGCATCATAATTCCAGACTTCAAGTTATATTACAAAGCTGTAATAATCAAAACAGTATGGTACTGGCACAAAAATAGACACACAGATCAGTGGAACAGAACAGAAATTCCAGAAATAAACCCACAATTATATGGCCAATTAATCTTTGACAAAGCAGGAAAGAATATCCAATGAGAAATGGTCTCTTCAACAGATGGCTTTAGAAAACAGGACAGCCATATACAAAAGAATAAAATTGGACCACCTTCTTACACCATACACAAAAATAAATTTAAAATGGATTAAACACCTAAATGTGAGACCTGAAACCATAAAAATCCTAGAAGAGAACACAGGCAGTAACCTCTTTGACATCAGCCATAGCAACTTCTTTCTAGATAGGTCTCCTGAGGCAAGGGAAACAAAAGCAAAAATAAACTATTGGAACTTCGTCAAAATAAAAATCTGCACAGTGAAGGAAACAATCAGCAAAACTAAAAGGCAACCTACAGAATGGGAGAAGACATTTACAAATGACATATCTAAAAAAGGGTTAGGATCCAAAATATATAAAGAACTTATAAAACTCAACACCCAAAAAACAAATAATCCAATTTAAAAATGGGCAAAATACATGAACAGACAATTTTCTGAAGAAGACATACAGATGGCCAACAGACACATAAAAAGATGCTCAACATCCCTCATCATCAGGAAAATGCAAATCAAAACTACAATGAGATATCACCTCACACCTGTCAGAATGGCTAACATCAACAACAGAAGAAACAACAGGTGTTAGCAAGAATGTGGAAAAAGGCGAACCCTCTTGCACTGTTGGTGGGAATGCAAACTGGTAGAGCCACTCTGGAAAACAGTATGGAGACGCCTCAAAAAGTTAAAAATAGAACTACCCTATGATCCAGTAATCACACTTCTGGGTGTATATATATATATATGTATATACAATGGAATATTATTCAGCCATAAAACAGAATGAAACCTCAGCATTTGCAACAACATGGATGGAGGTAAAATGTCTAACACTAAGTGAAATAAGTCAGTCAGAGAAGAAAATATATGATGTCACTCATACGTGGAAGTTAAGAAACAAAACAAACAAGCAAAGGGAAAAAATAAGAGAGAAATAGATACAAATCAAGAAACAGACTTAACGATAGAGAACTAACTGATGGTTGCCAGAGGGGAGGAGGGTTGGGGGAATGGGTGAAATAGGTGGGGGGGATTAAGGAGTACACTAATAATAATAATAATAATTAATAATAATAATGCATATATGTGTGGGTATAACTCACCCATAAATCCTTCACCCATAGTTAACTACTGTTAACAAATTGTGTACATCCTTCCAGATTTTTGAGGGTTTATGCACATGTTCATTTCTTTGTTCATTTTACTTAAATAACAAAATAAACTCTCATGTACCTAACACTATAGTTAGGCACCTTTGAAGCTTCCCAAATGCATTTCCCTTGTTTTCCCTCTAGAAGTAACCATCACCCTGAGTTTTATATTAGTCAGCTCCTTGCTGTTCCTTACAGTGCAGCTGTGAACAGATAAGAGTTTTTAACCTTAATATAATGACTCCCATTCTGCTCTTCTGTGCCTTTCCTTTTCCGCCGAAGTTTAAGTTTTTGCTATTCAATCTCATTTCACTATGTAACTATAATTTCTTTTTGGTCTTATGCTGCATTCTATTTAATGAAAATACTACAGTTTCTTTTTCCACCTGTTGCTGATGGGCATTTGGCTTGCTTCCTGTCCCCTGTTATTATGAGCAATGCTACTCTGGAACCTCCGTGTCTCTTCTGATTCCCATGCACAGGAGCTTCTCCAGAGGGACCGGCTCCGCAGTGAAATGGCTGCTTCGGAGGGTTGGTGCATCATCAATTTCACTAAGTTGTTTTTCAAAAATGGTTGTGTCTTCGGTGTACGAGACAGTTCCTTTTGGTCCATGTCCTCAGGAATACATGGTATTGTCAAACTTTCATTTTAGCCAGTTTGGTGGGTGACAACGAGTTTGTCATGCTTTTAACTTACATTTCCTGATTATTGCAATTAAGCATATTTCCATATGTTTACTGGTGGTATCATTCCCCTTCTGTAAAATTCCTATTCATGTTTATTTCCTTTTATCATTTTTATTGACTCATAGGACTGCTTTATATATGAATTCTATCTCTGTGTATCTGTGCATCTATTGATGCATCTATTTATCTAAACCTATATTTTCAAATCTGACTTCTTTTAACAAGAATAATAACCTTCGTTGCATAAAACCTTAGGTTTTATTAATTGGGTCTAGTTAACGACAGTCTTAAGGAACAAACGTTTTCATTCCCTCTACTGTGATTTTCTAAAGAGCCAAACTAGACAAACTATATCAGACAAATAACGATTTTATCAAACAGAAAACAAAAATCAAGTAGGGAAAAGAAGCCCCACCATTGTCATTATACCCTTTACTCCTTGGGAGACTAGAATAATGAAATTTTCTTTCTCAATTGTTTCTGATTTCAACATTAAATTTCAGAGAGGAAAAGAAACGTTAAAACACCATGTCCACAGTTCCTCTCATTATGAGTCTCAGAGTCCATATGCTCTCTAAGGTCTGCTTCCCATTTGGACTTGGGGGAACTGAGAACCAAATCAGATGGACCCGAGACTGAAGGCAATACGGGTGGTCCTGAAATTTACAGGTAATCTTCCCACTAAATGCTCCCAACCCACGGGGTAGAAGGGGGCTTTCTCTGGACAGTCAATGCCCTCTGCACGCTGGGTGCCAGATGTGCCAGATTCCCCCAGACTGTGTGCAAGAGAAGATGCTGTGCCCTGGAACCTGCCCTCTGAAGCTTACGATTCAGTGAGGACAAATATGTGGAAAAGGAGATTTGACTAACAGCATGAAAGCAGTGGAAGGCTGTCGTGGTTTTCATTGTTGGACTAAATGGAAGATGATAAAGGATCAAAGAAATGCGTGCTCTGGGCTCCACCTAAAGTCAAATCTGTTTGCTCTCCATTCCCCTTTGCTCCAGGGTGGTCCACTAGGATCACCAGGCAGATGCAGGCTGGCCTGGTCACATTCCCCCAGGACTGTTGGGCCCATGCTGGCGGTCTCCGGGTCAGCCCTGCCAGCCAGTCGCCATGCTCCCCCCTCCCCCACCCTCAGCTCTCTGAGTTGGAAGTACAATGGGGATCCCCTCCCCCACTCTCACAGACTTTCACTTTCACTCCAGCGCAGTCTCCTCACTCACAAGATTTAGGGGAAATTGGAAACACAGCTGGCAAAAAGAAATAGCTGGGATCCCCTCCTGGGTCACATAATGTGTCAGAGCCTTGCTAGTTCCCTAAGCAAATGCTGGTTCTGGTATCCACCCTAGGCTACTGCTCATCCCCCTGAAGTTATAGCTTACCAAGAGTCTCTTGAAAATTGACCCAGGCAGTGAATCATGAGGTAATACTTGGGTTCCACTCTTTGGGATGATCATCTACTCCAGTGGTTCTCAGCTAGGGCAGATGTCTCTCCCTGGACATCTGACAATATCTGGAGACATTTTGGGCTGTCATAACTGGTGGTAGTAGGAGAGTGCTACCGTCGTCTAATGGGTAGAGGCCAAGGATGCTGCTAACATCCTCTAATGCACGGGAGAGTCCCCATCACTAAGAATTATCCAGCCCCAAATATTAATAGAGAAACCCTGATCTACTCCTCACTACACAGGCTGGTCCTTGACTTCCCTGACATGACTCCCAGTTCCACACGTCTTCTTAAATAGCTGTGGGATTCTTTGCTATACGGTTAAGCCAGTTCTTACAGTCGCAGCTGGACACAGGATGCTGGAGAGGGGACCAGTGGTCCTGTGGCTGAGTCAGTGACTCTCTCTCCTAGGAGAACTCACCTTGTCATCTGAATTCTCATCAGTGTGACACTCATGAAAGATACTCTGGCAGCATCCAATCTCTTGGGGTGATAAACTTGTAAATGACATGGATAGTGAGAAGGGCTTCTTTATATTTCATGATGTAATTATTATTTTTTCATTAAATAATACTAAACTATATCATCCACTTATAGTCAATCATTCATTTAGTCAACAAATGTTTATTGTGTGCCCACTAGGACCAGACACTGTGCTCTATGCTAGATGAATGGTAGCTCTTCGAGTCCACTAACTTAGACCATAGCCGCTACAGCAGGACTTCTTCATCGGATGGGATGGAGGGAGGGGTGCTTGTTAAATTGCAGGCACACGAGCCCCCGTCCAGATATTCTGATTTCACAATTCAGGAAAGTGCCCAGGAACCTGCATTTTTAGCAAGTACTTGAGGTGACTCTCATATAGGTTACACACGGGACCATGATTTAATAAACATTGATAAAATCATGAAATTACCCAACCTAACCCCAGGTCTGAGAACATGCAGACCTGAGCTCTAATGTGGTCATTTCCTATATCCCTAGGGGGGAAAAATCATTTAACCATTTAATCAATTAATCATTTAATCATTAATCTCATGTTTCCTATTTTTAAAGAGGAGAGTAAGACCTGTTCAAACACAGATGGTGAGAGGGTAGAATGAGCCCGTGTAGATAGAAGCAGGACACTTAAAAAGGAACAAAACCATAGCAGTTTTACTTCTAAAAACTAATTTTTATGACATATAATAAAATGAGCATTTGCCAAGTACACTGGTATCAACAGTAATTGGGAGAAAAAACTCTTGCTTATGTAAGAGGTATGCACACTACCTATTCTCGGAACCAACCTCAGAATGCAGTGATTCCTAGCTTGATTAGGGACCACAAATCCTCCCTGGACACCAAGATTAATGGCTTTTCTGATTACTCGATTTTTTTTTTTCAAATCTCTTCTCAGACCTACATCATTAACTCTTCATTGTGTGGCTTTGCTTATTTTAGGAATTATTTTAGGAACACATTAACCCCCAGTAGAAGACCACGTCTAAACCTTGTTCCAAGCAAAACTTTTCCAAGCCATGAGAAACACCCCCCCGCTTATCTAATGTCAAGGAAGTTAGCTCACTGTGCAGGTGTGAGTGTAAAACACAGGGAAATCACTTTCAGCCCAACTGCTCTCCCCCAAATTACTGTGATCGATTAATAATAGAAGAAACCCATATAAAGAAACTTATGATGACAGTTATATAGCAGATTAAAATCAGTGTGTCACTACTATCATTAATAAGAAGAGCTTTGGATTCAAGGCCAGAATATCTCAGAAAACATTCTGTCATCCCTTAATTAACTTATAATGCATTTCTCTTGAACAACTTCACTAAGAATTCCCTCCCATTCTGTCCCTTTAACTAAAAGTGTCTCTATTATACCTTCAACTGTCTCTACGTTCCTGCCTGGTCCTCATTGTTTACTTTTTGCTCCTTCTGCCTCACAGACCCCTTGAGTTTCTTCACAGATCAAGCACTTCAAAAAGACTCTACTCTCTGTGCTCCTATGAAAAACCTCTCAAATTATGGACAAGTGTCCAAACAGGAGGGAAATTATCCTTTCATGAAAAAGAGAGAAAAACTCTCAGATTTGTGTGTGATCTGTAGCTTTAGCCCATCCGAAGTACCCCATCGTGGCCTCACACTAGCGAGCTCCATTCCAACACCACCTCCAAACAGAAAAGAATCCCCTCTCAGGGTCTGGGAACTTTGAGCCAACATATCAACTTGAATGCAAATTTTCCCCAAACTCAGATTTGCTGAGAGATCCATTTGTAAGTAGACAAAGCTCCCTGCAGACCAACATGCAAATGGTGGGTGCTCAAGTATAAGAAGCCCAAGGGCAACAAAAAGACATTGACCATACCTATTTTCCCAGTCTCCACTTTCAGGTTGAAATCCCAGTTTCTCGGCAACTTCAGGGACATTTTGCTCCCGCTTTGGGTGAGTAGCTGCTGAAGCGACAGGTCTGCCTCGATTCCCGCCCTTCTCGCTTTTTCGCTCTTTCCCTCTAGGTTTTGTGTGTGTGTTCCCCTTTATGATTTCTTCACAAGCAATCTTGGGTTTGAGGTTGATTTGCCAGCATGTGTCCTCCTTTCTTTCAGAAGAAAGGTCCATCCATCTGTATGTCACTGGGGGATGGCACCCAAATCCCCCCAAGGCCTCCAACTGTCCCACGGGGGCTGCTACTTCCTGAAGTGTGCACCTTGCTTTTTCTTGCTTTCAGTTTTACCAGAAATATCCAAGCTGATAACTTCACTCTGCGTCATGAGAAGCAGAGCTCCTGTTCGAAAGAATCTCAGGCCTCACTGAGGCGAGGTCGTGATAAACAACCGCGTCTCGGCTTTTTTTTTTTTTTTTTTTTAACTGTCTGCTTCCTTGCATTTGAGGAAGTGGGTGGTTGTTCGGTATAGATGATGCATTATGAGCACCCTTTCTTGAGAAAACCGTTTCTGGAAATGCTCATATAAGTAGAATAATTGCTCTCATGATATAAGGCTATAGCTTTGATCAAAAGAAAAAGAAATACAAAATTCCAAGAGTCCCACCATATACCTCTAAGCCTTCCTCCCAACTGAATGGATCAAGCATCCAAAAATGGTCAGTAAGACAACCTGCATCACCCCCCCTCCCCAAAGTTTTCTTCTTTTAAATTCTCTCTGCTATTAGGACCAAATAGTAAGTTCTCCACCAGCTCGGGATAAAGCCTCGTGTGGGGAGGGCTCTGATGCTCTTAGCTACTAAGTTAGCTTTAGCTGGGTAGACCCACTCACATGATATAATGGTTCTTTGGCATTGTGTACAGGGTACGGGATTAGGAATCAGACTGACATGGGTTCAAAATGCAGATCTTCCTCTTCCTTAGCTCTGCAGCTTTTCACAAACAACTGAATCTCTCTGGGCCTTGATGTCCTCAAGCAGTAAAATGAGGTCGATAATAACCATGACCGCAGGGACTTATGAAGGCACACGGTGGCTGTACCACAAATGTTAATTCAACCTTTATTTCATTTAGTTCAGCTCTGGGTCAGCCTAATCTAATGATTAAGTATTTGAGTCCAGAGCCAGATGTCCTGTGTTCAAATCCTGGTTCCATCACTTTCTTGCTGTGTGACTTTGGACAAGTTTCTTGGCCACTCTGTGTTTCCATGTCCTCATCTGTAAATGAGGCCAATAATAGGCCCTACTTCATATGACTGTTGTGAGGCTTTATTAGATAGTAGGTAAAAGTGCTCACAAGAGGCACTGCTCACCAGCATGCGAGCTACACGTCCTTGGTCCATTCATTCTTCAACCCTTCTGGATGACTCTGTCATACTTTCTTCTTCGCCTCATATATGCTCATTCTCTGTTGATGACCTGACTTCCTGTTTTATTGAGAAAAGTTGGTACAACTGGAAGAGAATGTCTGCAAGCTCCCACCACTGTATCTGACTAAGTCCTACATGTAAGCCCACACACTCAAACTTCTAGTTACAGTGGATGAACCACATCACTCCTCCATCTTTTTTTCAATCATTTTTTAAAGATTTTAATTAATTAATTAATTAATTAATTAGAGAGCATGAGCAGGGAGAGAGGCAGGGGGAGAGAGAGAGAATCCCAAGCAGCCTCCACGCTGAGTGCAGAGCCTGTCATAGGGCTTGATCTCAAGACCCTGGGACCATGACCTCAGCCAAAACCAAGAGTCAGACAAACTGAGCCACCCAAGTGCCCCTATCACTTCTCCATCTGAATCAATTCCTTCTCTCTCTTAGATTGTTCCCGTTAGCATTCAAGCTTGTTTAAAAAAAAAATCTCTAACTTCCACTTCCTCCTCCTGCTACAGTCCCATTTCTTTTCTTCATTTTGGAGCAGCACTTTGTTAAGAATTGTCTACACTTGCAAATGCTTGTGCTATTATTCTCTCCTGAAACTGTTCTGTTGATGTTTCTGCCCTCAGGATTTGATGGAATATATTCTTCTCAAGGACATCGACAGCATCCCTGTCACTAAATCACTTTCAATTCTGCATGTCAACTCAGTGCCCTACCAGCAGCTTTGGACACACCCATCACTCTGTCCAACTCTGAGCTCTCTCTCCGCTTGGCTCCCAGGATCCCTCACTGGCCTGCTCATCTGCCTGCCTTTTCCAGCCACTCCATCTCTGTTTCCTTGCTGGTGCCTTCTCATCTCTCTGACTGCTACAAATTGGAGGACTTCTTTTCCATCCATACCCACACTTTGGTGAGCTCGTTTACCTCAAGGCTTTAAATGCCATGCATCTGCTGATCGTGCCAGTGGAGACCTTTAGCCCAGACCACCCCCAAGCCCCCAATCATACACATCTCTGCTTAGATATCTCACAACCATCTGAAAGTAATCATGTCCAAAACCTCTGTTCGGGGGACCAAGCTGAAGGAGCAATGGTGACCTGAGGCATATTCTCACTGCGAATGAAAGGAGCGTAAGAGGGAAGAACCACATACGCATACTTCATGTCTCTGCTTGCATCATGTCTGCTCACATTGCAGTGGCCAACACACATCACGTGGCCAAGTCCAAAGGCAGGGAGGCAAGAAGTACACACAGTCCTGAGGTGGTGGGGGAGGGGAGAAGGGAGTGGTTATTTGCTGATCAAGACTCCAATCCATCACACGAACCCAGTTCACTTAGCTACCTTCCAACTTCCCCAGGGGTGCTGGGTTCCTTTGAAGCTGACACATCCTACCAGAGACTTCGGAGCCCCAACTCTGCATTACTACCAAACACCAACGCTCTTTTTTCTATCTTGGCTTGGAGGGGAGGGGCAGTGGATAACCATCCTGAGCCCCAGCCCAGCAACATCTCCACAGGGATTTGACACCATCCAGAGTTCCAGTCCTGGGAGCTTTAACTCTGGAACTCTGAAAATATCTTGAAGGTAGCACTTAGAAACATACAGAGAACTTCCTTTGCTCTTTAGGGTAGGTTCCTATAAGTCTTGGAAAAACTCATGACCGATGGGGAAGTTGGGTGTGACTTGGAAAGACAATCAGATGAAAAGCACCCCTGGAAAGGCCCAACCCAGCAGGCTTCCCTCTGAGGAGCCCACTCTGGGTCAGCCAGCTGCTGGGCAGGGTTAGAGAGCAGCTGTCCGTGGCAGGGCTTCTCCCCTTCTTCCTGACCTTCAGGGAATGAAGAACTGGATGTCCTTTCTGGCCCCAAAGTTTAAATCAGCATCTGCAGTAGCAAAAACAAAAGCAAAACCCCGTTCATCTATTTGCTTACTGAATATTAACCATTTCTTGAGTAAGGACTTCATTTTTGCTAGACTTTGGAGGAATGTCCATGAACAAGCAGACTTTGTTTCTGCTTTCATGTTTCTGCTCTCAACGGTTCATTGAGAAGAAGAGTTAAATACAGCATGAGAAAGGTTATGTTGGGCGAAGTGTAGGAAGCTTTGGGAGTTTACATCTGAGGTGCCTAATAGGGATCTGGGGAGTGAAGGAAGGCTTCCTGGGGAAAATGTCGTTTACATTAAGGCTTGATGAATGACTTAGGGAGGCAAGGGGGTTGGGAAAGCCTTCCAGACAAAACAAAGGGCTTGCAAGAGGCACAGAGGTAGGAAAGAACTCATCAGGTTGCTCCGGGAAAGGATGAAAGTGGTAGGAGGGAGGAGAGATGGAGAGATGGCTGGATTGGGGATGGACCCCTGGTAAGCCTCCTAAAGAGTTTTGACTTTACCCTGGAGGAAAGAGAAACCATGTACACATTATTATTGGGGTTGGGATGAGGGGCTGTGGCACATGGCCAGGTGAGAGCCAGGGAGAGAGAAAGAGGTCAGCAGCATTGTGCAGGCAAAGAAGGGAAAACGAGGCAAGAACCATTCTGGTGGTGGGATTGACTGCCCAGGGGAATTTCTGTGGGAAGAAAACAGATGTGCCTGGTCCTGGCTCCAGTCCCTGGAGGTGGATGGAGCTCCCACCACAAAGTCAGAGAGTGCACCAAAAGAGTGAGGGTCGTTGACGAGGTTGCTAAGGACTAGCAACTAGCGGGGAGTCAGTTGCCAGAGGGAGAAGCCGATGGGCTCAGTTTGGGGCATGTTGCATTCAGAGACCTGTAGGACCCGGAGCACAGCTGCCCTGAGCCTAGAGCTCAGCAAACACATTCATTCGTTCGTTCACTCTTCCACTCCATAAACATTTATCCAGGACTGGGCTGGATTCTGAGTAAACAAGGATGATTAAGATCCTGGCCTAATCCCCAAATGACTCAATGAAAGAGAGAAGTATAAACATAATGGCAGTGCTGTTCGAGGTATAAAAAGAGTGCACACACAGGGTAGGGTGACAGCAGGAAACGGTGGGCTCGGCTTGGGTGGCCAGGGACGGCTTCCCAGGAGAGGGGACTCAGGGGAGAGCAGCCAGGCGCGAAGCAAGGCAGGCAAGCAGGCGGAGGACGCCTGGGCAGATGAAACAGCAGATGGCTGCTAAAACACAGACTCATTCTCAAGGAAGTCCCGGGGTTGGTGCACCAGGGTAAGGCCAGAGGGGGAGCCAGGCGGAGGGGCCAGGCCTGCTGGACCCACGCCTGATGCACGGGCTGAGGGATTGGACTCCGCTCTGAGGTGATGGTCTTTGGAGAGCTTTTTTAAACATCCCTTTTATTGTAATTTTTACCATTACAGTAGTCCCTGCATGATCTTCAGAGAAGATTGCAATGAGCATAAAGAACACAAAAATTGGGACGCCTGGGTGGCTCAGTCAGTTAAGCGTCTGCCTTCAGCTCAGGTCATGATCCCAGGGTCTTGGGATCGAGCCCCATATTGGGCTCCCTGCTCAGCGGGGAGTCTGCTTCTCCCTCTGCCTGCTGCTCCCCTGCTTGTGCTCACTCTCTCTCTCTCTGACAAATAAATAAATAAAATATTTTTTAAAAAAGAACTAAAAAATCACTGTTAACCATTTAATGTGTCAGGAGAATTTTCGCATTTCGATCTCCATCACTCTTTTTCTATTTGTGTGTATATATAATGTGTGTATATGTATTTTAATTTTAAAAATTAGTGTGTATGCTGTTTTATAAGCTGTTATCTTCCCTTGACAAAAACGAAACAAAGCAAAACGCGTAGTTACCTTATTAAGCGTTTTCCCAAAACATCATTCATGGCCTCATAGTCTGTAATTACGTAGTGAGAGCATAATTCATTCAACAAATTTCGGTATCACTGAGCGTGTGAGATGTATACAAGTTTTCCTAATATTCTTGTAGCTAAGTGTCTGGGGAAATCCATTCCCTCCCCAAAACCCCTCCACCCCTAGGTGGGTTCTTCAAGGTGGAAATGCTGGGAAAGCGGATGAGAAAATGTTAAGACTTGATATGTCTAAACTGTCCTCCAGAAGGTTCTACTTGAATCCCTCAGGGGCGAGTTCCCTCCTGGCCTCACTAAGTGCTGGCATTTTTATTTCAAAAGCAAACCAAACCAAACCACTGCCAACTATTGAAGCAAAAAATCCCTCACTAAATAGTGCAACGCAAGTTATTTTTGGATGTGCTTATGGGCCATTTGTAGGGGTCAGATACATCTAGGTGTCTGTGTGTCTGAATGATTTTGCAAGGAACCAGCAGATGGGGGGCGGGGGAGTCTTCAATCTTCATTTGTGACTTTCAGGCTCCTGGCTCCAGTATCTCCTTCGGAACTTCTGGTTATCTGCATGCTAGCCCTCCACTTTGTTGCCTCCTTGTCTTTCATTTTGTCACCTGGATTACTAATCCTCTGCATTTTGAGACAATTTGTACTTCATCTCACTGGTTTTGTTTTTTTAATAACTTTATTGAAATATGATTTACATAACATACGGTTCACACATCTGTAGTGTACAATTCAGTGATTTTTAGTATATTCACAGGCTTGTGCAACCATGACCACAATCCATTTTAGAACATTTTTATCGCTCTCCCCCCCGCCAAGAAACCCCATACCCATGAGCAGCCCCTTCCCATTCGCCGCAACTCAGCCCCTGGGCAAACACTGATCTATTTTCTGTTTATATATATTTGCCTATTCTAGACATTTCATATAAATGGACTCCTATAATATGTGACACTTAGTCTTCTTTCACTTAGCATAATGTTTTCAAGGTTCATCCATGTTGTAGCAGGTGTCAGAACTTTATTTCTTTTGATGGCCAAATAATATTCCATCATACAGATGTAGCACACTATGTCTATTCACTAGTTGATGGACACTTGGACTGTTTCCACTTTTTGGCTATTATGAATAATGCTGTTATAAACATTCGTGTACAAGTTTTTATGTGAACATATGCTTTTATTTCTCTTGGATATGTACCTAGAAGTGGAATTGCCAGGTCATAGGGTGACTCACTTTCAAACTTTTTGAGAAACTGCCAGAACATTTTCCAAAGTGGTTGCACCATTTTACACTCCCATCAGCAATGTAGGAGGGTTCCATTTCTTCCACATCCTCCCCAACTCTTGTTATCATCTGTCCTTCTGATTTTAGCCATTCTAGTGGGTATTAATAATCTAGTGGGTATTAAGTGGCATCTCACTGTGGGTTGCCTTTCTCTGATGGCTAATTATGTTGGGCATCTTTCTGTGTGCTTATTGGCTGGTTTGGTTTTCCAAAACCTAAATTCTGCTTCTTGAAATATCCAAAGATGTAGCCACGGGGAATCTGCATTTGTGTAAGACTGTATTCAGCTAAAACTTAAGTCCTTCCTTAGGGAAAGCTGATATACACTGTGCTAAATACCATCCCAAATCTCCAGCTGTCCTTTTCCTATGTGCTTCCGCTCCCGCTGAAGTGCCACGTTCCCCTACCCCCTGCCTGGCTCTAGGGAATTTTTAAGCAATGCTCTGCAAAAAAAAAGCAGTCACACCTTCCCGGCAGCGATTAGATTTGCTGGAGGGATGCCCTTGCCCTCAAATCCCTCCCTCTCTTTCCCCGTTGCCCATTTCAGGTGGTGGTTGTTACCGTCATCCTCATCATCATTATCGTCGTGGCTGTTGTTTTCTGCAAGGATTCGTAACAATGCCTGGAGGGGCCAGAAGGACAATACATTAGCTGCCTCACGGATCAGCATCAGAGAAACAGATGGCAGAGAAAGCGAGTTCAGTTTTCTGGATTCTCCACAGTTGGAGCGTCTGAGTAGACTCCAGGAGAGTCACAACGCTTGAGTGCCCACTTTCGTCAGGAGGTCTCTGTTCATGAGACAAAGCCAGGGAGCTTTCTCTGGGCTGGGTTCCTTGTGCAGCCTGACCATTCCCTGTTTCCGTAAGTTTCTCCTTACCAAGAACAAAGAGGAACTTTGTTGCTACCCAAACATGTTGCTGATGCTGTTTTTAACAGAACTAATTGTATATTGGGAGAGGGACATGAGCGAAGATGAATCTTGAGCCTCTTGGAGCTTAAACAGAAGGGACTTTCCATTTTACTATTTAACCAAAAAAACTATTGGCATATAAAGAGGTGGCGGAGGATTGGCCTCCATCACACCTGTCTCCCACAGTCCTTGAAGAGTTGCTTGGTGAAATTTTAAGGCCTTGATCATGGTGGCAGTTCCGTGAATCGAATGTCTTTGTTTTTCAGTGGTGAGTGTGCAGTGGGGGAAGAGGGGAAAGCAATGGGAAGGGCCTGCTCTGATCAGGCAGCTGAGTGCATTGTCCATAGAGAATTTTATTTTATTTTATTTTATTTTATTTTTATAATTCTATTTTTTAAAATTTTATTATGTTAGTCACCATACAATACATCCGCGATTCATTGTTTTCGTATAACACCCAGTGCTCCATGCAGTACGTGCCCTCCTTAATACCCATCACCGGGCTAACCCATCCCCCTCCCCCCCTCCCCTCTAAAAGTATAACAAAACTAAAAGCCACCTACTTAAAAGTTCATCACCATGCATAGTAATTCTAAATAATGTCTGTGCTAAATACTCCTTCCCTTTGTTGGACCACTTCCAACCCCTACCCCCGTGGTAGGTCCCCACAGCCCCTGCTGATGATAATCCCACCTCCTCCACGGGGGATTCTCTCCTTCCTGTGGAACCTGCCAGTGTTGTGTATTTTGATTGATTACACCACCCACCTGCAAAATCCACACCATCCCACTCCTTCCCACCCCAGCTTCTCAAGGATTTGAACTCCTATCCAAGCCCCTACCCCACTTTCCCCAGCGGTGGTCTAAGAAACCCCCTCTTCCTTCCACGAGCCTTGAATCTGAATTAGATGGCTCGGTCAGAAAGCCTGCAGGACGCTATGCTAAAAAGAAATGCACTTGTGATGAGCACTGGGTCTTGTATGGAAGTGTTGAATCATTAAATTGTACATCTGAAACTAACATGACACCATATGGTAACTAACTGGAATGTAAATAAAAACTTCTAAAAATAAATGAAAATGAAAATAAAAATAAATGCCTTAAAAGACTGCATCTTAATGAGCTAATCCTGACAATTTGAGTAGAGCACCCATTTTTTTTTTTAATTAATAGACTTTTATTTTTTAGGCATCTTTAGGTCTACAGAAAAATTGAATGGAAAGCAGAGTCCCCATATGCCACCTCTCCCCTCAACCCACCACACACTCTGCATTCCCACTCTTATCAACATCTTGCATTAGTGTGGTACATTTGTTACAATGATGAGCCAATGTGAGTATATTATTCTTAACTAAAGTTCAGAGTTTACATTAAGACTCACTCGTGGTGTTGTACATTCTATGGGTTTGACAAATCTGTAATGACACGTGTCCATCATCATGGTACTGTACAGAGTTTTACTGCCCTAAAAGTCCCCTGCGTAGAGCACCCACTTTTTTGACACCCCTCCCCCTGTCCGTTCACACAGGGTTTTTTTTTATTAGAATTAATTGCATGATTTTAAATAGGAGATTCACATGGGAATGCGGGTTTCTGGCTTCCTGAAACGCTCAGTGATGCAGTACCTGCATGCCCACGAGACCACAGTCAGCGGGAGCTCAGCCGAGGCTGACCCTCCTCACACAGGTCCAGCTGGCCCAAACCCTTCCATTCTCCAGAGGCAGGGATGGGTGTCCTTGGTAGGCACGTGTGCACTGTTGTTTTCCTTGGAACAGACTGAAGAAGAAATAATGTAATCCGTGGTACCCACCCGTGTCTCATTCAAAAGCGGGGAGGAAAAAAAGTAGTCTGAGGTCATAAAAGTTGGGAGACAACATGTTTCTTTGCAGATGTGGGCCAGCCAGTTTCGCTTGCTTCTACCCCGCACTTGGCTCCCGCGCTGGAGTGGGGCCCCACACGGAGGGCACACTCGCCTAGCAACTCACTTCTAGCAGCTACTCCCGTGTGCAGGGCTCGTGGTTACAACTTGTGCTCGTGGCTGATTCCCCAGCACGTGTGTCCTGGAACGTGGCATTTGCCAACACCAAAAAGAAAGATGTTTTTCATATGGATTGGATAGTCTATATCTCTAAGAAAGCTGAGTTTAGAAGGCACAAGTTCAAGATTTGATTCCCTTTCCCTTGACTGTATGAGGGAAATCCAAACAAAGACAAAACCAAAAAACTCTGGTAGAGGAAGAGACTTCTGTGCTCTGAACACTCTGTTGGAGTGCAGGGGACCCGTTAGAGGTGTCTTGGCTCAGAGCCTTGTCCCTCTGGGGCCTAGTGACATGGCCTTGTGACTGATCTCATCTCCGCCAAGGTCCCTGGTGTTGGTTCTGATGTCTGGTCACAGTTTGATAGTCTGTTAAACTTTACTCTTTTCCCATCATAGCCAAAGAGAGGAAGAAAGAAAGAAATCTTTCTAGTTCTGAAGGCCAAGGCGGCCATTGTCACTGCCAACACTCTAACTGGAGGAACACTGTTCCCTGGGTCATGGCGTAAGAGAGAGGAATGTCTATCTAAACGGGAAATTTATAACCACGGGATTATAAACAGAACCTGAGTTTTTTGAACCAGAGCACACAAAGCAAATCCGGGGGAAATGTTCCCCCCACGTAACACCTCCTTTGGGCCAGTTACGGGTTGCATATTTGGTTGAACCACATGAAGTTGCTGATATTTGACCACTTTTGACCAGCAAACACAGCAGTTTCATAGGGTTCATTGTAAGAGGCCCACTCTGTTTCCTGCCACGTATTCACTCAACAAATAGCAAATGAATTGTTCACCTATTATGTATCAGACACTGTCCTAGATGCAGAGAATGTAGCCAAAAGCAAGAGAGACAAAAATGTCTGGTTTGGTGAAGCCTATGTGAGAAGAGACAGACATGCACACAATAACTAAATAAATGAAATGGTGAGTCCTGTGGAGAAAAGTAAATATGTCATGGGAAGTGAGAGAAGAAGTAGGTTTCAGGAGGGGTACTTGCAGTTTGAAATAGCCGGCGAGGAAAGCCTTCATTAGGTAGGTGACATTTGAGTAAAGATCTAAGGAGAGTGAGGATTGAGCCAGGTAAATATCTGTGGAAGAACCTTCCAGCACAAGGAAGAGTGAGCGCAAGAGCCTCGTCACCAGAGGTGGAAGCAAGCCTAATACGACCAAGAGACAGCTTGGTGGCTGCCCAGTGTCATTCTCCTTTTTTATGGGGCTAATATGAGAGAGGTTTTACCCAGGAGAAACCAACGTGATAGGCTCAGATGTCAAGCAGTCTAAATTACAGGCCAGAGGTTTAGGGAACTTGGAAGGAATGTCAGCAACCTAACACCTGGCAAATTGGAGGCCCCGATATGGTGGGAAGTTGAGGCCAGGAGGGTCTCAACCTTCCCCACTGGAAGAAGGAAGCCATCCCCCCCAGCTGTGCAGAGAGCTCCTCAGGTCACTCATTGGACAGTTCTGCCCAGCTCACCGTCCTGCTCTTTGACCCCAGCAGCTCATCTATCAGGGGCAGAGCTCTGTGGTATCTGGATTAGGAGGGAGATTATTGACCCCACCCCACCCACTTGCCAGTGTTGGAAGTATCCTTGCCCAACCACCTGGGGTCTTTCACCTCTGCCAAAGTGAGCCAGATTATTCATCTCTTTGGAGCAATAAGCTCTGTGGGGATCGGGAGTCTCCATCCTGCCACCGCAGATGACTCCAGGGACCAGAGAGTGTGTTAGTAAAATCACCCAAAGCATATTGATATGTCCATCCCAAACTATAGGCAGTGGTGTGTCTGTGTCCTTCCCCTCCCCCACGCTCAGGCATGTTTAAAAGTGCCCTGCAGATTTGGACACCACCCTCCAGGATGCGAGGTCAGAGCAACCTGCCGGATGACCTGGGCCAGGAAGGCTAGGTGAGCAAGGGGGTGGAAACACGGCTTCTCCCACCCGCCATTACTCAGATCTCCATGATCACGGGTCCAGGAGTCTCCCTATGGCAGAAGAGTCTAGGCCTTCTGACTGCCCCCTCAGCAAGTCCCTGCATCTGCATTTCCAAAGCACTCAGCTCACAACAGATCCCCAAAATAGATTGAGATGGTCAAGATGCCAACATTCAGGTCCCCTTTTTTTCCCTCCAAGCCCTTGGAACCTAGGGGGTGGTGCTTGCTCCCTAATCCCTAGAGGGAACCCCAGTACAAGAAGGGAGCCCTTGTTGCCCATCTTCCTCTTTGACCATGTTCTGGACGGTCATACTCCTTATAACAACGGCTCTAGGTTTGCATCTACCCCTTTGTACTCTCTCCCAATGATTACAAACCGCCGCAAGCAGGTTCCCAATAAATGTAGCTCATTCCTATAATTTTCCAAAGGCCCCTCCAGGATTTGGGATAGCCCACTGGCTTTCTGTTTTGAGCTGGTCCTGGAGTAGGGACAGGCCTGAGCAAGCTGCCCAAGAGGCCCAGTGTGGTCAGACCACTGGATCACCTGTCACCCTGAATGACCAAAGCCCCCTTCCTCATCTTGGCTCCATTGAGTCTTTTTTGCCATTAACCAGCAGACACTGAGGTGGCTGCCTACAAGCTCTCAAGCCCAGACTTGTCCTCCTGCCCTGTGCAGGCCACCCAAGCCAAGTGCCCAGAGAGACAGCACTCATGTGCATTTGCCCCGGTTCTCCTCAGACCCAGCCGAGCCTGGCTTTCCCTTTTAGGCTTTCAGTATTGTCCCCTAGTTTAAGAATTAGATACTCCTCCACTTCTCGTCTATCGAAAATGCTGGTAGCCATCTTGTTTTGGTGAGGGGCTGTCATGGCAGGCACCCACTTTCCGTTTCTGAGCTTCCTCTACCCTTCATCTCCTAACTCTTTCTTGGGTAGAGACCTGGGAGTTGTAGCCATCCTGTCTGGGATCCGACAGTATGTAAGGCTGAGCCTTCAGGGTCCCTGTGGTCTTAGCAAGGGTGCTCAACTTTGCATCCGGGGTCTCTGGGAAGTTACATACCCCACACAGGTATGCAGACTTGATCACTGGGAGTCCGGCTCAACCTGAGGGCGGGTGTGCGAAGGACTCTGTTGATCCCTTATACACAGCTAGTTGGGCAGCACTCATTCCACATCAGCACACTCTGCCCTAGAATGTTCTGGTGCCGTCACTGGTGCAGACTGGAACCACGGGTGGGGGGTCAGCCGGTGCCCACGGACTCCCCCTCTAGCCTACAAGTGTAGGCTTGTGCTCCACAGGAGGGACCGTTTCTGAGAAAAGCATTTGGAATGAAAAACCCCACAGAGGCTTCGGATGCAGCCTCCATATGGTACAGCCACAGCAGACCCCAGAGGCCGGCAGGATGCCTGCTCACCATGGGGAGACAGCCTCCGAGGACTGGGAAGAGCCACAAGGAAGCTACTGGACACTGAGAGGCCCTGCTTGCCAGCTATGTGAATGGGGATTAATTCCCTGATGCTCCAGCCTGGCCCACAACTAGCAGATTAACCTTATATGCTCCCTGCTCCCAAATAGAGGGCTTCACTTTCTTGAACACATTCTTAGGGCAGGAAGTTGCCACCTCTTGCAAATGGGTAGCCACAGACTGTTAGATTATAATTGACCTCCTTTGTCATCTGCTGGGAATCTCTGACTACAGGAACCCACTTATGACCACTGCCTGCCAGTGGGCCCAGCATCGTGGAATTTGCTGGCTGGTCCACACTCCTTATCAACCATAGCAAATGGCCAGCCCATGAGCAAAGCACAACCACCGTCATAGTGCCCCATAAGAAGAGAGAGCAAAGAGGAGGTAGCGCCACTTTGCTGGAGGACAAGCCCATGTGCATCCAGCTGAACCCAGACCAAGATCACCTCCCCAGTCTGGAGAGTGGGGAAAACCTTGCGTCTGCTGACCGCCTGCCCGAGGGCATCAGCACCAAGCGAAACATGCTCGTGTTTGCCCTGGGTCCTTCGCGGCGCGTTACAAAGCTGTCCCTGAGCGCTCATGTGCCCACAGTGATGTGGGAGGGTCAGGGAGTTCAGGAGCCTGAGCCGGGGTAAGAAGCATTACGGGGAGCAGAGGACCCAGAGCCAGCCTCCTGGATTTGAATCCTACTTCCTCCACTAAGTGTGTGATGGTGCGCGTGCTGACTAACCTCCCTGGGCTTTACTCTTCTCATAGGCTAAATGAAGGGAATTATATCTATCTCGTAGAACTGATGAGAAGATCAGATAAGATACCACATGGAAAACACTCAACATGGTGTCCGGCATGTAGCGAGCTCTTAATAAATGTGCAAAAAGAAGATAATTTCCACTGGTGAGATTACGTGTCCCTTGAAGCTGCATTTCATGTCACTTCCTAAGAAAGTAAGCTGATAGCTAACAAGTTAAAATATGCTACATCTGCTTCAACCCGGGGTACAGGAGGGACCTGCCCTTTCCTGTTTCAAAGGCTCATCAGGCGGCAAAGCCATCTTGGACCAGTTGGGGAGGGGCATGGAAAGGCATGAGGGAGGCCGCCGTCTGTCCACAAAGCTCTGTGGTGCTGAGATGCTGGGGATGGAGACCGACTCTGGACCACAAACTCGTGGTGTGGTTTAAAGAGCCCCTTCCCACCCTCCCGGCAGCCCGCACCTGTGCACACCATGACACACCCAGTTTTATCAGCCTGGACATACTGGGAGGAAGGAAGTGGTGTTGTGGAGAAAAGTAGGTAGGAAGGGAGAGTTCCAACCCGCACACCCAGAACAGGGAATGGGATCCAAGCTGCAGACAGGCAAACCTGTCATCTTCTGTCCACGTGGGGATTCGCTGGGAGGAACATTGAGCCAACAGTCTGAAAATTCTATTTTTAAGCCACTCCTGGACTGCTCTGCCAGCCTGCCTCTACTCTCCTGAGATCACGAGATGCTCAGCAGGGCTGCCAGAACAGGAAGTGACAAAGGCAGCTGATTTCACCAAAGATACAAAACCCACAGTTCACATTGAATAATTACACAAAGAGCCCTTGAAGCTGCATTTCATGTGACTTCATGAAAGCCAGACCCCGCTGGGGCAAGAGAAGAGTCAGTACAAGCATGTAACTTCACTTTAAACTAATTCCACACACTGGCAAAGAGAACACTTTGACTTCCAGGCCCACTGCAAATCCATTTTCCCCTCACGTAAATAGGGCAAATATCGTTCACCTATTTTACGGATAAGAAAACTGAGGCATGAACCGGCAAGGCAATTTGCTTAAGGGCCAAGTCAGAAATCTGTATTTTGTCCAGGAGTTGTTACAAATCTTTTTTTTAAGATTTTATTTACTTATTTGACAGAAATTGAGAGAGAGAGAGCAGGGGGAGCAGGAGAGGGAGAAGCAGGCTCCCCGCTGAGCAAGGAGCCTGAGGTGAGGCTCAATCCCAGGACCCTGAGATCATGACCTGAGCCGAAGGCTAATTGACTGAGCCACCCAGGGGCACTGCGTTGTTGCAAATCTTAATGGTCAGAAAATATACAATATAACCCTTGAAATAAAGTATAAAATCCGAAATAAAGCAAGGAATTAATTTCTGATTGTTAGTTCTTATGGCAAAAAGAGGAAATTAGTTTTGGTCAGTTTCATAAAACGAAAACAAATCACCATGTTTTACCTGTTGTTCAAAAAAGGCTTTGTTTATGAAATTTTAAGTAGCCATTGTAATTAAGATTTGTACACACTTTCATTTGAGACATAACTGTTTGTGATGTTAATGTAAAGTTGGTATTAAAGTTGTTACTAAGAAGCTTCATGACCATGGGGAAGGAAAAAAAAATGAGGAAAAAAAGAACAAGACTTTGGAGTCTGAGGGTGTCTTAAGCATTTCTGCATTCAATCACATCTGTGAGCATAGCTGGATTTCTATAAAAACGTATTTCCTTCTAGAAAGATAATACTGGTCAAGCAGAGGAGTCTATCAAGATCACCTTCAAATATTCCAAAACATCTGGTGGGGTTTGGGGGCATAGCGTATCAGAAAATAGCCTATACATTTTAAAACCACATGGATTTTGCCCACCTTGCTAAAGAACATTCGAATCTGGGAGATGGAGAAATCTTCAAAGAACACTGTGGTCCTTCTGAACCAACAACATGCACTTTTGGATGATTCCAATAACAAAGTGATTATGGTCACATAATTGAGGGGAATTTGATCTCTGCCCATAGCAAAGCTTCCAGGGCAAGCAGAAGAGTTATTATTATTTTTTTAAGAAAAGCTATTTGAAATATTTCCATGTTTGTGATCTCTGTTCTGAGCCAGCTTCATTCCTCTGCTCCACCAAAAGTTGGAGCCACAATTTATCATAGAAGCTCGTCAACGTGGCATCTCTTAAACCACCTCCTGCCAAGGGGCAGTATTTCTGCTGGCTCCTGTGATTTTTAAAGATGGGGACCCTCCCTGTCTGGGTGTGTGATTTCTAGAAATGAGTCCTGATCAGTCAGATGATAGTGCACAGGAAGTTGCTAGAGCTTTTCACCAAAACCATCACTTTGGTCTCTGGGTTACATTTAAAGATTCCTTCTCAAAATAAGCATGGACTTCAGATCAATGGACATAACGGGTAACTGGACAACCCTGGGCTGTCTGACATCACACATGCTAAGTTTGGGAATAAATCAGGTGATTATGTTGGTGACATGAGCCAGGAACCAAGAGGTGCTCAGTAAACCTGGATTCATGAGAACTATCCCTGCTCCATCCCATTGTGATTTCTGAACCCCAGGCTTCTCATTTACAAGGACAGGTTGATGATAGCTATTGTGGGCTATACTTGTGAAGATTTCCCTGTATGGAAAGCTCCTGGCACATAGCAGGTATTGTTAAATAGTAATGATAATAATGCTAAATTTCCTTTAAACAAGATTTGACAACAAGGTTGTAAAAGGCTGAATAATGGCCCCCTAAAAATGTTCACATCCTAATCTGCAGAACTTGAGAATGGGTAAAGGGGCTTTGCAGATATGATTAAGTCGAAGATCTTGAGATGAGGACACTATCTTGAATTTTCCAGGTGAGTTCAGTGTAACCACAGGGGCCTTATAAGAAGGAAGCAGGGGGAGATAGATGCAAGTATGGAATAAGGTGAGAAAGGGGCGACAAAGGGCTCCTGGGAGGCTCAGTCGGTTGGGCAGCTGACACTTGGTGTTGGCTCAGGTCATGATCTCAGGGTCCTGGGATGGAGCCCTGCATCAGGCACCATGCTCAGCGAGGGGTCTGCTTGTCCCTCTCCCTCTGCTCCTCCCCTGCTTTCTCGCTCTCTCTTTCTCTCTATCTCTCATAAATAAATAAAATCTTTGAATGAAAGAAAGAAAGAAAGAAAGAAAGAAAGAAAGAAAGAAAGAAAGAACAGAGATAGGGGCCATGAGCCGAAGAATGCAGATGACCTCTAGAAACTGGAAAAGGTAAGGAGACAGATGTCCCCCCAGCGTCTTCAGAGGGAAATCATCCTGTTGACACCTTGACTCTAGCCCAGCGAGACCAATGTTGGAGTTCTGACCTCCAGTACTATCTAAGAATCTATCTGTGTTGTTTGAAGCCACTAAGATTGTGGTAATTAATTACAACAGCAAGCAGAAACTCATACAAAGGTTATAAAACTAATTTTCTTGGGTGGCCCATAACCTGACTCTGGAAGCAATGTCGAGCAAAACAAACTTTCTCATTTTTCCAGAACAGGAGTATCACATATTTATGACATACCTATTTCGTGCCAGGTTCAAAAGTAGATGAGCTCACCAAGGAGCGTGTAAGGAGTGAGAAGAACAGAAGCCCTAAAGCAGACACTAGAGTAATGATCTTAGACTTCCCTGTGATTTTGAATCACTTGGGTTTGACTCGGGAGGCCTGGGGTGAGGCGTGAGATTCTGCATTTCTAACATGTTCCAGATGATGCTGTGCAGCTGGTCCCCAGGCCACAGTTTGAGTAGCCAGGCTCTAGAGGACCACTTTGAAAGGAATACATTTGAATAGCACACAAGAGCCTCCATTAATGGACTTGCCCTTAACCAATTTCCCAAGTCTATCCAGTCCTTTGTAAAATTCCCTGATGGGTGCCCAGGGTCTGCAGAGTGCTCATGACTAGTGGTACATCATTCACTTTCACTCCCACCAAGTGAACTGTACATATTATCTCAGTTGGATCTGTTCCCAAGCAAATGCATTCCAGGGTAATACAAGCTGTGCTTACTATTTTAATTACATGACGAAGTTGATTACTTAAACCAATGAAATATGAGTGCAAAGAAAAAACACAGAGCTCTTTCTATGAAAATTCAGTTAATGGATTTGGAAAGAGAAAATGTATATCACTATAAAATATGTCAAATCACATGTGAGTAAGTGGAGGGGGGAATCCTAAAATTCTCTGCACTTAGAATGCTTTAAAATACGGGGCGCCTGGGTGGCTCAGTTGGTTAAGCGACTGCCTTCGGCTCAGGCCGTGATCCTGGAGTCCCGGGATCGAGTCCCGTATCGGGCTCCCTGCTCGGCGGGGAGCCTGCTTCTCCCTCTGACCCTCCCCCCTCTCGTGTGCTCTCTGTCTCTCTCATTCTCTCTGTCTCAAATAAATAAATAAAATCTTAAAAAAAAAAAAGAATGCTTTAAAATACGCCTTCAAACTTTCACTCCCATTTTAAAGAAACCAAAATTGTCCTGTGAGTGCATTATACATAGCAAACACGTAGACAAGAAAAGCTATAAGGATACGCATCTGGTTTTTAGGTGAAGAATTGAAGGTCAAGTGGCTGATACCGCTCTCGGTGGTGGTGATAGTGTACTTGCTTATGCTTCAGACCTTTGGTTTTACTTACACAACACAGCAGTTGTTACCTACCACCCCTGTCAAGCCTCAGCACCACAAACCTGTCAGAGGCTGTGATTAATCTCTGTCTTTTGCAGAGGAAGAACCTGAAGCTCAAAAAGAAAGGAGTGAATTGACTCGATTCTGGAACCAGTAGAAGCCTCCCCATGATCACACCAGATCATGGTGCCTCTGCCAAGCCGTACTCTTTCACGGGGGTCCCTGGTTAGAAACAGCATAAGACAGATTGTTTAACATATATTTAACTCTAAGAGAAGCGGTCAGGAATACACATAAGGCAAATACTTATAAACAAACAGAATGTCACATTCTGACATTTAAAGAGAGAGAATCGCACATATTGTTTGATAAACTAGGGTGAAAGAGTAAAGTGAAATAGCAGCTGTTGCAAAACCACATCAGGTTGAAGGAAGTTTAGGTCAGAAAACTCTATATAATAGAATACAGATGCCTATCTGAGATGGCCCTAGAGACCCCATGGTGGTTTCTCACCAGTGTAAGTACTACCTCAAGTTTACATCATGTGGTTGAGGTTTGGAATAAAACTATATATACATTCTCAATCGTCATGTGCTGGACAATTGAAACTTCAGTTTTATAGAATTATGACGGGAAAAGGACCCATATTCCGCAGCTCCTGAGCTGGGAGGGAAGGATGTTGGCCCAAGTTCCAGGGGAGGGTGAAGCAAAAAGCAACCAAAGGCAAGCTCTGGAGCCCTGCTGGCCTTCTTCACTGCCATGCTTCCTCGCTGTACTATTCCTGTCTATCTTGAAGAATCCACATTTTGGGAAAAGCCACGGCATATAAGAGTTAAGAATAATTTCCATGGCATCGGTGTGTGTCCCACAAGGGTTACACGGACATACCAGAGGAGACCTCACAGGAACAGCTCTTCTCTTTCTCTATATACTTCATCTTTCCTTCTACTGAAATGGGTGCCACATCTCAATAAGAGCAAACAAACAAACTGGGCCTTCTGATGCAAGTAGGCAAACTAAGCATATTCCTCTCTCTCTGCCCTCCCCAAATCCCATCTACGTGACAGTATTGACCGGCAAAGAAGAATGGAGGGCATCGGAGACGATCCGCAGGCCAAGGGTTTTCATGAATCTCTGGAAGACAGTCACTGGGTAGAAATCTACTGAGGAATGAACACTGGGCAAAAGGGACGTCAGCTCAGAACATGCCCAAGACAAACCTGCAAAGAACAGGGGCAGGGGACTCGGGGACGGCTGGTATGAAAATGAACAGACAGATGCCTGTGGAAGAAATGGTGGCGTAGGCTCATTTTCCTGTCCCCTCCTTCCCCCATTCACACAACAAGTCCAGGGTAGGATGATTCCAAGATGGTTCATTTCAGAGCTCAGGGACATGAGGAGGCCCATAGATTCTTTCCATCTCTCAGGTGCCCTGCTCAGTGCATCATCTCACCCATGACCGCAAGATGCCGGTAGCACTTCCATCCTCCCCCCGAGATGTGACAACATCCGGTGCGAGGACTGAGGATGGCTCCCATTCTTCCATGCCTCTTTCCTAAGAGCAAGAGCTCTTTTCCCAGAAGCCCCCCGAACCAACCTCTTACCACATCTCATTGGCCAGAACAGGGTCACATGCCCACCCCTAAACCAGTCACTAGCAAGAGGAATGGAATTTCTGTGGTTGACTCAGAGCAGTGCTTCTTAAACTTGAGTGGGCATCAGAATGGCCTGGGGAACTGGTTGAAAGAACCCATTTCTGGGAACCCCCCCAAGGTCCTGATTCAGTGAGTCTCGGGGTAGGTTGGGGAGTTGGCATTTTTGCCAAGCTCCCAGATGATGCTGATGGTGCTGGTTTAAGCATCACTAGATTTGAGGAGACAGCCAACAGTGAAAGGCTTTTGAGTGGTTCTACCGTGACTTCCCACCCACGTTTCAAGTTAAGCCTTCTGGTGCATGCAGCCTGCCCTCATGCTCAAAGCTTAGTCATCCCTCTCCTTCAGGGAAGTTATGATTATAACCATCAGAAGAATTAAAAGCAGAAATGGTCACAAGTGGCTACCTCAGGGAAGCAGGTGGGAGGGGTGGGGGGAGAAAGGAAGTGATGATATATTTTATTTTGCTTATGTGCCCATCTGAATTGATTGGATTTTTTCTTTTCACCAGTATTACTGAATAATAATTCTTTAATAAGAACACTTTTATAGTGCACGTTTTTCCTACTAAATAGTCTCAACTTTCTTCCTTTCTCCAACCAGCCATTTCTATGTACCTATCAAGATCAAGGTTGTGAATCGAGCTTCATGTACATGAAAGTGGTTATCTTTCAAAGATACCAGTAATTGAGCTAAAATCATCATAATGAGGTTGATAAACTATTAACCTACAGTTTGCACCAAAATTTGTCTTAAGAATGGCACTCTTCATTTTTGGAAAATAATTTGACAAGAATCTAGGGAAAAGATCACCTCTACTCCTCCCCAGGTCACCACCACCACCAGCACAGACCTCCATGAAGGCCAGCACCAAGACTCAGGAGAAAAAGACTGAAATACTCTGCAAATAAGGGGAGAAACTGCCAGACCTCCCAAGGAAATCCAGTGGAGAACAGGGAGGAGGAAGAGAGAAAAATGGTACCATTGAGAGGGATGGGCTGTATTTTGAGTTCACCTGCACATCCTTCATCATTTTCCCAGGATCCTCTTCAGCTAGGAGTCTTATCCATCCTGTGTGAGTGATATTTTGTGGTGGAAACTAAAGCAGCTGTGTTTCACATTTGACATGGGACAACTCAGACAACCTCGGAGGAAACAGAAGACCAAGGACACTCAGAATAACGTGAGGTTCTCCCTGCCTCAGGGACGCCCAGTTATATAAGAACAAGAAAAGACCACCAAGCTCATGTGAGGGAGCAAATATTTCAGCCTTGTGAAGCTGCCAGGTACCTGGGGGCTCTGACCTCCTGAGAAGGAGCTGTCACTCAGAGACATCTTCCTGGGAGAAGCAGTGGTCTAGCAGTGTCCAGAGCCACCTGGGCGGGAGCTATAGGCCAAAAACTGAGTGTGTCCTTCAGGTAGAACAACTCTCAGAGCTCCTAGGTTGCCATTTATCTACACAGAAACCAGAAAAGCCAAATCTGACCCATCGCAGATGTCTGAATCAATGAAGAAAGAAAGAAAAGCCCTCTAGCTGTTTTTAGCCTGATTCACTCTAAAATCATTATTTCATTCACCATCTGAAGGATAGGGACTCTGATCAAATAATACTTATGTTCCATTTAGTTCTGGTCATCATTTCCCACTAATACCCAGGAAATAATCCAAAGTTCTGCCACTAGGACAACTTTATTGTTATTATTCCATTTGCTCAGGAACTGAAAGATCCCACTCATCAGTACATTTCTTTTACAATTCGGGTTTCATCTTTTTTTTTTTTTTTCTTAAGTATCTCCATTTCCCTTTGCAATTGTAAAGCTAGGTCGAATTATTGTTTTTTCCTCCCTTTCTGTGGCTGATTCTCCTTTTCATGTATAAATTACCTGTTTGACTCATCAGCAGACCTAGCATAAAATCAGCCTCGTGTTATCTGTCTCGAGTAATTAGCTATTTCCTTTCTGGATCAAACGGAGGAGCTTGTCGTCAGGCCTTTCAAAAAGGCATCTCTCAAAAAGAATAACATTATCACCCTAGGGAAAGCGATTCCTTAACTTATTAGAGAAAAAAATCTGAAGGGAAATGTATTGGTCTTTTTTGTCTTGTAATCCGGAATCCAGTGTGATTCCGCTGTGTCTTTGTCTCCCTCCCGAAGAGGATCATAAGGCAGCACGGACGTCCACACGGGCTCCCAGGGTGTTACGTTTGTGTTTTAGCCCTCAGGGACAAGGACCGCACGGCTGGCTCGGGGAGGCAAAGTGGGGCTGAAATGCCAGGCACACTCGCTTGCCAAATTTCAGGATTTTAGGGATCTTGGTTTAATTTGTTCCAAATTATCATCTGACAGAGAAAAAGTACCTGTCTACCTCCGTAGCCATGGGGGCACGTGGCCAGAGGAAAACTTGTTTCTCAGCTCCCTCTGCTGGCCTCTCCGAAAACCATCTGTCCTCTCGCTACCAGATCCTGTGCGGTGGGTGCCTAGTGGGCCAACTTCGGGCCAAACGTGAGCCATGAGCCAAGAGAGAAGTTAGGGCCACATCGACTGGGAAAACCTTTTCAAGGAACCCAGGGCACCAAACGATGAACACGGAAGAGGGGCCAACCCGATGGCGGGTCCAAACTAAGATGCTGATTCTCCAGCCCGCCTTACAAAGAAGTAAGCCTGAGTGGGGGCCCAGGCCTGTTTGTTCAGAAAAAGAATCCCAGGTGACGCTGTTGCACCTCCTGGTTAGGAACCACAGGTCCTAAAAGTTCTGTTTTATATTTAATGTGTGTATTCTGGCTCCTACAGTTCAAATTTGTATCTGTTTTATAGGCTTCGGGGGCAGGGAAGAATCAGCATATTAACCTGACCCAATATGCTTGGTTATTTAAATGGCACCTATAGGGCTCCTGGGTGACTCAGTTGGTTAAGCGACTGCCTTCGGCTCAGGTCATGATCCTGGAGTCCCTGGATCGAGTCCCGCATCGGGCTCCCTGCTCGGCAGGGAGCCTGCTTCTCCCTCTGACCCTCCCCCCTCTCATGTGCTCTCTCTCTCTCTCATTCTCTCTGTCTCAAATAAATAAATAAAATCTTTTTAAAAATTTAAATAAATAAATAAATAAATGGCACCTATAGCCTTGCTTGATCAGGCTAAAAAACCCCAAATTCCACTATTTTTTTTCCAGTTTCTATCCTCTTGAAAGATTTTCAGAACGAATATAGCAATTCAGAGAGGAGTTCAGCATTGCATGCACTCATGTTTCTGAGCCTTGCTACTTTCTCATCTTTGGTTTCCTCATTTCTTCTTCTTAAAGATTTTGCTAATGTCAGTGCATTCCTTCTGAAGCTGGTGAGCAGCCACTCAATGACAGAAGGGTCACACCTCCCAAATATTCATGTTCTTCGTTGCACATGATGAGAGGGAAGATGGGGCACGGTACTGAATGACACACACAGCATACTGACCCCATAATCCTGAGGTCTGCACATCAAACCCATCCCTGGCAAGAGAAGAGGTCTTGGCACATCAGCTCATTGACTAAGAGATTGCTTCTCACTGGCCAGGGCAGCACTCAAATTCTATATACCCCAGTGAGAGCTGCCCCAAGGAAAATGGTTTCGGGGCTCTAGGCTATATCCAAGACCTTGGCCAGACACCTTACAAATGTGTGGTCTTGGTTATTTCCTACCAAAGAAAGTAACTCAAAATTTGTACCAAATAGTCATGGGCCAGTCAAAGTACACAAAAGACAACAGAACAAAACACGCAGTTCTAAGAAAATATTATACACACAATGTAATACTTTCCTATAACCCTTCATTCTTTACAAAGCAGATTAATAGGTGTTTTACAACCAAGTTTCATAACCACAAATGTGTTGACTTGTTACAACAGTTTTTTACAATTGATTTGTGTGTCTCTCTGTGTGTATATGTGTATATATATATATGCATATATGCATATATATTTATATATCTATATATATTCTTACACACACATTTTTATATATTTACATAAACCTATAATTTTTAAATCAGAAAATTTTTTGAAAAAATAGATTAACATCTTTAAGATATGCTCTTTGATTATTGAAAATAATCTTTCAGTTTTGACAAATATTAACCCAAAATACCTGTAAGAACTCAATTAATGGCACAACGCACAAGCACTCAAATTTAATCCCCTGTGAGGGACCTTCTGAAAAATACCAATACCAATACATTGAAATGATCTAGGTTCTATGAATGGGAAAAGGAGTCCTGAGATAAATATAGATAAAGCTCTCTAGGTTTGTCAGAGACATATCTTTTTTAAAACATGTATTTTTATTACCAATATACTATAGCTCTGTCATGCACCAGATTTGGGAGACTCTTGTTTATCATGTCAACAATGCTTTGCCAGCCATTTGTGACTCTCCAAGAGGAAGACTGACACACACCTTCAAGCATCCGCTAAGAACGCTCCTATTTTCTCATTGAAATGTTCCTTCTTCCATTCACTTTATCTTCTCTTCCCAACAGCTAAAAGATGAATGCAAAGCTCACACAAAGCTGCCCAAGTGAAGTGAAAATACACTGGGTACTAGAAAGAATTAAGGAGACCAACACTCTGAATCATTTCCTATGCTCATAGGGGATGGGCCCAGGAGACAAGGGAAGGGGTTTAAACCCCCAAATGCTTAAGGTTTAATTGGGCCTCAGTGCCAGCTCATTTTCTAATCTTCACAACCATTTCATTATGGAATTTAGCATGACCTTGCCAGGCTTTCTGCATCATTCGCTCAATAAATATCTATGAAGTGTCTACTGTGTTCTAGGCACTATTTTCAGTGCTGAGGATATAGCACTAAACGAAGTCATTGCCTTTGTGGAGTCACATTCCCTAGGGGAAAATGGACAATCAACAATAGTATTCACTTAACATCAGGTGGTAAGAATGAAGATAATGAAGGCTTAACTAGGGAAAAGAGAGCGATGGGTGTGTATGGTGAGAAGCCTTACAGGGTGGTCAGGGAAGGCCTCTCTGAGGAGGTGACTGGTGAGCAGAGCCCAGGGGACAGACCTGAAAGAGCAGGCCTTGTGAAGATGGGGGAAGAGTTCTTCAAAACAGGAAACAACAGGCACAAAGCCCTGAAGTCTTTACTGAACAACTGCTGGTTTCCAGATACTTGGCTAGATGCCACATATATAACGGCGGCCAAATGGGTGTGAACTTCCACTGTCATGGCACTTACAAAGCCTGTGAGGAGGGGGCCCACAGGCTGAAGTGAAAGGGTGCTGATGAGGGTGGGAGGGAAACTAACTTACTTAATACGGTCAGGAATGCTCCTCAGAAGAGCTGCCACTCAGCCAGAAGATGATACTATCGAGGCAGCTGGTATGGTGGCCCAGAGCATGTTCCTAGCAGAGAAGGGATTGCCAAAGTCCCTTGACATGCTCCAGGAAGAGAAGAAAAGGCCAACAATACTAGCACACAGTTGGCTAGAGGGAGAGCAGATTGAGATCTGTTGGGAGATATGACTAAATGTCAGACCATTCAGGACTTTGTCGATGCTATTTTAGTGTATGTGCTGCTGAAGCGAGCACAGGACTTTGTCGATCCTAAATAGGAATTTCAGGTATTTTTAAGTGCCTTGTATAGCCACGTGGGGATATAAGCAGAGAGTAACCTGACCTGATTTGTGTGTTTAAAAGACCACTCTGGCTGCTGTGGAGGAAACAGACTGGAAGAAGACAAGGAAGGATGTTAAAAGTCCACAGAGGAGGCTATTGGGCTATTGCCCTAGCTCAGGAGAGAGATCACGGTGGCTTGGACCACAGCGGTGGCAGTGGGAATGGAGAGACAGATCCTAGATCTGTACTGGAAATGGGAGACACAGGTCTGGCTGTTGGATTAAAAGAAGGAGATGAAGGAGGAGAAAGCAAGTTGACATACTCTTTCTTATAGTGGGCAATAGGTGTTTACTAATGTCCCTTACTGAGGTGGTGAAGACTGGGAGCCAAAACGAATTGGGGATGAGGGGAGAGGAGATCCAAAGGTCTGTTCTGGACATAAGAAGTTTGGGATGTCCGTGAGGCCATTAATAGAATATAAAATAGGCAAGTTTTACACATCATCCCTTTAAAAGGAAGTCTTTGAAAGCGAAGTTTGTGTGTTCGATAACTTCTAAAGTGGGTCACTAAATATGACCACCCAGGACCATCTCTCAGGTCAATAAAGTGGTTAAGATTTGTCAATGTCTGATTCCTCTTGGCCAGTATTGTGCAGGGACACTGATCCTGAACTGACTGGCACACAGAGGGAAGGTATAACCTTCCAACAACTAAATTAGCTGCTCTGGGTGTGACCGATCCCCTAGGAATAGAATCTGAGAGAGGAATAGTAACAAAATTTAATATCTGTCAAGGTCTGCTTGTGGGGGATATGTGTAAATCAGAGTCCAGATGAGAATGTCAGGGTGACTTTTGTGCCTTTTCACAGCAACAGTATACTGTTTTATTGCTTTTCATTGATTTTTCTCTATTGTATTTTTGTTTCCTGTTTTATTAACTTCTGCTCTTGTTTTTATTAATTCCTACTTTTTATTATTTCCTATTATTATTACATTTATTCTTCCTTTTCTAGTCTCTGAAGATGGAGGCTTAAATGACCTATTTAAGACTTTTTATCCTTTTTCCAAAATTAGCATTTGATGCTATATGTTTCCCTCTAAGCATCACTTTTACTGCTGTTTTTATTTTCAATGCAAAATATTTTCCAATTTTCTCTGTGACTTCTTCTTTCATCCATGGGTTATTTAAAGTGTATTGCTTAATTTTCAGTTATCTGAGGATGTTTCAGGTATGTTTCTACTTTTTAAATTTCTAGTTTAAGTTCAACTTGTTCAGAGAGCACACTTTATATAATTAAAATTCTAAGTTTCTCGTGAAAATTGCCTATTTTCATGAATGATCAATGTGCACCTGAAAGTGTATTCTGTTCTGGTGAGGGATTTTTCTATCATTATTAACTAGGTAAAAGTAGGTGATGCCTTCTTTCAAGTATTCTGTATCCTTACTTACTTGTTCCATCTAGTCCTAAGGGTGAAGTGTTGAAATATTCAACTACAATTGTGGGTCTCCTTATGTCTCTTTTTCAGCTAAACCAGGGTTTTTTTAAATGTATTTGGAAATTTTTATTAGGTTCTTTGATATTTTTCTTTTCCTGCATCCTATAAGATTGACTCTTTGGGTTCAGTGAAGACTTTACTGCCTGCAGTCTCTGGAGCACCATCAGGAGGGGCGCTGGGTGAGGGGGGACAGGCTGACGACAACGGCATGAGTTGGCTCTTGGCCAGGGACTACACCTCTGCACAGTCAGCCAAGTGTCGTGAGCAGCCGTGAGGCACGGTGTCCCTGCTGCAGGGAGAGCAACTCACGTAGGCAGTTTTCCCAGCTCCCAAAGACGAGTGGCTCCGGAGGCAGGAGGTGAGGCCAGCACACAAAGGCGCTGGCCACCCTTCTGAAGGGTTACTGAAAGACGTGTCCCTTCTCTCTTCAGACATGGTTTCTGCACTTGGTGCAAAGACGGCTTCACCATGTTTTTCTCTTTTTTTTTTTTTTACAGTATTTATTATTATTATTATTATTATTTTTATTCTTATGTTAATCCCCATACATTACATCATTAGTTCTAGATGAAGTGTTCCATGATTCATTGTTCGTGCACAACATGCAGTGCTCCATGCAGAACGTGCCCTCCTCAATACCCACCACCAGGCCAACCCATCCTCCCACCCCCCATGTTTTTCTCTTTTGAAGAACATTTATATAATTGCTCCCAACCCGTGGACCAAACTCCAAAAATGCCACCTAATTCAAAGAAAGACAACTAAATAGTCGTTAAAAACAATTCAAGTTAATTGAAATAGTGTTGCATCTCTTGAGGAACCACCTTCTTAAGCCAGACTCAATATTCTTTTTTTAAAAAAGATTTTATTTATTTTTTGACAGAGAGAGGGAGAGAGAACAAGCAGGGGGAGCTGCAGAGGGAGTGGGAGAAGCAGGCTCTCCGCTCAGCAAGGAGCCTGATGGGGCACTCGATCCCAGGACCCTGGGATCATGACCTGAGCTGAAGGCAGACGCTTAACTGACTGAGCCACCCAGTCTCCCCCAGACTCAAACATCTTAAGCACCCTCTCTCTTCAGCTCTTCCATCCTCAATATCTTCCATGTGGATGGGAGATACTCCCTGGGAACGTTCTGCCTCCCATACTCAGCTCCCAACTTAAAACTCTGATGTCTACCCTATGGAGCTCTTCTAGCACTTCACCTCATTCTTAGATTTATTGGCTTTTTTTCTTTCATTTCCATTACAAGTTGTCTAGCTAACACTTCTTCTGTTCTCTAAGAAACTAGATCCTCATAATACTAAAAAGGACCATGGGGAGGAGAGGAGGGAGCAAGAATAAAGAGAGGAGAAGGGGAGTAGAAGGGGTGTGGTCAAAGGAATAATACTAAGTCAACAATGCTAGAATTTCCAGGATGTTCCTTATGGGCAAGGGGAGGCTCAGAGGGAGGATCAGAAATCATGAGTGCATATGCGTTATTTGATTTCATCTGTATTGTACAAGGAAAATGGGAGGGAGGAAACACCCCTCCACTTCTTTTATATCTGGGTAAGGGATTTTGTTGAAAAATAACAGAAGGGGCCACAGTAACTAAAGCCTGAACCTAGAGCATGAGAATTCTTGAAACTGTGAGGACTGAAGTGAAATCACTGAGCAAGGGGGCCCAGAGACCTTGAGTGATCTAAGCCACACATACCAATGACCCAGCGAAGGTCTGGTCACCTCTGTTATTTGCTCTTTGTCCCTCAAATTTCAATAGCATATTTAGACAAGTGTCCAGAGCTATCACCTCCACCTAGACAAAAATTTTCCAGGCCAGCTCCTCAGGAGAAACAAGGGTGAGACCCTTCTGCCCCAGCTGTTGACAGGGAATCTGGTTCACTAGTACATTCCTGCTGGTTAAAGCCTGGCTAAGAGCTCACAGGCTGGGTGCAGATAGAACATCACTTTCTGGAAAGCTTTGTCCTCAACTAAGCACCTGAATCAATTAGAGACTTTCCCCAAATGCAGCGACATTACAGAACTGGCTTCTCTCCCCAAATGTTCTATTTCTGGGGGTCTCGGTACAGGGACTGCACCTTTCTTTACCTGCATAGCAGAGCCCAGGCCGGGTCAGATGTGTTGGGAACAACATAGGTCCCTGTGAACACCTCCTTGTATTCCATCGGAGGTTGAGAAGCATGTCTTACCACTGACTTTCAGCTTGTAATTACTATGTGTTAGGATGCGTGAATACAAGGACCTTATCATTTTAGTCATTCTGATGTCAATTCCAGAAGGTTCTACCCCATAACATTCCTACAAATGATTGGGATGCCTGGGTGGCTCCATTGGTTAAGCATCTGCCGTCGGTTCATGTCATGATCCCAGGGTCCTGGAATCAAGTCCCGCAACAGGCTCCCTGCTCAGGGGGAAGCCTGCTTCTCCCTCTCCCTCTGCCTGCCGCTCCCCCTGCTTGTGCTTTCTCTCTCTCTCTCTCTAATAAACAAATAAAATCTTTTTAAAAAAAAAACCCCAAATGATCAAATATCTGTTTGGAATTAATATTCAGATCTTAAAACAAAAGTATGGACTAAAACAATAACTCACAAAACTCGTTAGCTTGGTTAATAGTTATAAGGCCTTATGACACCTCTGAACCAAAGGACTTGCTGTATTGTGCTTCATGATAATTCTGCAATGATACTAGGAGCTCACAAACATTGACTATGATATAGGCTTCAGGGCACCTATTATGTTATTCCATTTATCCACGGTCTGCTCCTGCCAGTCGCCTCCTTCCTCTGCTCCTACTCTGACTGATGATGGGCTCAGGCCCCCAGGGAATGGACGCAGTGCAGAAGGCACAAAGTAACCACAGGATTTGTTCCAGTCCAGTTGGGAACATACTCCCTCATTATGAGAGTTAAGGCAGATGAGCACAATTTAAATGAAGCCCTGCTAAATTACTCAATGGGAAGGCAACACAAGATTTCAAAAGGAGCCTTGCAGAGAGAGAAAGAGGAGAGCCCCAAGTGGTAATGGCCATCTCATTTCCTGCCAGAATTCTCATCACAGCACACCACATCTCTGTTTTTCTCCTTTATCAATCAGTAAAATGAGAGCCTCGTGACAATAAGGCACATAGCCCAGAGATCATGATTAAATGCAATATTCAAAATCAGCTTCAACAGAATTAGCTCTCACTAAGAAGGAGGGTGAAGATGGTTGCTTTAAAAAAAAAGAAGGTTGCTTAACTTCTCTGGTTTCAGTTCCTCTTTTGTGAAATAAGTTGCTGAACTTCATTCTCTCTAGATCCTTTAGTATCCAGCACCCCCTTCCCACAACTTGACCTAGACATGCAAAGGAGGAAAGAAGATGCATAGCTTGGCTTCTGAGAAACAGGGCTTCTGGAAAGCTCTGTAATAAACCTACTCTCCCCAAAGCTGACACTTGGTCCCCCAAGGCCCCCCAAAATAAGCCATTCCCAGGATTTCTCTTCTTAACCTACCTGAGGTAAAGGAAAAACAATGAACAAGAAGTTGCAAGACCAGATTCGTATCCCAAGTCTCGACTAGCTGTGTGGTCTTCATCTGGGGTTAACCTCCCTGGAGCGTTTCCTCAATTGAAAAAGGGGGGATTGGAGCAGGTAGTCTCTAAGGTCCCTTCCAACTCTGAAACTTTAAGTAATACAAGCCACATGGAATAAAGGAATTTTATGACCTAAATTTCTCAGCAGTGACCTAGAATGCAAACCAAATGGCCCCTTGGGAGGAAATGGCTCCCTAGAAGTGTTATAGATAAGCAGTAAATTTTCATACCAGACTTACATTTCATACAAGAATTACTTAGTCCCTTATTTAGAATGTGATGTCAATTTCAGCTACAGCTACAGTGTTGTTGTGAGTAAAAAATTTCACATAAAACACATTTCTTCTAATTACTGATTCTGCTCTGCTTGGTAGCTAAGAGATGGCGGATATGTGGTCTTTCTTCCAAAAGCCCAAGGTTTTTTTAAATTAATAAGCTGAAATGGGTGATGGGTATTAGGAGGACACTTGTAATAATGAGCCCTGGGTATTATATGTAAGTGATGAAACACTGAATTCTACTACTGAAACCAATATTGCACTAACTAGAATGTAAATAAAAATTTGAAAAGGAGAGGGAAATGGAAAAAAAGAAATAATAATCATAAATCAATAAGCAGAAAATAATAGCTCCATAAATATTTTTGAATAAATGAATAATATGAACGGGTGACATTTCTAACCAATTTATTTCCGCCATTTATGTGGGTTCCACATGAAAGTGACCAAACCCATGGTTATTGTGCCTCATTATAGTCTGGGAACTGTACTAGGTTCTGGAGATTCAGAAATGAAGAGATCACAGTGCAGTTTGAAAAGGGAGAAAATGGAGTAAATGGTGAAAGACTGTGCAGTCATAGCTTTCCTTTAAATTGACATGGAAATTTCATATTTTTCTAGGAAATACACAGTAACTAAGATACCCTTTCCTCTGTGTGTGGTAGGGTAGGGGCTCGACACTCATATCCAGCTGTGTGTTCTATGTGCTTGGTGGTCCAGAATGTGGCACTGGAGGTGTTTAGAGGGATCATTTTTACAGGAAGCTATAGAAGGACCCAGAAGTCATCATCTTGAGGGGACGGGCGGTGTCAATTAGCATTCCCATTAGCAATATACAAGAGTTGCAGCCCCTCGGGGACGCCTGGGTGGCTCAGTCGGTTGGGCACCTGCCTTCGACTCAGGTCATGATCCCAGAGTCCCGGGATTGAGCCGGGATCCTTGGTCAGCGGGGAGCCTGCTTCTCCCTCTGCCTGCCGCTCCCCCCGCTTGGGCGCTCGATCTCTCTCTCTCTCTCTGTCAAATAAATAAATAAAATCTTAAAAAAAAAAAAAAAAAGAGTTGCAGCCCTTCCACATTCTTGCTAATGTAGAGTATGGCCAATATTTGTATCTTAGCCATTCTAGTTGGTGGGAATTGGCATCAGCTGGTTTTATTTTACATTTTCCTAATAGCAAATGATGTTGAGAACCTTTCATGTGCCTATTAGCCATTTGTATATTTTCTTTTATGAAGTATCTGTTCAAGTCTTTTGTCATTTTTAATTGGGCTGTTTGTCATTTTATTGTTAATTTTTAGGAATTCTTTATATATTTTGTATCCAAGCCCTCGTCAGGTATATGTTTTGCAAATATTTTCTCTCAGGCAGTGGCTTGCCTGTTTATTTTCTTAAAGGTGCCTTCAAATGTGCAGAAATATTTAATTTTGATGAATTGAATTTACTACATTTTTATTTTTTGTTATGGTTTTCATGTCCTAATCAATCTGTTTCTGACCCCCAAGATTTTGAAGATACTCAGGTTTCTTCCAGAATCCTTATAGTTCTTGCTAATATTTTTAAGTCTTTGAGCCATCTGAAATTAATTTTTGTTTCTACAGAGAGATAAGACTTGAGGTTCATTCTTTGCCATTGAGGTATTCAGTTGTTGCAGTATCCATTTGATAGTTGGTTTCTTGCAGGTCATCGTGTACCAGGGGTGATCTTGGCCAGGGTTGTGCCCAAGTGTTTTTCCGGGCTGGCAGGTAGATATCCATAAGACGCCAAGCCTTGTAGGTGTCTACTGTTCTGAATCACAGAATAATCAAGAGTTAAGCCTTTTGAGACATATTATTGTAAGAACTTCTCTCTCATAATTAGGATATTCACAATGCAAACTGTAAAATCATCAGCAGATAAAACTTTCCAAATAATTTCTCCTCCTCCACCCCACCCCTGGCCTGTCCTGCTATAGCACTCATCTTCTCTTCTTAATGTGCTTTATTTGATCCTGGCACTGGTTGGGTCACCACTGATTCCATTTCCCCAAACTCATCCCCTGTATTTCATCGTATTGCTTTGTCTTCTACACATAGTCTGGTTGGATTCTCTTCCTGAGAGGAAATATCTATCCTATTATTCATGCATTCAGGGGAATTTTATCCTCTTTATAAAAACTGACTTAGTAGAATGAGATGCCTCCCTCAGGTATTAGCTTACTGTGAGGGAGAGTAAGAAACTTGACTTGTTCTCCCATGGACAGATGACAACCTCATGGTTAAGAAGTTGGGAAAGATGAGAGTAGAACTTTCCAAGCTCTCTCAGGCTTTAACAACAAGCTGAAGGCCAGAGTGGGCTCTTTGCCCTTGGCTGTTGAAATCACAAAGAAAATCTGCTCGACTTGATCAAATCAGGGCTCCTGAGGCTGTTCAGAGTCTTGAGTTTGAACAGAGAGGCAAGAATCCCCATACATGTGAGGAAAGCACCCGGTATAACAGGTAGACCAAACCAAATAGAAAAAGTAAAAGCTGACCTTTATTGAGCCCCTATAGGAGCGAGGCACTGTTCTAAGTACTTTCTATGCAATTGCTCATTTAATCCTCACAACCAGCATTTGAGCTAATACTATTATTATCTCCATTGACAAATGAAGAATCTGAAGCATAAAGACATTAAGTAATTGGCCCACATTCACCCAACTAGTAAGTGGGGAAGCTTTATTTTAACCAGACAATGTGGCTTGAATCGATGCTGTTAACAACTAAGTCAAAAAAGTAATAATAAGTAAATAAAATAAAACACCCGTGTTAGCAATAGAGACAATTCAGAGAAAATAGGACTTCAAAAAGTACCAATAATATCCTTTGAAATAGAAGGAACTTCATGTCAGAAACAAGAAAAGAATGCTATAAAATGGAGTATGAAGAGAACAAAAAAAATCTTAACAATTACAAATATGGAAACATAAGTAAAAATAGAATCAATGGAATGGAAATCTTCCAGAAAGTAGAGCAAGGGATAGCTTTGCAGCTGGTCTCCTGGCTTCCAAACTTGGCCCAGTGCAATGGGCACAGTGGTTAATTTGAAAGCCTAATTTAAAGTCACATTAATTCCTTGCTCAAAACTCTCCAGCAAACTCCCCTCACATTTAATATAAAATTCACACAGTTATGAGGGGCTATATGATCTGATGTATGGCCCCCTCACAAAAGTCAATTCTGGTCACTTCCTCCTCACTCATTCCAGCCATGCAAGCATCTTGTTGTTTCTCATCTCGCCAAACTTGCTCCTGCCTCAGGGCCTTTGCACTTGCTGGTCCCTCTGCTGGTAAAACTCTTCTCCCAGATCTTGGCAGAGCAAAGTCTCCAAGAAGCCAAGCTGTCCCTGACCTCCCAACTTAAACTACCTCCAACCCCTTTCTGTCTCATTCCATGAATTGTCACTTGCTGGCCCTTTTTTCTGCTCTACATTTTTCATAATACCACTGTCAGAAATTACATGTCTATGCATGTGCTCTTATTTGCTTGTTTGGTTGGTTGATCTAGGCTATAAGCCCCATAAGGGCTGGAATTTTTGTCTCGTTCACTGTTGAATCCCCAAAACCTACATGGTACTAGTACATAGTAAGCACTAAATAGATATTTGTTAAATAAATAATGTTACATGATAGAAACAATGATACCAACTGCAATGACTATTTTTATAGAATCCCTAAATTTTCAATCTGCAAAGTAAAGTAAAAGTTTGGACAAAAAACAAAGGAAATTGGTTTAATTTTTGTGACACCTATAAGCCTTGGAGGGGGTAGCTGCAAACAGAATATCTGGCCTGAACAGCTTGCTCTTGACATTTCTTCTGTGAGCCCCAGAGATATCTCCCTTCTGGCAGAACCTTAGGCACGGAAGGGGAGCAACACAGCACTTCTATTAGCTAAGCATGTAAACAAGCCAGCAGCTGCCTCTGCTCATTTTCTGCATGAATAAAATGCTTCCACTGGGACACACCAAGGCCAAAGGAGTCTCAGTTCCAAATGAGCTAAGCTCTCCAGGAAAGTGATTCTTGATGATGGCTCAGAAAGACGTCGGAAGAAGAAGGGATCAGCAGTGCTGATCTGCCTTTTCCCAGCTAGTTTCTTTCTGTTCCAAGCCATAAGGATGCGGAGGAGATGGATTTTCTTTAAACCATGAGGGAGACTTTTTTGAGAAGAGTATTTAGACTGTCAACTCCTATGGAATATCTCCATTGTAGTAAGCAGTATGGAGAGGACAATGTAAAGAAATCCACTGGTAGTCCAAATATCTCATTTTACCACAAATAATAATAATCTCATTCTCCAAAAATGCCATGTCCCCCAAGGAAAACTTGGCAGGCATCTTCAGCATGACAATACAGGGTTGGCAGCTGGAGCCTGGAATCCAACAGCAGAGGGAGTCCAGAGTTGAGGGCCTGGGATTGAGAAGCAGCCAAGACCCAACACTGGAGTTCCCCTAAGCGGATTCTAGAAGCAGAGCTGAGGGGTTGGGTAGAAACCTAAAGTCTCCAGGGTAAACTCAAGGCAACAATCCTAAGGAGAGTTTGGAGTCATCTTATAGTTCTGGAGGTCAGAAATCCAACAGTCAGTTTCACTGGGCTAAAGTCAAGGTGTTGGCAGGGCTGGTTCCCTCTGGGGACTCAGAGGGGAGAATTTATTTCCTTGACTTTTTCAGTTTCTAGTGGCCTTGGCTTGTTACCCCTTCTCCATCTTTAAAGCACATCATTCCAATCTTGGCTTCCATGGTCACATCACCTTTTTTCCCTCGGCCTCCCACTTATAAGGATACTGGTGATTACATTTAGGGCCCACCTGGATAATCCAAGGTCATCTCCTATCTTAACAGCTTTGACTTAATCACGTGGGCAAGGTCCCTTTGGTTATATAGGGCCAAATTCACAGGTTCCTGGGATTCAGACCTTGATATCTCTGGGGCCATTATTCAACCTACCACAGTATATAAAGTAAACTATATATGGTGTATATAAAGTATATGTATGATATATCTATCAGTATATATCTATAAAGTATATATAGTACCCATATATAATACCCATTCTTATCCATTGCTCATGGAGAACACACCATACCTGACTGCTGATGCTCCAGACTGAGATTAATTGGGTTTTCATAGTGTAATTTGATATATCTTTGTGTCCTTCTAGTCAGTGTCCTCTCCTCCCACAACAGACACACCCTAATTGTGGATTATGAACAATCCCTAAGAAACAGGTGTTTATTTTTAGTAGATGTCTGTGTATACTTCTGCACATGTATTTACTCACTTGAAGACCACATTATCAAGAGCACACATTAGGGCCACATGCTCTTTACCTCATGCTGGGTAAAAGGAGAAATTGGGTTTCCTGAGCACAAGGTGGGCTACTTATTAAGACTTATCAGTCTCATTAAAGACTGAAAAAACTCAGGTTTTCAGAAATATTAGTAAAGTAGTAAAAGTGGGCAAGAGGAGGGAATTCTGCCAAAGGAAATGCATGCAGCCTGGTCTCAGACTGAGGAGGGAGAGTTTCCTCTTTCTCCCATGCTGAGGGACTTTGAAAGGCAGACAAGCCCCTACAACATGCTGGCCATCTGTCACCCCCTTGTGGAGAGGCACAGCCCACCGAACTCCAGCAATAGCTGTTGCAGACTGTGGAAGTAAGAGACCCAGCTGAAGTGGTGAGCAAAAACCAAGAAGAGATTTGTGAAACCTAGACCTTCCTCAGGGAGCCTCAGTAATACATAGAAAGAGGATCATGTGCCTGGATTTTCTGCTAAGTTATAAATAGGTGACAATGAAATGAATGACAATTACATTAAGCAAATGTAAGATCACTGCACTCTAACTAATAGGTGGGGGGGTGGTGTTCTTATTTGGTTTGGTGATATGTTGCTATGGATACACTGATTGACTCCTGAGGACATTCATCTGAAGACCTGACCTCCCCTAGGGTTCAAAAGTTCTTTTAAATGTCTGGAAGTGAGCTCCTGGGTGGCTCAGTTGGTTAAGAGACTGCCTTCGGCTCAGGTCATGATCCTGGAGTCCCAGGATCGAGTCCTGCATTGGGCTCCCTGCTCGGCGGGGGGGTCTGCTTCGTCCTCTGACCCTATCCCCTCTCATGTGTTCTCTCTCTCTCATTCTCTCTCTCTCAAATAAATAAATAAAATCTTTAAAAAAATAAAAAATAAAAAAATAAATGTCTGGAAGTACACCTAGAATGAGGTCTGGTTTGTTTTACAAACTGCCATCTTAAGAGTCTTTAGACATTTTATCTTGGTGAATTCCAAAAATAATGACACAAAAATTCAGATGCCTATTCTAATGCAAGGATTCTCTAAGTTTCTATGTATGTCGAGAAGAAGATGACCTATCTTTGTCCCGTATATTTTCAATGCTGTTAAAAAACAAAATGTCCTCATTAGGTTATTTACTATTTACTCATGCTCAAAATGTTCTTCCTTGAAATTCATGGAAGACTTTGGTTGACCTACTTCTTAAATAAGAAGGTCAAAGAGCTGTAGGAATACATGTTAATGCCTTATCCTGAGAACTGTTCTAATGTTGGGTTTCTGCAAGCCTACTCCAAACAAACCATCTATTCATTTTAGCTCTCTGATACAAACATTTCAGAAACCCTAATTTTGAAAGAGTCAGTGGTGCTCACGTCTCTACTATCAGTAGCCTCAGAACTCCCATCTTGGTGGCCAGTTTGAGGTCTTAGCAGTATATGGAAACTGACAGATTCATTAGATCCACTGCCTACCTGTTGCTTTTTAGCTTTGGGGACAAGGGCAAAAACGCAGAAACTTTGTGTACTTAGACAGAATTCTCATTATGATGGAGCTAAAAGGTGCAGTCCTTGTCTGTAAACAGTCCTCTGTACATTAGTAGATATAGAGGGGTTAAAGAAAAGAACAAATAAGGTAGTTCCATCTTGATATAATTCAGAGGTATCCCTTCCAATCTGTGGCCTTGTCATTTTAAATACAAAGGTAGAAGACACCCCATAAGTGTAGCCTACTGACCTCACGCTCTGAAATCAAACCAGCCTGGTTTTGAATGGCAGGCTGACTACCTACTGGACAAGTGACCCCCAGGAACAATATTGCCACACACCTCATAGGGTTATGAGGATTAAATAAAATCACACTTATAAACTACTTAATACAGTATATAGAAATACCTGATTAACTAGAATTAATAGTGTAGTATATATTTATATTCCATGTCAGAATAGCCAAAAGCAACATTTAAGCAATTCTTATCCATAAAAAGAAAAACTTGCCTATGATACAGATGATGCACCTTGAGGCCAATTACAAAAAAATTAAAAAACCCTCATAGATGTGGTAGAGATTAAATTAGAATTGTTCAGATTAGATTTTTATTAAGGTACTAATATGCTAGGGAATATTGATATCTTTTTCATACAGTTCAACAACATAACTATTCTCGAAAAGATGGGTATTATGTGGAAGACAAAACATAGTCAGAGCGAGCTGATATTGAGCCATTCTACGTGCTCAGTTAGGTAGGAACAGAACTCCTTAAACAGTAACTTAAATCAGATGGTTTATTTTTATCTCACTCAGAAGTGTAGAGATAGTCCCCTTTTGGTATGGACACCCAGAGTTACCATAGGCGCAATATCCTTCCAGCTCTCTGGTCAACCATCCCTATGGTGCAAGCCTTATTTTCATTGTCTGAGATGGCTGCTGGAGCCATTACATCTGCATTCTAAACTACAGGATTTTGCAAGTCGAAGAGAAAAGCATTTCCCTTTTTAGTGAAGTAAGTTCCATACTTTCATAAGTTTCCTCTTGGGTTTTCTTGATAGGTACTTGGTCACAAGATCATCTTTAGCAGCAAGGGGGCCTGTGAAATATAGTCTTTACTTTGAAATAATAATTTGGCTCTCTTACTAAGGAAAAAGAGAGTACTGCAGAGTGAGAGGAAACTAAACTTAGCCACACTCAATTCATTCCTCTTCTCTGAATATTCTTTATCTCTCTTTTCATTCCTGGTTCCTCTCTCTCCTTTTTCTCACTGACTATTCTACTTTTCTCTATAGATTCTGTCCTTTCAATTTTTCATCCATTCCAGACTTCAATTTCTGAGTTTATGCGAAGGGAAGGTGTCAAACCAGCTGGTCTGTGGTCCATTTCTCTCCCTATAATCAGAGGGATATTCCCAAGGTGAGAAGACAGGTGGCCCAGTCTAATGTTCATGTAAGCCTGTTGATTACTGGATCTCCTGGAATCAACTAAAGATTTTATATGGAAAGAGTTCTCATCTGTAAAATTCTTTTAGCAGGATATCCCTATTTCAGGATCACTTATGGTAAATAAAACTAGAATCTGTGCCAGAGGGGAAGTAAGTGGGGAATAGGTGAAATGGATAAAGGGGATTAAGAGTACACTTAATCTTGATGAGCACTGAGAAATCTATAGAATTGTTAAATCATTATATTGTACACCTGAAACTAATATAACACTGTATGTCAATTATACTTCAATTTAAAAAATAAAAAGAAATGTAAAAAAAAAAAATAGACTCTTTTGAGTCATGACCTCTAACAAATGTCACAAAATCCCTGTAATGATTTGTGTTTAAAAAAAAAATTGAGATGGAAGTGCCAGGGTGGCTCAGTCAGTTAAGTGTCTGCCTTTGGCTCAGGTCATGATCCCAGGTCCCTGGGATCTAGCCTCTAGTGGGGCTCGATGTTCAGCAGGGAGTCTGCTTCTCCTTCTCTCTCTGCCCCTCCCCCCCAATTGTTCTCTCTCTCTCTCTCTCTCAAATAAATAAATAAAATCTTTAAAAAATAATTGTGATATTTCATAGCTTAAGTGCTCTCCACCCAGTATCGTGGTCTGCAAACCTCATTTAGAGACCTCATCTTTTATTTGGGGGGAAAGACTACGTCTCACACCAAAAAGGACGTGCATAGTCACTGCATTGTATTAGACAAGCCCTGTTCTACCTGAGCCTCTTGATCTCTTGAAACTTGAGATGACTAGCAAAGCTTGACACTGAATAAGAGCTCTAATTTATGAGTCTAATTTGACAATCTGACCCTTTGTGAGAGTTCAATGTGGATGGTAGCCACATCTCTCTAACTTCCCCTTTTCTCCTAAATTCCTCATCAAGATTTCTAACTACTCGTTGGCTATACATCAAAATTTTATCAGTACCTCAAAATCAACATATCTAATAATAAACTTATTATCTGCCCTAAACCAGCTCCTGCTCCTGAATTTTCCATCAGCATCATCCATCCCTATGCCTCCTTCCTTATCTCCAGTAACCCTATAAAACGTTCACTGCAACAATCTCTTCCTTTGTATTTTTGTTTGCTCCTTATTAGTCTTTCTGATTCTAGTCCTTCCAGCCACTAATCCTTCTAATATATCAGTGGTCCTATTGCACTCTTCTACACAAACATGATAGACTTCTGGGGAAATACGGTGAAGGAGACACAGGATCATAAAACCTATTAAAATAAACAACAGTAACATACACAGCTGACCCTTGAACAACCCTGGGGGGGAGGGGCACTGACCCTGCCCTCCCCACTCCCCGCACATTCAAGAATCCGAGTGTGACCTTTGACTCCCAAAAATTTAACTGCTAATAGTGTATTGTTGACTAGAAGACTTACCAATAACATCAACAGTCAATTAACACATAGCTGGTATGTATTATATACTGTATTCTTACAACAAGGTAAGCTAGAGAAAAGAAAATGTTATTATAAAATGATAAGGAAGAGAGAATACATTTATAGTACTGTACTGTATTTATCAAAAAAATCTGCCTAGAAGTTGACCCACACAGTTCAAACTTGTGTTGTTCAAGGGTCAACTGTGTATAGGTATAGAGATAGACAGACAGATAGACAGACAGATAGACAGATAGATAGATAGATAGATAGATACCTATATAAATATTCACCTTAGAACCAGATACAATATCAAGCGTATTGTCCAAGGTGGGCAAAATGAAAAGAAGCAATAGAAAAACTGTATACAATTATGCAAAAAGGAAAGGGGGTGGGAAGAAACGAAGGAAGGAAGGGAAGAAAAAAGAAAAGACTAGAGCCTGCAAAAGAAAACGGAATAGTCTACTCTGAAAGAAATAAATATCATGGGAAAGAAAGGAAAACAACAAATCCTGGGAATTTTAAATACGTAAGGAGAATATGGAAACCATGACCCAAGAGATACATATATCAAAAATGATGAAATAAAAAGGGGTGTTTCAGAGCTAAAGATGTTCTATATGTCCAACCAAGAGTAAAGCTCTGTTCAAAGGAAACTCACTCCCTTAAAGTAACACAAAAAATAACAAAAACACGTGTATGTTCAACTCAAGAAGGTAAGACCAAAAGATTAAAGCGAGGAAAGCAGCAACAAAATAATATAACATCAGAAAGTTACAAAAGAAAAGAGAGCAAAGCAGTCAACTTGATAAGTAAATCTGCAATGCTGCTTTTATAGGATTTTTCTTTGTGCTTCCCAACAACCAAAGCATCCTATCTCTTTAAGTCAGGTCATCAACGGACAAGAGTTATCATTGTGTCATTCATTTTTGTAACATCACAACCTACAACCATAAATGTTTGTTAAATAATTGTGTAAAAGAGTCCTGAATCTTCATGTTATAAAGAGAGAGCTTGTCGGTTTCTCAGAGGAATCTGCCACACGGACGAGGTTTGGAGCCCCGAGAAGGCACAGGGCGGAGAGTCAGGGAACCCCAACGCCTACGGAGGTGTCTTCACAAGAAGAGCACCCAGTGAAGTTCTACTGATTAATTCCATCTAAATGTGTGTGCCTCTTCCTGCAATCTCCATTTCTGCTTGTGTTCCCTCTCTCTCTGTCTCTATGTCAAATAAATAAAATTTAAAAAAAAAATCTTTACCAGTACCCACTCCAGGCTGCGCTTACCTCGGCATCCCTCGGGAAGGTCTTCTTAACCAGTTCCAGAGCTAGGAACATGGATGAAAAAAATTCATTGTTATTCTCACTAACCTGTAACCAAGCTCGAGCCTTTCCCGCCATTATGACCTAGGCAGCAAGCCACTCTAGTCTTAGCAGTCCCTGAAACTGTCCCCGGGAAAGATCACGGATATTTTATGCTACCTTGCAATTTGGGGAAAGACCTAAACACTCATTCACATTCATCACTACTTCAGAATTATGGTAGTTGTTAGCCCTGATGCTAAATCTTGTTTAAGGCATTAAATAAAGATTTAATACAAAGAAATCTGATATAAAGATTTATACAATTATATCATAAACTTTAAAAATATTTTAATCTCTTTTCAATATAATTTATTTCTTTGACATTCCTATGTATTTTACTTAATAAATTTGAAAACATTATTCTGAGAAGGGGCTATAATCCACTGGATGCCAGAAGCACCCATGATACCAAATGTTAAGGACCTCCGCATTAGGATCAGCTGTTGAGGGTGAACAAAACTTTTCATAGAAGGACAACGGTGGGAGTGTGCTATTTTCAGTTTTTGAGACAAATCTAGTTAGTTTAGAAGATGACTTATCACCTCATGTTTGCACTCAAGGAGAGAGGCATTTATCTAGTTTTCTAGAAAGCACAAGGAAGGTGGAGGAAAACCATTTAGAGGCTGCAGCATAGTGCGATCAAAAGCGTGGGTTTGGGTTCAAATCTCAGAGCACCATTCACTCCTCGTGTGACCCTGAGCAACCCTTCTGAGCTGAGACTGGATTTCCTCATCTGTAAATGAGGGTCGTTTGCTCTGAGAGGGGGCGCTGTGAGGATGTAGTGAGACATTCCTGTGCCCTGCTTGGATCAGCCCCGACACACACGGTAGATGCTCCTGGCTGTTAGAGTTCAAGTCAGCCAAATTTGTGTGCACCAGCTTCCTCTTCCATAGCCCTTCACTGATTGTCTTCCTATTGTGAGCGGCATCCCTCACCCCATCATACAGACCTGTGTCAGGAGGCTAGTGTCTGTCTCTCCTTATGTCCCTGTGTTTTTCAGTTTTTCGGTTACCTGTTCCAGGGATGACAATCCCTTCATTGTGTGAGAAGCCTACCCCCAACCCCCGAACCCACTCCCGGAAAAAATCCATTTCTGTTACCAAGAGCAGGTGAAACAGACATTTCTCTTCTCATGTGGAGTATTCGCCCTCTTGCTTCTCTACACCCCACTCGTCCAGTTCAAGTCCTCTCTCATCCAAGCTTCCCCATCTCTGTCCTCACTTGCCGCAGCAGGAGGTAGGCTTCTGATGCCACGGAACCCTGAACACAGAGGCCTGCCCTCTAGTGTGGACATTCAGCAAAGCACGGCTTCTTTCTCTCCTGCTTTGCTGGGGGCAGGGCTGCCGCTCTCTCCAACAGCCTTGTATCTTTCCTTTTATATTCTTTCGCACCCTCAATTAGGCGATGTGAAGAAAGAGCAGCGGTGAAAGTTTTTTAGCAGTTCTTCCCTTAAAACCTCCTGATCTCCCTGTCTGTGCTGTGAGTTCCCGGGGATTAAGATGGGCTAAATTTGACTTGCAAAGGAACCAGGAATGTTTCTGCTTAACTCCTTAAGGGTTTCCAGAGAAGGCCCGACTGGAGCTGACTAGTCACCTCAAGGATTCTTGGGAAAGATCCTTTCCTTCCAAAAATGCTTCCTGCACCCATGAAGGCTGGGGTAGAAAAACCATGGACCCAGCTTTGGAGGCCCTGACGTCTAACCCTGGCTGTCATGGTGACCCGCTATCAGAACTTGAACCTCTCTTCTCCGTTCTGGGTTTCAGTTTCACTAACGGTAAAATGAATTCGATGAATTTAATATTCTCACTTACACTCTAGGCAGAACTGGACTCATTCTTTGTGGATACATTCCAAAGTGTATCAGATTTTTCAAGAAACAGGATTCATATTTAGAATTTTCTGGCCATCACAAATTCTTTAGCATTCTTTTCCATAAGCATGGAACTTGTTTCACGCTTGAGGGCTTGGAATGGTGACCACCACCTTGCCATGTTTTAGTGTCTTTTTTAAAAAAAAAGATTTTACTTATTAGAGAGAGTGAGAGAGAGAGCACAGTCCCGCGGTGGGGGGTGGGTACCAGACTCTCAATACAGGGCTTGATCCCAGAACCCCAAGATCATGACCTGAGCCAAAGGCAGACGCTTAACCGACTGAGCCACCCAGGCGCCCCAGTTTTAGTGTCTTTAAGAAATTATTTTTTAAGTGTGTAATCATTAGGCAAAATTTCCAAAAGCTTTGTTGTAAATCCACCCTGCTCGTTTGCTTTAGTTAAGGAAATGGTTTGATTTTAAAAATCACGTCTTTACCCTTCTGTATATGATGATGTGCACATCTCTTTCCATATCGAAAATGCATAGAAAACAGCAAAGGAACACATAAGCACCAGTGTCACCTTGTTGGGCTCACCCCCAGTTTTTGGGGAGAACATCAGCTGGGCAGGCTACCACTCAGTTCAATGGGTCAGCCACTCATCTGAACATGGTGTGGAATCTTCACATTCATCTCCTGGTTCGTTTCACATGTGCAGACATTAAGCCTATTCAAAGGGTTAGCCGTAGCTTATGTAAGAGGCATAAACGGGTCCTCAGGTTTCAAGTCTTGGCATTCAGATGCTAAAAAGCATTAATGGCTTTACCAGAGCAGGCTTATAGGAAGAAGATATAAATCAGTGAAATCTCTTTAGGACAGAGGAGAGAAGTTCGAAGGCAAAAGGGGTATGAGATAGCACTGCTCTAACAATTGCTGATCATGGAATCAGCCTCTATTCAGCGCTCACTGAAAGAAGCACCACACTGTAACTAAGAAGAGGATGGGGAAGAGAGATGAAAATTATAGGCACACTACGGTCCATGATTATATATGTGCATTTTTTTTTATTTCACTTGATCACAACACAACACTTTCATTCACTGTAAAACCACAAGCAGACACAACATCTAAAAATATTACAGACAGTTCAACGAGTGAAAAGTTGATACATTCTAGGCTGAAAAGCAAAAAGAAGCGTGGTTGTCACGTATAAAAAGTTCCTATTTAATAGTCGGTTCTTGCTTAGCATTTCTAATGGAAAAGGTGAACGGAACAACAACATATTATGTCCTTTAATTATGTTTTGGTCCAAAGCTAACTTTCCCGATTTTAGAATGTAACATGTAATTTTATAAGAAACAAGAATTGCCTTCCAAGGCATGTTGGATTTGGGATAATAGTTTAATCAGTTTTTATTCTCTGAGAGTATTCTGATTGCACTGTAGAATAAGTCTGCTGGATGATTAACAGGAAGAAATAAATAGGTATTTGAATGTGTCTTCCAGGGAAATAAGTAACTATTAAAAAAGTGAACTTTGCTGCCAAAAATAAAGAGTTGACTATATTTGGAGGGGAAACGCCATACAATTGTTAGTTAAATAGCCTTAGAAATGTGCTGCTCTCAAATTATTTGAGAGGAAAAGGACACATCTACTCTTTAGGTACACATACCCATGAGAGTGAAAAAAGATTGAGAAACAATATCACATTGCCCAGATTCATGCTGGCTGGGAACAGGCACAGGAACATGGTCAACACTTCCAAGATTATAAAGATGCTCTGATTCTGAAATTCTTAAAACCCTGAGCTCATCTTCTAACTGGAGACACTGCCGTTCCCTGTTACACTTTTACCACCAAGTTTCACTGCCTTGTTGAACCCCGTGTTGTTAGGAACGTAACACATATAGCATGGCTAAGAGAGGTAAAGGAATAATTCACACAAAGAATAATGGAAAGGGGGAGATGATAAGGTTTCTAGATACATAAGCCAAGGTGACAAGTTTTTCCTTGTCAGGCACGTTACACACAGTTATTGGTCCGTTCCTTTGATTACTCGTGTGGCCGAAAAGAGTTTACCCACGTATTATCTCATTGGTTCTTCACAACCACCTCATCAGGAGCTATCACAGGTATTATGTTTGTCCCCTTTGAGAAGCTTTCCCAAGGGTCACACAGGGGACAGAGCCAAGGCTGGATCAGATCTTCTTGTTCCACAAGTCCAAATTCTACAATTTGAAACACCAAACAATGAGGGTGCGTTAGAAAGTAGGATGAGCCTTCAATAAGCCTGTGGAGTCACTGAATCCCACTGGGCGCCCACCACCCATTTGTATGTCCCTGTCTTTCCTGGGTGCCCAGGGCTGTACCACCAACCTTCACCACCTGCCACTGGATCACATGGCTTCATTTACATGAGGAGTGGAAATATGACAGGTTATCTGTCCCAAGACTATATCCATTTTAAAAGAAAAACAAGTCTTAATCCAAAGGATTAATAACTGTGATGGGTTTCAGGCACCCGTGACAAACACATCTCACCCTCAAATCGTAACAAGTGAGGGTGAGAGCTGGTGGAAATGGGAAATGGCTAACAGCCGTATCCATGAGGTGTTGTGTCTACTTTCAAAGATTCTATGTTTCACAAGCATGGACACAAGGGAAGGAAAAGAAGGATGTAAGGGGAAGCCTAATAGGTCCAAGCCAGAATAACTGAGAGGTAGAAGCAGTATCATCCTTTGACCCAGAAAACCTGAGCTCCTGCCCTGAGCCCCACAAGCTCTTAGAGGTCTGCCATTTGCACTTCTCCCCTTGGGATGAGAAGTCCATGGAGCCAAGAGAACATATTCATCCTGAGCCTAGGCCTTCCCTGGAGCAAGTCAAAATATCCGGAACCCCTTAATACCTTGACCAAATGGCTTCCAGGGTCTCTGTGGCTTCTCCTGATGATGAGTCTCACCATGTATGGGCACAGCCATAAGCCCAAGGGGTAGCCATGGAGCAGTGCTGGGGAGGAGGGTTTGGACAGAACTTGCCCATGCATATTGGGGTGTCCATGTGCATGCACGTAAGGCTCCTCACAGTGAGAATCAGGACCAGAGATGAGAATAGAAGGGTTGAAGAAAGAATTAGGAGCCTGTTTTGTATTCTTGCTCCAACCCCACAAATGTTAGGAGTGAACTCAAGCCTCAGGACAATCCTAGAGATGGGCTACATCAGTATCTGATGAGTAGCTGAGATGGTCAGAGAGACCATCACCCTACAAACACATGTACCGCAGTCCTAGATGCCTACTTGGGTTCCCTTCTGGAAAGTCTCTCATTCCAGGCTCTCTATGCCCCAGTATTTTTCTTGGCTTAATCCCTATTTCTTTCTGCCAGTTAAATGTTGTCAACACATACACGTTTCACCAGTGCCTACTCTGCACAAATTGGACATTTAGCGAATGTTGGCCACTGGTGCTGGTACCTAGTCACATCAGTTTTAGAAATTCTGAGCTCCTTGGGCACAGTGTTCACACAGTTGTCCATTTACTCTGCTCTCTGCAGCAAACCAAGGGTTCTTGGTTGATGGTTTGTGTCCTAGTACACTGGTCAGTGTCCCAAAGGTCTGTCTTTGCTTAAACTTTGAAAGGTCCATCGGCTTATTTCAGTCTGATGCAGTCCACCTCCTCCGTGGCTGGCACCCCTGTGGTTTTAAGATCGAGGTCTGCACTGGACTTGCTCCCATTGTAAGAAGACTTCCAATGGAGCAGCACGATCTTCTTGAAGTACTTGATGGTGTTGTTCTTGATGGTCACGAAGCACAGCGTGTTGATCATGCTGTTGCTCATGGCGATGCACTCGACCACATAGAAGGCGGTGAGGTAGTGCTTCTCCTTGATGAACACGGTGGGGAAGAAGTCGCGCACGATGGTGAAGCCATAAAAGGGCGCCCAGCACAGCACGTAGGCGGTGAGGATGCACATGAGCACCAGCACCGTCCTCCTGCGACAGCGCAGCCTCTTCCGGATCTGCTCCGTCTGGAAGCCCGGCACCTCCTTGAACCAGAGCTCCCGGGAGATCCTTGCGTAGCACAGGGTCATGGTCACCACGGGGCCCATGAACTCGATGCCAAAGATGAAGAGGAAGTAGGACTTGTAGTAGATCTGCTGGTCCACTGGCCAGATCTGGCCACAGAAGATCTTCTCTTGGCTCTTGACGATGATGAGGACCGTTTCGGTTGTGAAGTAGGCGGAAGGGATGGCGACGAGGATGGACACCATCCACACCAAGGCAATCAAGCCAGTGGCTGTTTGATACTTCATCCTGGGTCTCAGCGGGTGGACAATGGCCAGATATCTAGGACAAGAACAGAAATAGGGTCAACGACTGTGAGGAGGAAGTTCTGGGTGATATTGTTTCGGCAACAATATTAGAAGGTGCAACTGAAAAGTACGTGTGAAGGAGACAGTTTTAAATATGATATATACTCGATAAATGGTAACTATTATTAAGTGTAGTAGTAATGCCTCCCATTGGCTTCTGACCTGGCACTATTCCCAGGTCCTTCCTGTGTCCAGGGCCATTCATCCTAATAACCCCACCGTTTAGAGCTAAGAGGGCCTGATAATTCCAAAGAGTTGTCAGGAGAACTTGCCCTTTCCAGTGGGAGCCCTGGGCAAAGTTTTGTCTTCATTCCACATTTTTACAAATATTGTTTCGTATGCAAAAGTGAAGGAAGAGCGCATGACAATGTACCTTATTTTTCAGGTGTAAAAATGGAATCTGGAGGCAGATGAGTGACACTCTCAAGGTCATATACCCCAGGACCCTCGACAGAAAACATTTAACCTCATCTCATGGTTGATGTGAAAAATCAATCAAGAATATACATTGAATGTATTTTTTTTAACCACAAAGCATCAGACAGTAAAAGATATTGCTTTTGTTCTTTCCCAAAAAACCACACTGCTGTTGCCACAGTGGTCCAGGAACAAAGAGAGAGCACTTTCTGGGGGATATGAGTCATTTGTGTGGTATGAAAGCCTCCTTCCCAGAGAGTTCTGGTTTCCTGGAAGACTTTCTGTGTCTGGCAGGGGGTAGAAGTTAGAGAAGGAGAAAGATGGAGAGTGAAGTGGGAGGGAATGGCTAAACAACGCCATATTCTCACGGGCCTATGGCTTCTCCCAGGTAGAGCCAAGAGCAAATGTGAGAGAAGCCTGAAGGAAAGCCAGACCTACTCTATTTCCTTCGAAACCAATGCCTTTGAGGTCATCGTTCTTGGGATTTTGATTGGAAGAAGTTCATTCCTATTCTTTTTCCTGATTATATTCCTGCTATTTGTGTCCCTCTTCCCCCAAACACAGGCAGCCAGCTCCACCGAGTGTCATCTGGAGAGTTCGCTGGAGTGAGACTCCTGCTCTCTTCTAGAGATGTGAGATGAAGTTGGATGGGTTGGGTCCACCCTCTGTACACCCGGCTGGCTGCTTGATGTCCTCTGCCACCGGCAACAGTCCCTGTCACTCTTGTCAATCTCCCGAGCACTGAAGGGTGGAATGGGAATGTCTGCAGGGTGTTGGCAATGCTCCTGGCAATGCACGTGTATGGGCCCCTCAGAAAGACCGCGGTGCTCCCACCACAATGACTGCGCCAAACTCACTCAGACTCATAACAAGTACTAAGAGTTTAGTATCTTTGCTCTCACTCACTCTCTCCCTCTTCAGCTGCCCCACCATGTTCTATTGATTATTCTGTCAAAGAATATTTCTATATTTATACTTGTTTACTATATGAATTTTCACTGTGTAATTCTATTCCTTCCTTTCTCAATGGCAACTTCCTAAGTCCTTATGATGTTTCAAGATCAGAGTGGTTTTTTTTTTTCAATGAACAAGCAGGAGAGGATGACGATCTAGGAGTCAGAAGACCAAGAATCTAATTCCAGCTTTGCCACAAACTTGTTCTGTGAATTTGAGTCACTTTTCTTAGCCCTATGGGCTCGATTTACTCACCTGTAATATGGGAATATCATCCGCCTCGCCGACCTCACAGAGATACTGCAAGGTTCCAGTTAGACAGTGTGACATAGGGAAACTAAAGGACTCCATAAAAATCTGCTTTTTCCTCCTTTTCCTGCTTCTATTCTTGCTAGGAACTGCACCCCCGTTTTACACATGCCTCATAATGCAAAGAGTATATGTCCTCCTTGGAAGGGACAAGGAGTTAATGATTTCTTTAGAATAGATATCACCTAAGGAAGGGCCACATGAGAATGACCCGACAAAGCCATCAGATGCATATTCCAGACCACCGGCTCCAGACATCCCAACACGAAGACCCCCAGCTCCAAGGAGTAACACCTGGGCCCTGGTCCTTATTCTAACCAGTTCCTGGATGCCTGAGAGAACACGTATACTAGACCATAGTCCCCAATAAATTCCCCAGACCTCGAACAAAGGAGAGAGTCCCTCCTTTCCTTTCTGAGTCTCCCACTCTGTCTGTCCCTGCACTCTCTCTAAACCTTCAATAAACTGCTTTCACCTCGTGCCGGCTCGTGTTTGCCTTCTGTCCTGCGTGCGGCCAGGGACCCCTCTTGGCTGGTCCTGCGGGACCCCCTCTGGGCCCTCAGACCCAGCCTGCCGGCATCCACTGCACATAAACAACCAGAGGTTTCTAATTACAAGAAATGGTTAGCAACCGGGCGCCTGGGTGGCTCAGTTGGTTGGGCGACTGCCTTCGGCTCGGGTCATGATCCTGGAGTCCCGGGATCGAGTCCCGTATCGGGCTCCCTGCTCAGCGGGGAGCCTGCTTCTCCCTCTGATCCTCCCCCCTCTCATGTGCTCTCTGTCTCTCTCATTCTCTCTGTCTCAAATAAATAGATAAGGTCTTTAAAAAAAAAAAAAGAAAAGAAATGGTTAGCAACCTAAAATGTCTTTTTTCAGAGCTATTTGGTATACACAGCAATTTTTTTTTACCTGTTATTGGCAAATAGTTCATTTTCAAGTTCTCTGCTACTTGCTATTTTATTGGATCTATTTATCTTCACATCAAAATTAATCTTCAGGGTAACCTGTGACTCCCCATCAGATGTTTATTCCATCCCGGCTCTCTTGGCCTTCACCCCGACTCCAACCCCAGGGTTAGCACCAGGAGCTGTGCAAGAAGCCCTCCAAATACATTTACCAAAAAGAAAATTGCAAAACTATTTCAAGGATTGCCAGCAGTCTTGGCTATGCTAGGATCAGAACTCCAGAACTCTAGCATAGTAATACTTGCTTATGTTTGTAAAGCAGCTTACAATTTACAGAGCATTTTTAAATCCACTTTCTCATTACATGTCCCTAGGTCTATTGAATAGGTGAGAGAACAAAGATGACCATTTCACAGATGAGCAAACTGAGATTCGGAGAAGTTAAATAACCTGCCAAAAGCCACACAGCTAGAAATTGACAGAACCTGCTGCAGACCCATCCATGTCTTGCTCCAAATCCAGCTGGGTCTCCTATACGCCACTTGTCCCCTCCCTCCCTTTCCTATTGGAGCAATTCTTTCTACCCTTCTTTCTACCCTCCTGGCATCCTACCAGAATCCTAGCATCCTTTTTCTCTTTTCTCTCCATCGCAGTTGATTTCTACCTATTGATGTTTCAAGGAGTCAGGCAACGGCAGCTACTTTTCTCTACTTATGTGTATGTCCTTGGCTTGCCCTATGTGTCTACCAGTATAATGGCTCAGGTCCAGATCCACTTAGAGCCTACATTTCCCAGAGAACAAAGAATGAAGGCTGCTGGACAAAGAAACATCTAGGCAGTGATTGGGAGATGAGGGTGGGCTAGGTGATTAAGCAAAGAAAATTTGGGCTTCCTCTATCCCCAGGACCCAGCCCCAGATCAAACCATGGAAATGGTGGTTGCAGCAGCTTCTAGGCCATTCATGAGATCATCAGGGAATTCAGAACCCACTCCCCGGCCCAGTCAGCCCCATCAATGAACTCACTGGGGAGCATTTGTGCTTCTTAAGGCTGAGCACAGGTACTCAAGCCTTAGCTGGCCCCATGCAGACAGAAGAGAAGAGCGGTCAGTGGGCAGGCTGGCTGGTCATTTCCCCTGGGATCTATGGATTACACATTGAGTCCATGCAGGTGTCTCCACATCCAAGAGGGAACCCAGACCTTGGGGGACAGAGTCCTCTGATGATCTTTTTCAGCTCCCCGCTCCATCAGGTCTGACTTCCTGTACCTAGATTTTGAGATCTTCTGGAATACGACCCTATCCTTTCTGATCTCGACTCTTGCTTCTGTTCCTTGCCCCCGAGGATCCCACAGACCTCCCCAAGGGACCTCATACCTCAAGCATTCCCACCTCGTCTTTTTGCAAACACTGCCCTACCCTCACGGAAAACCTCTCCTGTCCTTTACTGACTATCATTAGTTGAAGGCCAGTTAAAAGTCAGCCTCCTCCATGAAGGCTCCTTTGACTCCTCTAGTACACAATGATGTCACCCTTCTGTAAATTTCATTTAGAATTCATCTTTTACTTTATGTTCTGTTTACTAAGTGTTATTCCACCATCCCCATCCCCCTCCCCCTGATGGTAAGCTCCTCCAGAGCTCAGTCTTACTTCTTTTGTAACTTCTTACTGTCAGTGAATTCTGGGCACCTAGGATTTTAGTAAACCTTCACTCTCAGCAAGTGCTTGGCACTGGATGAATAGAAATGTAACAAGCCATCGTGACAGTTCTCAAAAAGATTGCAACCTCTTTTAGAAAACAGGACATAAATGTGTTTACCTAGCCTGAGCCTGGGAGGCTGTCTGGGACTCAATAATCATAATAAAAGGTGAAGGGATTTGAGCCATATTTTGTAGACAATGGAGTTAGTAGAGGTCTTTTGAGCAAGAGAGGGGAGATGCGTACAAGATGGAAGATTAATTTAGCTGCAGCCTTGCTTTCTTCCCTGGGCCACAGGAGCCTTTTCTCTGTTCTTTGAACCCTTCATGTTTGTTCCTGTCTCAGGCCCTTGCACTGATAATTTCCTTTGTGTGGAATGCGTTTTCCCCATCTTCACACGGCTGGCTTTATTTATTTATTTATTTTTTTCAAAGTTCCCTTCAAATGCCTTCTCCTCAGGGACACTTTCCTGATGACGTACCTGGAGCAACTCCCATCCTCCGTCACTTTCAGTGTTTGTCTTTTTTGTTCAGAGCATTTCTGAAATTACCTTTGTTTGTTTGCCTGACTGTGATCTCTCTCCACTCCCGTGGGTTAAAGCTCCACGAAGGCGAGGAGCTGTTTTCTTTCCTGTACCGTCATGCACCCAGTGCTTGGCCGGGTCTCTGTCATATCATAGTTGCTCTACAAAAACGCGCTGTTTGAATGAATGAGTGTTTAGCACGGACTGTGAGGGGAGGAGTGGTGGCAGCTGGGCAGAGCCAAGAGTCACTGAGGCAAGGAGCCCGAGCTGGAGTGAACAGGACCGGGGCGGGGGGGGGCGCGGGTGGAGTAGGCACTGACAGGTCCTTTAAACCAAAGGCATGCTGGAGAAAGGGAGAGAGCAGCCGTGACAACAGAGCCGTGCTAGCGTAGATATCTGCGAGAACCACAGAACCAATCTCAGAAACAGAGAAGCTAGAACGTAAGTAGTTCTGTTCTGCTACAGCGTCATAACTGCATTTCTTAGAAATCTTGCACTATCCTTTTTTAAACATCACATCCTAAAAACAATCACGTCAATGAAAATGAATCACTTCAATAGAAAACTTCCATTAGTTTACTTGTATTTGTTTCGTTGTTGTTCCTGGAAGCGTTCATTTAAAAATTCTAAGATCCACTGTTTATCTGTTGCTTACTCCAGTTTAAGCCGTGTTCCAAACAATTACATGTATGACTTCCTTTAAACCTCAAGGCAACCCATCCTTCAGTCTTCTTCTTATTCCCATTGTACACATGAGAACACCGAGGCAGAGAGGCGTTAAAGAACTCACACGGGGCCCAGCCGCTAGCAGGTACAGCAGCAGCAGTGGCAGAATAACCACTAACACCACCCCTACAATTTCATTAAACAGAAATAAAGGCATTTTTATAACTGGAGTGTATTTGTTAGATCGCGATAAACATGAGTTGTCCCAAACTAACCAAATAGAACCTGAAAATCCCTGATCACATCCTGAACAACACACAAGGCCAGACAAAAACCAGTGGGGTCCTGACCACAAAAGTGAAATTAGATGGTAAAAACGCATACAGATACTTTGAAGCAAGGATCACAAACATGAGTAAAGTAACTTCACACCTTGGAGCGGCCAGTTAGTTGGCCAAGGTCCCGGACGGCCTGTGCCGGCCAACAGTGCTTTCCTCCAGTGTCTGGCTTCCAAGTCTCCAATCACAACCCCACTGTAAACACTAGCGGTCCCACGATGCAAAACACGTTCTCCAATGAACTTTTTTATTGTATCTAAATTGCATTACATAAACTCACACTGCAAGAGAAATGCCTGCAGGATTTTAGACAGCTGAGTTTGGTACATAAGTAGGATACGAATGTGAAAAAATGCAATAGCTCGAGGTGGATTGATTGACACAGACATCACCTCTTACATGTTCACAATAACCCAAGGCCCCTTAACTTATCCTGGCCTCTGTCCCCCTTGAAGCCACGCCCTCCTGCCATGTGACCCCTTCCGACAATGGGCCCCTACATCCTAAAACGGATCTCACCTAGGGAACACGGGCCTGCCCCAAAGCAGGCAGTAACCTACCCCACTTCTAGTGGCTGGGAGCACCCCCTCCGCAAAGATGTCTTGCTGGAGTGAAACTTCGGGAAAGGACCCTCTATGCTTTCAGCCTCTACTTTCAGAAAGATCAGAGACAAGGTTCCTGGAGCTCTTCCTTGACCGCCCTGAAAGGGACTTAGGGACAGATACTCTACTTGACTGTCCCTTTCTTGATTCACTCAGGGTCTGTTCCTGGGTGGCTAAAATGTCGTGGAGCTCCCGGACTCCTATGGAGGACCCTGGCCAAAGTAGCCCTCTGCAGGGATGACAACTCCGAGCACCTTCTTTCCACAGGGGACAGAGCTGGGGCTGGTTAAGTGGTGAACTCCCTATCACTCCTCCCAGGAGAAAGGTGACAAAGGCCCCAACCCTTAATGCTTTTAAAGCCAGGGTTCTTCTTGAGAATAGGGTTGACTCCCTGTCCTGGGTAGTGGCCTGTTTCCAGGTTATCCAATCTCTGGTTGTTCTGCCTTTGGCTTCAGGAAACAGGTTTGATCTGCTGTGCTCTTCCCTGGAACACTGCCCTGGGATGTCCTGATGGCGAAGGGCAGGCTAAACTCCACCAGAGCCCTAGGGCCACGAAACTGGGAGGGCATCTGGGCTCTGGGCTCTCTGGGTTCAGGGAGAGAGACGGGCTGTTCAGATCCAAGTACACATTGGTCCTGACCCTCCAGGCAACTGGCTCTGGACTATACCAAGGTGCTTCGTAAATGTGAGTAAACTTTGGGCAGAGAGGTTTGCAAAGATTGTCCTGAGGGAACAAAACCCATCCTGGTTCTTAGCACAAGTGATTGTCCTAAACGAGGAGACTAAACACAACAGAAGAAAGATCTACATAGACTGCTCTTATTGCTTTGATTTCCCATCACTAGAAACAGGTCTTCTATACCGTCATGTGCAAATATATGGAAAGGAGCAAAGTGATTAATGCAACAACAAAAAAGAACACGTAAAAGTGTGTTACCTTTTATCCTTTTTCTTTTTTCTATTTTGTTCAAAACAAATCATCAATCTTATTTTAAAATCAGCTGGTGCTGGGGGTTGGGGAAGGGCTGCCTGTATTTTGAGAAAATCTTCCTCAGGATTTCTAAGTTGACTCAAGAGGTACCCGCCTGGAACTTGAACTTGTCCTTCCACGCTTCGCTTACCTATGTACCTCTAGACCTTGACCGGATACATCTAGGCGCATGTCTGTAGCAGAGGGATCAAAAGCCTTCCCAACTGCCCAACTCTGGGGAGCTCTACTGTCCCTGCCCACAGCTGGGAAACTAGAACTCTCCTTACTATTCAGTCAATGGCCCCACTTTTTAACCCCCCATGCATCCACATGGATGGAGAATAAAGATCTCTCTCATCAGTCCACACCTGTTGTAAAGGAAGGGACAGTTCCAATGCCCCTTTCCTATTGTCTCTGTGCCCCCTTACTCACCTGTCGATGGCGATGGCCAGCAGGGCATTGGTGGAGACATAGAGAGAGACAGTACGCAGGTAGTTGACAGAGGCGCACATGACATGGCCGTGCTCCCAGGACAGCTGCCGCACCACATAGTAATCCATCTCAAAGGGGCAGCAGACAATGGCCACCAGAAAATCAGAGATGGCCAGGTTGGCGATGAGCAGGTTGGTAAGGTTGCGCAGCTTCTTGTAGCGGGCCAGAGCAGCAATGAAGATGAAGTTGCCAATGCCACAGACCAGCATGATGCCCACTAGGGCCATGCCAATGATGATCTTGGCAGCAAAGAAAGTACGGGAATTGGTCACATCTTCCTCTTCATCCAAAGGCATATCATAGTCACCATAGCTGAAGTTGAACGGGAAGGAAGCAGCGTGGGCTCCAGGGGGGGCCGGCACAGAAAGGAAGGTGGTGGAGGTGTTGCTGGCGTCCTCATCCATGACCCCTGCTGTGATCTCCATCGGGCCAGGTGGTGCTCTGAGCAGCGCTCCTTAGAATTCCTCTGAGGCGATGTGTGGGAGGCTGATGTCTTCTCCCCTCTCTGCTTACACTCAGCTCTCCTTTAATGAGTCAGAATGTGTCTGCCAGCATCCTTGGGGGACAGTATCTGAGCTCCATCCTAAGCCTCTGAAAGACATACGAGCAGTTGGCTACACATGTGAGTGAACTGGCCAAATTCAAAACCATCCTGTAACCCAAGCAGACCCATTAGCCACCTGCTCAGAATGAACACTGAGTGATGGAGCGGAAATAAAGGAACCAGGGAGAGAAAACAGATGCACAAAAACCACAGACCCACTCCTACAGGGGAGGCTGCATTGCTGTAGAGACAACCAGGCGCCGGCTCAGTGTATTTCGTTTCTACTGAAGATCTGAAATGCTGCAGGTTTGCTCAAGGACCAAAGTTGAGTGTGGGGAAGCTAAAGAGAATGGAAGTGCCCTGCTCCAAACTCTACTCCCCGTCCTAACAGCTTGAACTTGGTCTTTGTGAAATTGTCCGATTCTGTGGGGCTTAAGAGAAATTATGCTGAATATCATCCATCAGCCGTGTATGAGACAACCGTGTATGAGACAACCGTGTCTGCTCCCCCTGAGCTGGTCTCCCTCCTCTGGCAAAACACAGCTCTAAAATCCCAGAGCCTATCTAGCAGACCCCTTTTTCCTCTGCTCACTGGTTTCCTGTCCCCACACCCAAGTCCGCTGCGACCCTGGTAGTCCGGCACAGCATTTACCAAGGCCTGTCCCCCGGCAGAGGCTGCAGGGTTGACATCACAGCCTAAATCCCTGAGTAGGTTAGAAGGGGGGCTCTGGAGCAAAATCCTTCCTTGACTGGCTGTGTGCCCTGAGGTAAATAGCTTAAACACTCAGGGTTTCAACATCCTCCAGGCAGCAGATCAATAACATCTGTAAAGCACGGAGCTCCCTAGAGAGGGAGGGTGTTACACCCTAGGACTGCAAAGAATTACTATTGAGTGCTCAGGCCTCCTCAGTCAGCCACAAGGAAGGGGAGGGGAATCCTGACCAGATGACTCCACCGAAGCACATGGCGGCTGAGGGCGGGGTTGGGGGGGGGGCCTACCCTGCTGGGGATCCAAAACCAAGAGGAACCAATGCCCTCTCCTTGCAGTCCCAGTCCGGCCCAGAGCCTGAAAACATCAGACCAACTTGCTGGGATGTAAGGGAGCTGAGGATTGGAGAGGACCTCAAATGTCAGGAACACGGGGGAGGGCAGGCAAGCACGGAAAACCTGAGGTTCCTGGGAACCGGAGACACCTAGCAACCCCTGTGCCCCGGGAAAGCCTGCTGCCCACACTCCTCAGCAGTGAGATCTCCAGAGCCTGTCTTTGGAGGACCCGGGTTAAAGTCGCTCTGCACCCCAATGAGGCTCAGCCACTACTTGCCTCTCTCCCCCTACTCCTCACCCCCATTTTTCTTATATTTTTCCCTTCCTCTGAGCCATCAGTTCTGTCCCTCTCAGTCCCTGCCCTATGCCCCTGTCAGGTGTGAGCACAAGCGTGAGCTGAAAGGTCAGAGGGGGCCAAGTCTTGGGGTCCACACAGGTACAGCTGCAATCCTGGTGGGACAGTCCTCTCCCCTTGCAGGCCCCATGTGTCTCTGAGGCACGTCCCCCCCCCCCCAACCAGGGGTACCTTTCAAGCATGCTACCTGGAAGACTCCAAGTCAGGTTTTAAAAACAAAAGGTAATATAAACTTCTTGGGGCGCAGGGAGTGTTGGGAGATTAGCACTCGGGGAGAAATTGTCCTGCGATCTCTTCTCCTGTACTCTTACCTCTCAAAGAGGAACCCCATTCCTTTCCCACCCAGTGTCCCCTGGCGCATTGTCGTTTAGTGCTCGCCCCGTGGCCAGACCCTGCGGATCACTGGAAGCCTCTCTGCAGCCTGGGCTGAGAAGCCCTCTGGGGCTCCCACCTTTTTCCACCGAGTCGCCGAGGCTACTCCAAGGGCAGAGGGACGGGTAGCCCGGCTCCCGTGAGGAAATGAGCGCGAAAGCAAGTCTCTTGAAAAGCTTCTCCCCCCTCAGAAGCCCCCGCACCCCGCGACCGCGCGTGCCGCGTGGGGTCCTCGGAGCATCTCTCCGGGAGTGCGCGCTCGGTACCTGCGGCATCCTGGCGGGCGGACGAGGTCCCGGTTCTCTATCCGGGCCCGGGGGCACGAACTGCTGCTCCCAGAGGCCCGCAGGGACCGGAGCGGTCCCCTCTCTTCCTCCTCTTCTCCGGGCTCTCTCCCGGCTCGGGCTGGAGTTGCGCTCGCGCCGCCGCCACAGATCCTAGGAACGCGGGCCCGGAGGCAGGGCCACCCCCGGCCCGGGCCCGCCCCGCACTGGCGGTCCCCGCCCCCGGTGGCCGCGGGGCCCCCGAGCACCGCCAGCTGATTCGAAGAGGCTTGCTCAGGCCGAGTCCGCAGGGCTCCCGGACGTCCTGGGGTCCCTGCTCCGGGGAGGGGTTAGGCGGGTGGGGGGAGGCAGGGTCGGGCTGGGCACGTCGGGGTCGCTGGGCCGGCGCGCGGCTGGGGACCCGGGAATCGCGCCAGGACCGGAGAGGCGGGGACGCAGAGGCGACAACTGGCGGCGAGGACACGCCGGAGGGAGTCGGGCCCCGGGCGGCGCGCGCTCCCCGCGCTCAGGCTCCGGAACGACCGCCGCGGGCAGGATCGGGGGCGCTGGCGCTCAAAGCAGGGCTCAGCGCGGATCCGAGCAAGGAGCACCGCCCGCCCGCTGTGCCCGCCCGGGGGCACGGGACTTGTGGGCCCGCTCACCTGGTCAGCTCCGGCCGCGGGAGAGGGCGGACACGGCCCGCTTAGCTGGTGGGATTTCAAAGAACCGGGAGGAGCCTCCCCTCCCGCCCACAGCACCGCCCTCGCTGGAGGCGCTGGGACGGACCTAAACATCGCTCTCTCGGGCAAGCCCAGCTGCACACCAGGGTCAGCTTCATTTCAGCAGCTTGCACCTCTGTGTGAAAGAGGCTCAGAGAACTGCTTTCCCGAAAGCGATGAAGTGAGGGGATGGGGACAGTGTGGATGCTGGAGAGAGGGAGGAGTCCCCCGCTCACCCGTATCTGTGCAGAAGAAGGCTAGGATGACCAGGGCCAACTTAACAGAGCACGGATCTCCTTCCAAAGTCTAGATTTCTCAAAAAGTTAAATATAGAATTATCCTATGATCCAGAAATTTCACTTTCAAAAATAAAGAAGGAAGGAAG
>NC_138378.1:74684097-74701119 GCF_054177405.1 Leptonychotes weddellii | reverse complement strand
TTTTAAAAAAAAATAGAATTATCGTAGGATCGGCAACCTCATTTCTGGATATACACTCACAATCACTGAAAGCAGGGTCTCAAAGAACTATTTATACACCTATGTTCATAGCAGCATTATTCGCAATAGCCAAAAGGTGGAAACCACCCAAGGATGCATCAACAGATGGATGGATAAACAAAATGTGATGTACACAATCAACGGGATATAAGTCAGCCTCCAAAAGGGAGGAAAATACGACATATGATACAATATGGATGAAACTTGAGGACATTATGCTAAGTGAAATAAGCCAGTCACAAAAAGACAAATACTGTATAATTCTACTTATATGAGATACAAAGTGTAGTCCAAACCAAAGAGACAGAAAGTGGAATGGTGGTTACTAGTGGCTGGGGGGGTTAGAGGAAGGGGGCGTGACTGTTTAATGAGTACAGAGTTTCAGCTTTGCAAGATGAAGAGAATCCTGGACATGGATGGTGGTGATGGTTGCACAGCAATGTGAATGTGCTTAATTCACTGAACTGTACACTGCAAAACAGTTAAGATAGTAAATATTATGTGTATTTCACCACAATAAAGAAATGGGGGGGGGGAAGGAATGAACTATTGATTCATGCTACAATGTGGGTGAATCCTGAAAACATCATGTTAAGTGAAATAAGTCAGACACACAAAAAACAAATAGTGTATGATTCCACATATATGAGGTAGCTGCAATAGGCAAATTCAGAGTCGGAAAGTAGAATGGTATGTACGGGGTGAGGGGGAGGAATGGGAAGTTATTGTTTAGTGGATACAGAGTTTCTGTTTGAGATGATGAAAAAGTTCTGAAGATGGATGCACTTAACGTCATTGAATTGTACACTTAAAATGGTTAAAATGATCTACAGAACAGCTCAGTCCTCATTAGCAAGGCATCCAAGGCCAATCCCAGTTTGACCTCCAACTATCCACAATGGAAAGGGGGCTGCTCAGGTTCTGCATCTCTACTCTTCTTTGCCACTCAGACAAGTCCCATAAACTTTCTGGAGCTCCCTTTCCTCATTTACAAAACGAGTTGAGTTTATATTGGGAAGTCACTGCCAGGTTCCAGGACTTCATGTGTTATCTTCCCCGGGCCCATATCCCTCCCTGAACACCTTCTCCTGTCATTTGCACAAAACTCCTGCCATTTGCAAAGATGTCACAACCCTTTCACATCTGCTGGGACATGGAACTTGATAGCAGTTAAGAGAATGGCATATGGTGTCACCCACCTCCTTTCCACCTAGCTCTGTACACAGGAGCTGTGTGACCTGGGCAGTATGGTAACCAAAGCTGAGCTTTCCCATTTGTAAGTTACAGATGGCAGTAGCTCCTATTGCATAAGGTTGTTGTGAGGATTAAATAAGGTAAAACAGGTAAAGTGTTTGGCACAATGCCTGATGCTTAGCAGGCACCTGATAAATGCCAGCTGTTACTATCACTCTGTGATTCTTTCCCTATCTTCCTCCATGAGATCTTAACCAACCAATTTGCTTTCTACTTTGCACTGTTACCTGAAGAGGGGCTATGTCTTGTTCATTTTTTGAGTCCTTTCTTGCAATATTTCTCAGGCTTGCCTGATGACAGGATTATCTGGGGTGCTAGTTAAACGTACTGGTTCCTTGGTCTCACCCCGAACCCAGGGAAGGGGCCTAGAAATCTCTATGTTAAACCAGCACCCCAGGTGATTCCTATTTTCAAATAAATCTAGGAATTCAGGGACCTAGATCAGAGCCTGGCAAAAGATAGACAAATATTGATTTGTCATTTCACACAGCATATGTGGGCATTCCATATAGCAAATGTCTTCTTGACTCTATCTCTACTCAAAAATCAAAAGCAAAGCACAGAGTTTATCTATTGCTACAAAACAAATTACCCTGAAACTCCAGCACCAGAAAACAACAAACCTGTATTATCTCACAAAATCTCTGAAGGTTGGGAACCTGGGAATGGCTCAGCTGGTTGGAGCCAGGCTCAGGGTCTGTCATGAGATTGGAGTCAAGCTGTCAGTCAGGGCTGCAGTCTCATCTGAAGCCTCAACCGGAGGAAGAATTCACTCCCAAGCTTACTCACGAAGTTGTTGTCAGGCCTCAGTGTTTCCCTGGCTGTTGCTGAGACTTTGGTTCTTCATCATGAGAGCCTCGCATAGGCTGCCCGAGTGACTTCACAACTTGCTAGCTGACGCACCCCCACCTGCTTCTGTTATATGTTATTCACCACAAACAACAATGACGATCACCCTGGTGCAATGTGGGAAGGAACCACACAAGTGTATGAATACCAGGGGGTGGGGGGAGGTCCCTGGGGACTGATTGTGGTATAGGCCACCTTAAGGACTGGTTACCATGCAAAACTTAGAATTCTCCTTTTTCCCCTTCAAAGACCTGACAAGGAATGGTGCCTGAGTTTAGCAAAGAGGTTAGCCACAAAGAAGATATTTTTGAACTTCAGAGTAGGGGTGTCCTGCATAACCTCTGGAGTTGGAGGGTATAATTGGGATGATTTATTGGCCCAGGACCCCCATGAAAGAAATGAAATAATGGAAATAGATACAGTCTGGTAGGTCGTATTGGGAACTCCCTTGGAGAAATCAATCCCTATGTGTCAGTTTCTGCCAGACTTCAAGAGATCTCCCTTCCATCGGAGGAGTAGACGCCCACCGGGGGCCCTACATTAACATCTTGTCTCTGTGACAGAGTTAAACCAGGCCTACCTGAGCTTAGAGCAAAATATGGCACTAAAAAAGTTTTTTTAAAAAAAAAAGGGAAGGAAAGGAAAGGAATTAACAAATCCGGTACTACGATGGTACAATTTCTTTTTTCAAACTTGCAGCCACAAGGATGCCAACAGCCTAAAAATCTTTCCTGTGATTACAGTCTACTGCCAGGAGGGGTAAAAGTGCTTTGCCTCATCCTACCTACAAAAGAAGGCACAATATCTGAGAGAATTTGCCATCCCAGGGACCCCTCACCAAACAAGATCAAAGAACTCATTTAGGAAGCACTTTCTTTGGAGATGTCCCTCACCCCTAAATAATGTCCTTAGGCTGCTTTAGATTTCTTTCCTATTTCACTAGCAGGAATCACCCAAAAAGTCCTCTGAATCTCATTTCTTCATCATTTTAGTCTATACTTATATCCTTTGGTTTACACATGGAAATTTTTAATGTCTTGGGGCATTTTTCAGTCATGTAACTCCTGTGATGCTCTAGGAAATACCACATAGAAATTCAGCTCAAGGAGCCCTCAGAATTCATTCAGTGAGCGCTCTGAGGTTGAGCAAGGAGCAAGCAGATGCTCAGGAGGGAAGCCCACTAGCCCAAGGAACAGAGAGCGCTGATTTCAGAGCCCAGACTGGAATCCCAATCTCCTGACTTTTAGCCCCATCCTCCATCTCCGACGGCCACACTCACAACACCCACTGCTACCAGCCTTCATTTGCCGCTCTCTCCATGAAACTTGGCTCTGGTCACAATTCCTCCTGGCTGGCAAATTTACTAAATCAGCTCATTTTCTGCTTTCATCAGACTTGTTCTCTTGGCACACACTCTCATCCAGTGCCATGAAAAAAATCAAGGATTCCTGGAAGAAACCCAGAGCTGGCTCGGAACCCATCCTGCTTCCTTTTCCAATTACCTCTGAAGCACTCAAGCCAGCAGTGTTTGATGGGCTTCCCAAAGCCCACTCAGTGGGTCATTCGGACTGCTCTCTGCTATTCCTCTCCACTTCCCCAAATCCCTCTGGAGGAGCCATGAAGGAAGATTCAGATAGAAACAGAGACATGACCTCATTCTTGATGGAAGGCCAAACACTTCAAAGATGTCAATTCTTTCATTAATTTCATTGGTTTAATACCTCCCTAACAAATACTTAATGGTTGACCAAACTATCCCTATGTTTACCTGAAAGAATAAACAGGTAATAGCATATAAGAATTTTTTTGAGGAGCGCCTGGGTGGCTCAGTTGGTTAAGCGTTTGCCTTTGGTTCAGGTCATGATCCCAGAGTCCTGGGACTGGGCCCCACATCGGGCTCCCTGATCTGCGGGAAGTCTGCTTCTCCCTCTCCTCCCCTTTCATGCTCTCTCTCTCTCATTTGCTATCTCTGTCTCTCTGTCTCTCAAATAAATAAATAAAATCTTAAAAAAAATAATTTTTTTGAAAAAGAATAAGACGGGGAAATCTGACCTATTAATATTAAAATATTATGAAGGTTCAAGGAAACAGCACCTAATGAGCTTGAGCATAAAGTGTGCCCACTCTTGAGATCTGGGTATGTCTTTACATGAAGTCTGATAACTCAGTGGACTCGCCAGTCTGGCATATTTCACATAGGGATGGGGGAGGGGAGAGCTGAGGACAAGGATGGAGCTAGTGCATGGTATCTGCCTCCGATTCTGGTCTTCCTGACTAAGCCCCGTGGAGACGGGGCCAGAGGCAATGGGACTCTGGGAAACGGAGGACACTGGTAGTGCTGGTTTGGGGCCCCTAGTGCAGGGAGGGGAAGAAAGGCCTCTCCTTGTTTGAGACATGTGGCCTGGTTCTAAGGCAGTGAGTACCACATGGAATGTCACAATGTCCTTCTTTGTACCCTGTTTTACCTTCTGAGGCCTTGACATGGGTCCTTTCCATTAACATGGTGTTCTCTCAAGAGAAATAGCACAGCCAGGCCCCAAAAGTCTTTATGGTTGGATGTGTTGAGGGGTTGGGCAGAAGGGGAAGAAAGTGAGAACTTGAATGATAACCTCCCTCACCCCAGAGACTTCCAGAAATAAGGGTCTGGGGTTTTCTGCTTTATGAGGATGGTGGCAGGAGACAGTTATATTTTATGTGAGTCCACTGTACCCACAAGTTAGGGAATCCTGGTGAAAGTGGAGTTACAGGAGAACACATTACAAAGGAAGCAGTCCACATCAACTATATCACCAAGTACAACACTTAAAGATAGTGATTTGATGGTTCATAGCCACTGTCTTACTAATACTCCCTATGAATATTCTTTGATACAAAGAGTTCACTTTTGTAGTTTCTCCTAAGGAAAAAAAATTAAAGGAATATTCATAACAGTGTAAAAAAATAATAAAATGTTAGAAAGACCCCAATTCCATCAAAAACATCTATTAGTTTCCTACTGCTGCCATTACAAAGTACCTCAATCTAGGTGCCTTAAAACAACAGAAATGCCTTCTCTCACTGTTCAGGAGGCTAAAGTCTGAAATCAAGGTGTCGACGGGGTCGGCTCCCTCTGAGAATTCTTCCTTGCCTCTCCCCAGCTTCTGCTGGTGGCCGACAACCCTTGGTGTCCTTGGCTTGAAGTTGTGCCATTCCAGTCTCTGCCTCTGTCCTCACATGGCATGCTCCCTGTGTGTCTCTGTCTTCGTGGGGCCTTTTCCTCTCATAAGGACACCAGTCAGACCAGACTAGGACCCACCCTAATGACTTCATCCTAACTTGATTACATCCTCAAACGCCCTATTTCCACATAAGGTCACATTAGCAGGTACTGGGGGTTCGGATTTCAACCTATCCTTTCGGAGGACACAATTTAACCCATAACAAGCATATTACGATACGTTTATGTGTGACAGAATACTATGAAGCTATCAAAAATGGGGCTGTGAAATGAATCTATGTTGTTAGAAGTCAGGATAGAAGGGTAAAGTTTACTCTCGGGGAAGGGAGATCCCTGGAAGGAGCCATTTGGAGGGCTTTTGGGTGCCAGTAATATTCTTTTTCTTGATGTGGTAGCTGGTTACATGGCTATGTTCAGTTGGTAAAAACTCAACCAGCTATACGCTTATGAAATGTGCATTTTTCTGAATGTATAGTATATTTCAATGAAAAGTTAATTAGGACCTAGCACTGTAAAAAGTGTATTGATTGACACGGAAAGATAATCATATTACTGAATGGAAAAATATCAAGTTACAATACCATATTGCAATATGATTCCATTTGGAGGGGAAAAATATTCATATATCTATAGAAGAAAATATCTGCAGAAACAAAGCAAATTGCTAACATTCAACTCAGAGTAGAAAGAAAATACAAGTTTTTCCCCTTTACTTCAATTATTTTTTATTTTCTAATTTTTTTAAATGAACCTATATTATTTGTATAATGCTTTATGTTTCATAAATGAGAAAAGTGTGAATCAATCAATAACAATGAATAGGAGATTCAACTACTAGGGAAAAATATTAATTTAGATCTTTATCTCACACTACTTTCTAAAAATGCAATATATAAAAAAATTAAAAAAGGATTAAACAGTTGAATTCAAAAAATTTAAAACTTAAAAAAATTGATAAAAATTTATCTGATTTCAGAGTAGTGAAGGTTTTACTAAGCAAAAAAAAAAAAAAAAAAAGCAATCGATGAGCTCCCAAAAGAAAAGATGAATAGATATTTATATTTATTTCTACATTAAAATTCAAAACATTTGAAAGAAAAATCATAAACAAAACTAAAAGATAAATGTCAAACCAGGGAAAAATATTTATGACAAATGTTGCAAAGAAAAGGTCATGATTCTTAATATATGAAGTACTATTACACTGTAATAAGAAAAAAAAAACAAATCAGTACTTCAGAGGAATAATGAGCAGAATACACTAATAGGCAATTCACAAAAAGAAATGTCATCTAAAAACAATGAGATACCATTTTGCCTATCACATAAGCCAACATCACAAACTAAAAATTGAAATTGGATCAGTAGTTCACTTTAAGAATCGAATAAGCTCTGTAACTTGGAAAGAATCTTGAGCTTTCTGAGATTCCTCAGCCTTTCCTGCCTTGTGTCTAGAGTCACTCTGTAATAAATACAGGTTGATTCCATTGATTCCACACAACCGTTTTCTCCTCTTCTGATTTTAGTTCTGACATTTACTTGAGCTGCCGCCAGGAGAACAGACACAGGCACGGGGCCAAGAAGATGATGTCATTCGAAGTAAGGTCAAGTGTCAGAGTACTTTGTTTCCTAAACTCAGAGAGAAACCACAGGAGAAGACTGAACTCACATTATACTTCAAAAATGTGTGGTTAATCTTTTGCATGGTTTCTTGAATAAGTTACAGTACTATCTTATATGCAGACCATTTTCAAGTGTGTGTGTGTGTATGTGTGTGTGTGTGGTGGGGAGTGGGAGACAAGGGATATGCCTGGCAAAGCCCCAGAGGCACTTTATCACCAACCAAAAGCCAGAATGTAGTGACGCAGCCAACCTAATGAAAACACGTTTAATGTTGATTAACCTAAAGGCATTTGGTAGAGGGCAATGACAGGAAGGGCAAATATCAAGACAATGGACTAGAACTTTCTGTGAAGTAGGTGAAGTAGAATGGAAGCCATGACGTAGTAAGCAGGGTTTGAGGAGTTGAAGGTGCTCACAGAAAGGCCACCTTGTAGGGGAGCACCTTCTGTTCGACTCCCTGGCCTCCTCATCCGTCCTTCCCGAGTGATGGCACCCCTCACCAGTGCTCAGCATGTATCTAGAGCTGGTGCTCACCTGCACCTGCTCTCCGTCTCAACCTCTCTTTCTCCCTCCCCAAACAAACTCCATTCTCACGAACAAGGGGATATATACACATACATAGACACATAATATATATATAGCATATATATAATGTTTAATTAGGAATAGTACATGAGGTATATATTTTCAATGTCTTTAAGTTTTGTCTAATCACAAAAGTAATGTGTTGTCATTAAAAAAAAGTAAACCATATTAAACATAGAAAGCAAAAATTGTCACATTTACCTTTATCCCTAATCCCATGATTAGCAGTTGGATATAGATAGCTTCGTAAATATAGGGTGTTTTAAAATAACCTTACATGGGGCGCCTGGGAGGCTCAGTTGGTTAAGTGACTGCCTTCTGCTCAGGTCATGATTCCAGGTCCTGGGATCGAGCCCCGCATCGGGCTCCCTGCTCGGCGGGAAGCCTGCTTCTCCCTCTCCCGCTCCCCCTGCTTGTGTTCCCTCTCTCACTGTGTCTCTCTCTGTCAAATAAATAAATAAATCTTTAAAAAAATAAATAAATAAAATAAAATAATCTTATACAGAATTCATTAATGCGATAGTAGCGTATGTTAACATATATTTTAACAAATAGGATAGACTATAAATTCACAAATGTGGAAAGTATCTGCCTCCGTGCCAGAACATTAAACATTCTGAGGCATCCATGGTTTGTTAGCACACTCTCTATGTATACGTGTGAGAGAAACCAGGTAGAAGGATGAACAATCCGTGCTTTGGTAGAATTCCGAGCTCAGATTACTCCCCCCGCCGGGGAGTTGGTCTCTGGGGAACCCAAAAGGACAAGACAATAAGGCAGTCACTCTGCATCTCGGTCATGCACAGGCAGGAAACGATGGACCTTGGGGTAGGTGGCAGGGAGGCACAGACAGGCCATACGGAAGAGCCAATAGTGGAAGTGAACTGGTCTTCGAGAGGCATCATGGTTGTGTGGCCAGACTTCCTCCACTGTCCTGACTGATGATGGGAACAACCATGAGAAAAGCCTTGGCAGTGTGTGGGGGCCCCCTTCAGTCTTGGTCCCAAAATGAGAAAAGAGAGCAGACCTGGATCTTTCCCACGTGCTGGAGCCAAGTCCCACCCAGCCCAGCAGCATTTGGCAGGGCCACAGCCCCAGACCCGTGAGTGAAACAGGAATGTTTATGGTTTAAGCTACTGAGTTTCGGAGTTACTGCACCATTATTGCAGCAAAGGCTGATTAATATAGTCCGTAATGGTTGACAAATACAAGAAGCATGGAATGCTGGCGTATCCAGAATACTCCTAGAGATACCATCTAGCTCAGCACTTGTATCCGTTTGCTAGGGTTGCTACAACAAAGTAACACGAACTGAGTACTTTAAAAAACAGAAATGTATTGTCTTGTAGTCTTGGAGGCTAGAAATCCAAGATCAAGGTGTAGTTAGAGTTGGTTCCTGCTGAGAGCCATGAGGAAAACTGGTTCCATGTCTCTCCCCACTTCTGGTGGTTTGCTAGAAGTCTTTGACATTCTTTTTTTTTTAATTTCTTTTAAAAATGTTTTATTTATTTATTCATGAGAGTCAGAGAGAGAGAGGCAAAGGCAGAGGGAGAAGCAGGCTTCCCGAAGAGCAGGGAGCCCGATGCAGGGCTCGATCCCAGGACCCTGGGATCATGACCTGAGCCGAAGGCAGACACTTAACAAGTGAGCCACCCAGGCACCCCAGTCTTTGACATTCTTTAGCTTGTAGAAGCATCACCCCAAACTCTGCCTCCCTCTTCACATGGTGATTTCCTTGTATGCATGTCTGTGCCCCTGTGTTATAATAAGCATGAAATCTTTTAATAAGGATACCAGTCTTATTGGATACGGGCCCACTCTTCTCCAGCATTACTTCATCTTAACTAATTATATTTGCAATGGCCCTATTTCCAAATAAGGGCACATTCTGAGGAACTAGGAATTAGGATTTCAACATATGAATTTGAGGGGCGGGGCCACAGTTCAATTCTTAGCAGTGTTTTCTATACTTTGTTCCTTGAATCAGGGCAAGAAAAGAGACCAAACATCATTATGGCTTACCTTCCCCACCTTGTACCACTGGCCCCTATTGTAATGATTCTCATTTTGAGAGGAATGAGTTGTTCACGGCATGGTATGTGTTTGAGGCTTATAAGTTCTGGAACCAGGATGAGAACTTGGTATCTTGATATTAGAACATTTCCCCTATTCCATTCTGCCCTGTTAGTGGTCAGTGATTCAGGGAGGTAACAAAAGCAAACAGAATAAAGGAAATAGCCAGGTAGTGGTAGGAAAAGAAAACAACAATCATACACATTCAAATCACCATAAACTTCATGCACTATTACTAAGGAAGTTTCCAAGGCATGAAACCTCTGAAGGAAATGAACAGATCAGTGGTAGAGAATAGCTTTAGCAGTCAAAAAAGGAATATTAGTAAAGTTGTATAGGAGATTTTTATAATGTGAAAGTAAATTTTTATACATTCGAAATGTCTCATTTTATGGAAATTATAAAAATTGACCCAAGAAGAGGCATAAATCACAGTAATTATAGATAAATGAGAAAGTAAAGATCTCCTTCTTTAAACGTACCAAGCCCAGATTTATGCAAAAAGTCTATAGAATTGTTGAGGAACAGATGATGGAAATCTCCCCAAATATTTGCCCATCACCCTTATGAACAAAGATCAAAAACCTTTAATAAATATTAGCAAAATTGGATACAGCAGGAGAATCATGAGCAGGATTTATTCCAGGAATACAAGCATAGTTCGATATTAGAAATATATTATGTAACTCATTACATAATTAAAGAATAGGTGAATGGCAAAGAAATATATTTAGTAGGGGGTGGGAGGATGGGTTAGCCTGGTGGTGGGCATTGAGGAGGGCACATTCTGCATGGAGCACTAGGTGTTATGCACAAACAATGAATCATGGAACACTTCATCTAAAACTAATGATGTAATGTATGGGGATTAACATAAGAATAAAAAAAAAAGAAATATATTTAGTAGATGCTAAAAATTGTGATGAATTCAAAACCATTCTTTCCTTTTAAAATTCTTTATAAGCGGGGCGCCTGGGTGGCTCAGTTGGTTAAGCGACTGCCTTCGGCTCAGGTCGTGATCCTGGAGTCCCAGGATCGAGTCCCGCATCAGGCTCCCTGCTCGGCAGGGAGTCTGCTTCTCCCTCTGACCCTCCCCCCTCTCATGTGCTTGCTCTCTCTCATTCTCTCTCTCTCAAATAAATAAATAAAATCTTTAAAAAAATAAAATAAAAATAAAATAAAATAAAATTCTTTATAAGCTATAAATAAAAGTAAACTTATTTAACTAGAAACCTATTTACAGAAGAAAGCAGACCCAGTGATCAATAAAATATCATGTCATATATTCTAAATGTTAACATCTCAAAGAATTACTTAATATTTTACTCCTCTGGACCAACTCTGGGATCTCTTTATAGGCGCTCAGTATTTGACTCCTTTGGAAACGATGTTGTGGTGCCTTCTCAAATACTTTCCTGGATAAATATCATGTGTGTTATCAATGACCTCTCTTTTTTTTTTTTTAATTTATTTATTCATTCGAGACACAGAGATACAGAGAGAGAGAGAGAATATGAGCAGGGGAGAAGCAGAGGGAGGGGGAGAAGCAGGCCCCCTGCTGAGCAGGGAGCCCAATGTGGGGCTCCATCCCAGGACCCTGGGATCATGACCTGAGCCGAAGGCAGACGCTTAACCAACTGAGCCACCCAGGTGCCCCGTCAATGACCTTTCTAAATTATGACCCAAGTGCCACTCTCATCTTCCTTTTTGAGCATCATGGGTCTTACCTTTCCTGCTTTATGTCATGAGACCCTTCTCCTTGCTTACCCTAAGGCAATTCTTGAAGAGCTCTTAGATTATGCTTACATTATTAAAAAAAAAAAAAAAGACCCTGTGATTTTAATGCGTAAAGGACCAAGCTATTGTTTTTGTTTCCTTCATTTCCTCCTCTATACAATTCTTCAGATAAGAGACAGAAGTTTCATTTGTAAAATTATTTTTGAGAGAGAGAGAGAGAGAATCTCAAGCAGGCTCCAGGCTCAGTGCAGAGCCAACGGGGGGGGGGGGGTGCTCAATCTCACCACCCTGAGATCATGACCTGAGCTGAAATCAAGAGTCGGACGCTAAGCCGACTGAGCCACTCAGGCGCCCCTAGTTTATAAAATTCTAATGCTGTGATTTTTTTTTCTATAATGGCAGCAGGTCCCATACCTCATAGTGAAACATTAGAAGCACTGTCATTAAAATCAGGAACAAGATAAGGATTCTGGCTGCCACTTCCACTACCAACACTGTCCTGGAAGTTCTAGCTAATATTTAATGCAACAAGAAAAATTAATGAAGTAGAAATATTGAAAAAGAATGGGGGCACCTGGGTGGCTCAGTCGGTTAAGCGTCAGCCTTCGGCTCAGGTCATGATCCCAGGGTCCTGGGATCGAGTCCCGCATCGGGCTCCCTGCTCAGTGGGTAGTCTGCTTCTCCCTCTGCCCCTCCCCTCACTCGTACTCTCTCTCTCTCAAATAAATAATAAAATAAAATCTTTTTTAAAAATTTAAAAAAGAATACACAAAGCTACCATAGTTTGCAGATGACATCATTGTTTGACCAGAAAATCTCTAGAATACATGAAAGAAATATTAAAACTAATAAGAGAGTCCATTAAATTGGGCTGATAAAAGATCAGCACAGGAAAATGGAGTTGTTCTCATATTTACAGCAATAGCAATAACCAATTCGAAAATGCAAAGAAAAAAATATTCCATCCATAGAGGCAACAATAATTATGAAGTACTTAGAAATAAAAGTGACAGGAAATATGCAAGCCTATTAAGAAAACTATAATATTAAAGGACATAAAAGAAGAACAAAATAGATCAAGAGGCTGGTATGTTTCTGGATGAGACTGAATTTTGTAAGTATGTCAGCAGTCTCCAAATTAAATTATAAATTTGGTGTACTCCAATTAAAAATCTGAAAATAATTCCTTATTGAATTTGGAAATCCGGTTCTAAAGTCTATCTCCAAGAATAGCCATGACACGGGGCGCCTGGGTGGCTCAGTCGTTAAGCGTCTGCCTTCGGCTCAGGTCATGATCCCGGGGTCCTGGGATCGAGCCCCATGTCAGGCTCCCTGCTCGGCAGGGAGCCTGCTTCTCCCTCTCCCCCTCCCCCTGCTTGTGTTCCCTCTCTCGCTGTGTCTCTCTCTGTCAAATAAATAAATAAAATATTAAAAAAAAAAAAAAGAATAGCTATGACAATTTTGAAAAAGAACAGGGAGGGTTGTGGTAGGCAGCTTCTAAGATGACGGCCAATGACCCCAGCCTTTCAGTATTCATGCCCTATGCAATCCCCTCCCCTCGAGCATGGGCTGGTCCTACTGTCTCACTTGTAATAAATAGAATATGGCAAAAGTGATGATATGTGTCACATCTGAGATTAGGTTAAAAAAAAAAAGCTATGGCAACATATTGGTGTCTCATTTGATCTAGAGCCAGCAAGCTGCCATATTGTGAGTTGCCCTATGGAGAGGCTTTCGTGACAAGGAACTGATGTCTGGCCAGTAGCCAGTGGGGACCGTAGACCTGCCACCAGCCACATGAATGAGCTTAGAAGTGAGCCTTGAGACAACCCAAGCCCCATATGACACCTTGACTGGAGTCTTATGAGAGATCCTAACCCAGAGGCTGCCAGCTAAGCCATGCCCAGATTTCTGAACCCACAGAAATTTTGAGAAATAAGGGTTTGTTGTTTGGGGTAACATGAGACAGTAATAAATAATCACATACCCACAAATACTTGATTCCTTTATTTAACCACCACCACCTCAATCTCATTCAGCTTCTACTTAAACTTAAAACAGAGAACAGAGGAGTCATGAGCTCTGCAGATTCAAGGTCCCATGAGAATTAGGCTCCTCAGGACTCCTACTTACTCCCAGGTAGCCAGATTGAGGAGTTGTATGTAGAAAAGCAGGTGCATTCACCGAAGGAATGGCCTGAAGGCTGTTGTCCCCTCACTGGGCAATCATTAACTTCCTGTGCTCACAACCACACAGGGTAGGGCCTTGCAGCCAAATGAGGCTGGTGCACCTCTCAATGGTGAACTCCTATCATTCAAGCATGTGAGACAGAAGAATAAAATCAACATTTCCATTGACAAACTTAAAGAACTCTAACTCCCATGGGATCTGGAACAGGCAGATCCCCAGGAATCAGCTGCTTTCTCTGGGTAAGCTTCTTGGACAACAGTGGAAGCTGAATAAGTTCGGTTGGTTGGTTAAAGGAATCAAAGTAACATTAATTACATTCATTATCGATTGCTACATAAAAATTACTCAAATTGAGCGCTTAAAACAACAACACTGAGCCTCTAAAGTGCTTCAGAACCTAAAATGCTTACTGCAGGACCCGGCAGCTCTCAACAAACAGTGATGGTTATATTCATCCATCATCGGTGCTCCCACCAATGCTCGGGGGTAAGAGGGGCAGCGTGGAGTCTCAGACAGAGCATGAACCCTGGGATCAGACATCCTGTGCTGCCATTTATTATCTGTACTCTCGACGTCCCCAGCAGGCCGGGGAGCAGCACTTTGCTTCTTGTCAGAGGTGTCTGAGAAAGTGAGTGGGTGCAAAATAGAGGTATTTGAAAGCATCTACATGCCATGAGTAGTAAACAAGCCCTAGGAATATAATACACAATACAGTAAATATAGACAACAATATTCTGTTATAATCATCACACTTGCTAAGAGACCAGAACATAACGATTCCAACTGCTGAAAAGAAAGGATAATTATGCAACACGATAGAGGCGCTAATTATTGCTACAGGGACAAACATATTACAATATATAAATATATCAAATTAACCTGCTGTAAGGCTTCAATTTACACAAGGTTATATGTCAAGTATATTTTAAATACATGTCAAATAAAAAATAAATAAAAATTAAAAACTAAAATAAATACATAAATATATAAATAAAAACTAAAACTAGACAAATCTAATTAAATAATCACCTAGAGAAATCCAAGGATTATAAACAAAAATATACCTTAACAAGGCTGGAGGCATTTTAGAACCAGGGCTTGCAAACTCAGATGTCTGCCTGGAAGGCAGTATAAACCGGTGAAGCCTCAAAAGGGCAGAGAAAACCAGACCTGAGGGTTCTTTAACTTCTTCAGCTCTTCTGGTGGGAGCGGAGGTCTTCAGGGCTGCTGTTGTGCTGGCTACTCGATGAACGAGCCAGCCAGGGGCACCATGGCCCACACGCTGTGGCCTGTGAGATGCTCCGAGCTTTCCCAGCCGTCCGCTGCCGGGGCCCCTGGGAAACACGGCAAGTGTGTCGGGAGCTGCCCTGCCACAGAGTTAGAGAGGAGTCTGAATGCTTGTGCTACAGTGCTTTTATCATTTGGGGTGTAAATCTAGATCCGTGTATTTATTTTAATGCTTGTGCATCACACGGAATAATTATGTTACTTAAAATGGGGTGTTTGGATGATCAGTCTGTTACAGACATGGAATCACATGACGGAGGGGTGTATGAAAGTCAAAGAGATTTATTATATTCTTAGATCCTAAAAGAGGAAGGCGCAGTGTGTCATGCAGGGGACCACCGAGAGGAGTGTCAAGGGAGTGAGCTCAACCAAGCAAGTGGGGAGCCAAGAGAGAGTGAGGACCTGTGGACAAGTAACCTCATTGGGGTCAAGGTGAAGAACACAGCACAAGGCATGAGGGGATTTCATCAGTGCAACTGAATGCCGCTAGGTCACAGGGCGGGCAAGGAGGGGAACCTGCCTTATCACGCTTGTGTACCTGGTCATCTGGGCAGGCTGCTCACAGTCTGTTTGTGGAAGACATCAGAAAAATATGAAGTTTTAAAAACTTACAATATGGGTTTAAAATTTATTTTGTATTAGTCTCCTTGGTAGCAATGAACTTACAGAAAGGAAAATACTTATTCTCATTTTTTAGGGAAGTTGATGACAAATGTCCACTATGGGGGCCATGGTGGTATCACTGACCACATGAAAACAAGATACATATGTGCCAGAAAGCATCAGCACAAGAATTAGAAATTATTTTAAGAAGGCTGCAGAATTTGCTATGTTCCAATGCAGAAGGTGCATTTACTTACATTCTGTGAAGTAAGGCTTTTCATTTAGAACAAATGACCAATCTTCTAAGTTAACTCTGCTTTAATTCAGTTTTTTTGGTCTGTGCAAACAAAGGAAGCAATAGCTATTAGTGTTTTGGTTCCATTTATAAAAGAAAAATTTTATATAAACATTTTATATTGGTGTCTTCAAATGACTCTAATCGAAAGTCAGCTGATTCCAATAATGGTTTGATCAGGTTTTTTCAATACTTACAGACTCACAGTAAAGCTTTAGGAAGTTCATTCTGGCAAAGGCAAACATTTGACATTATAGCGAATGTTATTATAAAGTCAAGTAATAAGTTCAACATTGATGACAAAATTATATGGTGTATGTGTGTGTGCTGATAATCAGAATTTCGATGCAGTACAATATTGTGGCAAAAACTATGTTCTTATTAAATAAAGAAACTTATAGAGTAGAATTCCATCTCCAGAATTAGTTTTGTTGCACACATAATTCAATATTATACTCAAACTTCAATATTTTACAAAACCACATAGAAGCTACAGTTGTCAACATTTATAAATATTATAAATATACATAGAATAACAGAATTTTAAAATTAAGTTACTGCTAAATACAAAAAAAAAGGCCTTTAGGTTGGCAGAATGTTCTCTACTTTGTGTTATCAATCAGATTTTAGAAATGTTTGTTCCTTTGAAGAACAACTTTGTCAATTAAAGTTGTATAAAATTGTTTAAAACCTTTTTAATAGGACCTCTAAACTTAGGTTGCATTCTGAGCATAAACAATTTCAGATCTTCAGTTAAAGTATTCAATAGTGACTGTAACACCAAACGGCTTAAATTTTAAAGCTTTTAGAAAATTACAATTATTGAAAAAAAAGTTTATAAGCAGAAATGTTGAAATTTATCCCTATAAAAGCTAGAGGATCTAAAAAATTGGAATAAGAGTTTTAACTGATATTCTCTAATTGTGCTTTGGAATGTCTCTATTTGTAAGAAGAATTTCTTGTTTTTAATTGTGATAAAATTCATATAATATTTACCATCTTAACCACTTTTAAGTGAACATTTCAGTAATGTTAAATACACTTGCAAAACTGAAACTCTATCCCTGTAAAAGAACAACTGCTCACTTTCCACCTCTTCCCAGCTCCTGGCAACCAGCACTCTACTTTCTGTCTCTCTGAATCTGACTTACTCTACTACCTCACCTAAGTGGAATCATAGAGTATTTGTCTTTTTGTAACTGCCTTATTTCACTCAGCATAATGTCTTCAAGTTTCATCCATGTTGTAG
>NC_138378.1:74664178-74683597 GCF_054177405.1 Leptonychotes weddellii | reverse complement strand
TGGGTTAGCCTGGTGATGGGTATTAAAGAGGGCACGTTTTGCATGGAGCACTGGGTGTTACACACAAACGATGAATCATGGAACACTACATCTAAAACTAATGATGTAATGTATGGTGATTAACATAACAATTAAAAATTTTAAAAAATAATGAAAAATAATAAAATAAACAAGAAATGTATTTTATGAAAAACAACTAGTTTTTTTTTAACTTAGTGAGATGAGTGGCATTGTTCTATTTTCTTATAAATCTTTCTAATGCCTCGCTTAATAGAAGATAGCCAGATTCATGGATCTACTCTCATATGTTGTTTTGCTTAAAGTATATAGAGAAAAGTAGGCCTTACACAGATATGTACTTGGGAAAGGAAGAGTATTTTAATAGGCTTTTCAGATAATTATGGATATTATTTTTGATATGTCACTGAAGTTAGAAAAATGGTAGCTTCTGAAAGGTTATTTACAATATGTAGTCTGAAACTAAATTAATGAACCATACAGACAGGCTCTGTTACATTAAATTCCACTGGTCTATCTTTTGCTTTGAATGGATTTTACCCATCCCTGATTTTGTAACATACACTGGTCATTTGGAAAATATTGGCTTGCTCACTTCTGCAGCTCTTCCAAACGTCGACACACTTCATTATATTATATTACCATGATAACAGTTTTGAAAGCTTTGGGAAGCTATCAAGCTCACAAGTGACAAATACAGATTTTCCAAAATTCTAATTTTTGCTTGAAAGCTCAAGTTTTACAATTACAACAAATACTGTTGGTTGTTTTCCTTGAAAAACAGGCTCGCTTTGTACTTTTTTGAGGAAACATCCGCCAAATACTCAAATTTGAATAACCATAGCATATCTGCTATTCTAATCATTCTTTCAAGTAAAAATTGTGTTCTATGAAAAAATCTACTAATTCAGCTTGTAACTCCCTCATACAAAGGCTTTTCCTCAAGATTGAGAATATATTTCAATATGCAGCAAGACGGGATATTTAGATTATAATCCAGCATTCCCTTCTCTGACTAGTCCCATTTTACCCATTGTTATTTGGCTAATTGCCTCATTGCCTTTGTAAACTCTGTGACTGTAGACCCCATGTCTTTTTCTCCCTTGAACCCCCATAGTATGCAGTAGTCATTGTTACTAAATGAATAAATATCCAACTTCCCGAATAGACTGTAAGCACATGGAAACAGGGATTCTATGCCGTTCTGTGCTAGACAGGGTCTTGGGCACAACAAAGCACAACTGTGGTTGCTTATGATAATAAAGTTTACATACGGGCGCCTGGGTGGCTCAGTTGGTTAAGCGACTGCCTTCGGCTCAGGTCATGATCCTGGAGTCCCAGGATCGAGTCCCGCATCGGGCTCCCTGCTCAGCAGGGAGTCTGCTTCTCCCTCTGACCCTCTCCCCTCTCATGCTCTCTCTCATTCTCTCTCTCTCAAATAAATAAATAAAATCTGTTAAAAAAAATAAATAAATAAAAAAATAAAGTTACATACATTGTATTAGGATAGCCAGTCATAATGTCAGCAGCAATTCATCTTTATCCCTTTTCTCTCAGTATCTATTGTAGAGGAGCTTCGTAAGTATGGTTTACAGATTGGCAGGAGGAAAATACATACATAGACAGACACTGACACACCACACACCCCATTATAGATTCCTACTCAAGAAAGAGAACTTAATAGGAACAAGGTGGTCTCAACAGAGCAGGGTTGGATGCAGCATGTCAGTGTGTGGTTTCTCCCACCACGGGGTGTGTTGGTGACACTGAACTCTGCACACAATTAATTGGAAGAAAGTCACTGTCTATTTATTCCCAGCTTTATGTCACCATTCTTGGAAAATTATGCTCACAATCTATTTGCTTTCAATTACATGAAATGAATGTTTACAACCACTAGGGATCTTCCAGTTCTAGAAACCAACAGTACTGACAAGGCCATCCTCAACTTGGGGCAAAAACAAAAGCAGGGTCTGGGTGTCACTGAAAAATCTTCATGTCTCAGCTTCCCAAGGTCCCAGAACCAGCCCCCCAACTCCAACAAGAAGTCAACAAAAAACATTTGCTTTCAGAATTAAGCACATTGGTAAGAAATGTCTGTGTACAATTTTTGGCTGAGATATAGTTTAAATTCTGTGAACACCCATGATAGGGAGAGTTGGCTCCTATACACTGTTTAGGACAGCAATTACTTTAAGAATCAAGTTTTTGTTAACATTGCTTTTGTACCCACTGACAAGCTAATGTCATCAGTTTTCCCTCTCTTTTGTAAGTCTCAGATTTAAATATGGTCCAATTCCAAGTGGCAAATGCTCACTACACTCTAGTCAATTAAGTCATACATTTATATATTATACTGAAAAGTGTCTTCGGGATGATTATGGAAGCCACATCAGACTATATTTAAAAACAGCTACCATGAGGGGTGCCTGGGTGGCTCAGTCAGTTGAGCATCTGACTATTGATTTCAGCTCAGGTCATGATCTCAGGGTTGTGAGAATGAGCCTGACATTGGGCTCCACACTGGGTGTGGAGCCTGCTTGAGATTCTCTCTCTCCTCTCCCTCAGCCCCCCTCCCCACTCTAAAAAAAAGTTACCATGAGCTATCACATTATTGCCAAGAAGAACATATTCTGATTAAATGCTTTTTTCTTTCTGAAAGACTAGTGTCACCTTTTGCATTCTCTTTTTATAGCAGCTTTATTAAAACACATAATCCACAAACCATAAAATCCACACTTTGAAAGTGTACAAGTCAGTGGATTTTAGTGTATTTACAGAGTTGTGCAACAATCGCCACTAATTATAGAACATTTTTAACAATCCTAAGGAGACCCTGTACCCATTAGCAGTCACCTCCTGTCCCTGCCTCCTCCAGCCCCTGGCAACCACTAATCTACTTTCTCTGGATTTGCCTATTTTGGATACTTCATATAAATTAGTTCATATAATATGTGGCCTTTTGCAGCTGGCTTCTTTCACTTAGCACAACCTTTTCAAGGTTTATCCATGTTATAGCATGTATCAATCCTTCAGTTCTTTTTCATTGCCAAAAATATTCCATTGTAGGGATATGCCACATTTTGTTTATCCATTCATCAACCTATAGGCATTTAGATGTTTCCACTTTTTGACTATTATACCAATTTTATTTATATTTGTTTATTTATTTATTTATTTTTAAGATTTTATTTATTTATTTGAGAGAGAGAATGAGATAGAGAGAGCATGAGAGGGGGGAGGGTCAGAGGGAGAAGCAGACTCCCTGCTGAGCAGGGAGCCCGATGCGGGACTCGATCCTGGGACTCCAGGATCATGACCCGAGCCGAAGGCAGTTGCTTAACCAACTGAGCCACCCAGGCGCCCTGTTTATTTATTTTTTAAGTAGGCTCCAGGCCCAGCGTGGAGCCCAACACAGGGCTCGAACTCACAACCCTGAGATCAAGACCTGAGCTGAGATCAAGAGGCAGACACCTAACCAACTGAGCCACCCAGGCTCCTATACTTTTGGACTGTTATAAATAATGCCTCTATGGACACTGTGTACAAGTTTTTGTGTGAACACATTTTCAAGTGTTTTGGGGATATATCTATGAGTGGATTAAAAAACCCTTTAAGGGGCGCCTGGTGGCTCAGTCGTTAAGCGACTGCCTTCGGCTCAGGTCCTGATCCCAGGGTCCTGGGATCGAGCCCCGCGTCGGGCTCCCTGCTCGGCGGGAAGCCTGCTTCTCCCTCTCCCACTCTCCCTGCTTGTGTTCCCCTCTCTCGCTGTGTCTCCCTCTGTCAAATAAATAAATAAAATCTTAAAAAAAACCAACCCTTTAAGGATTAAGTCAGTGCAGGGATGAAAATGAGTTCAAAGATTTTTTTCATACGTCTGTCAAGCCCCCAAGACTAAAGGGACATTACAAGGGGCAAATCAGTTCCTAAATAACAGAGGCAAAGTCAGAATAATAGGTAATAATAGTCTAAAGAAATATTTATCTTGTCCTGGCCAGTTTAAGTTAATTTTAGTATTACATAATTAACTTTGAAAGACATTAAAAAACACTAACAGAACAATTATAAAGCTGTCTTGCTCTTTTAAATTATAAATTCCCAGGTTCTCTTAGAATAGAAAATATTAGTGTTAGATGAATATTAGGACACTTTTGGTTTAGCGATTTATGATTTCAATATTGTGCCTATTGTGGTGTTCCCATACCCAACTGCTATTAAAGATTCGAAACTGGATTTCAAAAATTCTAAGTCACCTAAAATGAAGAGTATTACAGGGCCTGAAGTAGTTTGAGAACAGAGATACACTTCATAAAACTAGAGAATAAAGGGTTTCTTCTTGAAATCTTGAATACTAGCAGACAGCTTGCTGCCTTCATCTGGGGACAAAAGAACCTAATGTCATCTGAGAAAACGATGGTCAAAAATCATTTCTAGATCTTTTTATGTAAAGAAGGAACATTGAGAGTTAAAATAACCATGCAGGACTTTAGTTTGAAAAAGAAACTGTCAAATCCTTTGACTTTTTCTACTTTTAAATTCAGACATAGAGTAAATTACAGATGTGGGGCACGAAATAACATTGCCTGCAGGGTGGACATTTCTACGGTCTAGTTGAATATATTTTCAGTATCCATTTGATACTCATTTCCCCGAGTTTCAAAGAACAAAAGTAGTAAATGAAATTGTAAAGCTCATACCCTGGGTACTAGAAAAATAATAGCCATTATATGATGGCTGTCACTCTCTAAAGCCTGGTTCTGCTTGAAGAATTACTTCAATAGCAATAAAAGACACATGCTCTCCCACCCATGATGTAATTTTCCTGGTTCTGCTTGCCTCGTATTCTATAAAGATAGAATCTTTGGAAAAAAGAAACAAGGTCAAAGTATTGTGCGACCCATGGCTTTTACTTTTTATTACTAACACACAAAGTACATGAAAAATATCAATTATTTCTCTTTAACTCTCTGTCTGCTTCCTATTTCCAGATGCTTTAAATAGGATAGAAAAAGCAAGGCAACAAAACAAATGCCATCCACTGCATCGAAGGTTGATATATCAATGTTTCATCTGCACAGTCAACAGCAAAGTCATAACTATCAAAAGAAGGAAAACAATTATCGCTTAAGTGCCTCCTTAGTACCTGAATTTTTTCCATACAGAATAACTGTGAGCCATATATTATCTCAGAAAAAAGTTACTTTCTCCTTTTCATAAACTTTTTTGCTTCTTGCAAAAGCTCTTCCACATCTTCCTTCTCTTGGTCTTCCTGTCCTGGTTCCCAGTCAGAATCTTCATCTGTCGGCTCATATTCTTCTTCCTCATCATCTAGAAAGTTGTCACTGAGGTCGTACTCATTGGGTTGCCCAACATTATCACTGTCTTCATCTGATACGCTTCTCACTGAAAAAAAAAAAAAAAAGAATTTGGCAGCCAACATATCAATCGCCACTCAAACCCAGGAGTAGAGATATCTAACTGTAAAATGTCTTTCTCTGACAAGAATAATTAATTTTACTTAAGACATCACTAACCACCACAAATTTCTAGAAACGGGGCTAAAATTACTCTTTGTTAGACTTCTAACTTTTCCTACCATGAGGCTCCTGAAACTAAAATGTCCTGTGAGAATCCTAATAATGGTTCCTTAATAATATCATAATCATATTCACGCTACCTTACCCTCGGGGTGGTAGAATATAGTTTTGTCCCAGGTACTTACTGTCCCTCCCTGTGACATGATTAATTTAACCAACCCCACTGACATCACACTTGGTCAAAGAAAAGTGGATGGAAATAGTTTGTGCAACTTCCAACGGGAAGCTTTAAGTGCCTTTCTGTGGTTCTGCTGCTGTCCTTTTCCCTCTGCCACCATCTCCCTCAGGTCCCATTCCAGCTCAGGGATGATCCTTCAGCCTGGATTCCAGGATGAGAACCCACATCGGACAAGGCCACAGCTAACATGCAGCCGAAACATGAGGGAGAAATACACCTATTTATTGCTGTGAGGCACTGAAATCTGGGGACAGTCTGTGATCACAGGAGAATTGGCACAATCTGATTAACACACCATGTTTGTGATCAAATGAGAAAATATGAGTCTATACACTTTGGAACGTTTGGTTTTATAGATCTTACAGTTCATATTTCAGGGACTGTGATTACTGAAAATATCAGGATTGCTATGGTAACAGCCATTAAAATTTATAGATTTCTAAATAATAGTACAGAATTTATAGATTTCTAAGTAATATTATAAAACTAGAATTATAATACTAGAATTCTTTGGTCTCCAAATCCACTTCTTCCCTCATCCCACTCTGTTTTATTTACTTTCCATTGCAAGCAACAGGCATGTTTTAAAATAAGCAGCGAGAGACTCTAGGATGATGTGGAATATTTAAGGAACAAGTAGGAAGATTCTATCTGGAAATCTCTGAATGGCAGGGGACAATCCCTATGATCAACACCACATATATGGGTTAAAAAATTACTGTTTGTACTCCTGTATATGCTTTACTTAACTTCTTCCTAAAATGTTCACATGCAATAGATAGATGTAACTTAAATGAAACTCAAGAAATTTGAGGAGGAAGAAATGAGGATGACCAAAAAAAAAAAAAAAAAGGTAATTTATCTGCCCTCTTAACTCTCACAGCCCAGACATTTACATTTTTCTTAATATCACCATTCATTTCCAGAGAGGATTTGAGACAGCTTATAATAATGAGGTCACAAAAAAATACAAATAAAAGTAGAAACTAAGAACATAAAAACCAGAATGTAAACATGTCAACCTTCATTTTTTAACATAATTATTAGAAACTGAGCATCAGGTTTCTCCCTGAGTAATAATGAGGTCATAAAAAAATACAAATAAAAGTAGAAACTAAGAACATAAAAACCAGAATGTAAACATGTCAACCTTCATTTTTAACATAATTATTAGAAACTGAGTATCAGGTTTCTCCGCAGCCAAGGCTAAAAAGGCTACATAATGATTTGCACAGTTCTCATTAGCATAAGAAGCACACCAGTGCCTTAAGGGAAATCTAGCATTGTATTTATTTGTAAACATTTCTTATCTCCTGTACGCATCCTGAGGGCATGTTTTATGTCTAGCTAATCTCAATTTCCCATAAAACTTTTATGATGGGAAACATTTAAAAAACATTTCGAGCGTAGTTTTGCAGATGGCGAAGGAGGGAGGAGGAAAGACCGTCAACGTCTCTGTTCTTGGCCATTTGGCTTTGGAAGTATCTCATATATATAACTAGTGACATCTCAGTAACGCGTCTCCTCTCAGATTCAGAAATTAACCTAGCAGATTTACAAGAAAAACATATACAGAGGCGCCTAGGTGGCTCAGTCGTTAAGCGTCTGCCTTTGGCTCAGGTCATGCTCCCAGGGTCCTGCGTCGGGTTTCCTGCTCAGAGGGGAGGCCTGCTTCTCCCTCTCCCACTCCCCCTGCTTGTGTCCCCTCTCTCGCTGTGTCTCTCTCTGTCAAATAAATAAATAAAATCTTTAAAAAGAAAAACATATATAAAGCTGAAACACCTTCAGGTTCTCCTCCTCCTTTATTTGGCTGTTCCTTCTCAGGCTCCTTTGCTGGCTCTTCCTCAGATCTTCCCAATCTCTAAATGTTGGAATATTCAAGTTTCTGGCTGGGATCTCTTCTCTAACACACTCCAGTCTTACATCCTAAATTCCCAAATGTATATCCTAAGCCCTGACCACCATCTGAATTCCAGACTCCTTTCTCACTGCCTATGGGTTCTCTCTACTTGCATAATGAACAGGCATCTTGAAACATCATATTCCCAGAACACAACTCTTGAGGTGCTTCACCCAAATCTAGTCATTCTTTTATCAGTCTTGAATATATGACTTCTCCAACCTTCCAAGAAACCTTGGAGTCATCCTTGAATATCCTCCACTGAAAACCCAATATCCAATGTGTCAAGAGATCCTATTGGCTCTGCCATCAAAAACTATCTGCCACTTTTCACTACATCTACTCCATTCTCTGGTCCCCATACCATCATCTTCTTTTTTCAGTCAATTCCAATGTTCACCCAACTGGTTTCTCGCTTCCACTCTTATTTACTCTCCACAGAGAAGCCAGAAAACCTTCCAATATCTTTTTTTTTCTTTTGTTGTTGTTTTTTTTTTTAATTTAAGATAATTTATTTATTTATTTGAAAGTGGGAGAGCACAGGCAGGGAGGGTCAGAGGGAGAAGCAGACTCCCCGCCGAGGCAAGGAGCCCTGAACGGGGTTCGATCCCCGGACTCCAGGATCATGACCTGAGCCGAAAGCAGTTGCTTAACCAACTGAGCCACCCAGGCGCCCGTCCAATACCTTTCTATCTCACTCTGGATTAAATCTGAAGTCCTGACTTGGAGGTCCTGGCCTCTAAGACCCTATACAACTAGCTCACTGCTAGCTTTTCTGATCCCATCTGCCACTCCTTCCTTATTCTCTTTGTTTCATACCCTTTTTCTACTGCTCCTTGAATAGGACAAGCAGGATCATCTCCAGGGCTTCTGGAGGCACCATTCCCCTTGCCTGGCATATTCTTCCCTCAGATAATCACCTGTCTTGCTCTCTCCTTCAAGCCTCTGCTCTAATGTCAAATTATCAGAGTCCTTTCACCATCCTATCTGAAGTGGCACCTGTCCCCCACCACACACAACATTGCCATTCTGTCCTCTTACACAACTTTTTCTTCTTGGCAGTTATCACTATATGATGTCATATAGTTGTTTACACTGTCCACCTTTGTAAAATTCTACGAGGGCAAGGCTTTGCCTCTATTGTATCCTCAACTCCTACAACAATGTCTAACACATGGAAGACATTTAATATATATATTTGTTAAATATATGACTGGATGAACAAATGAACAATTTGCAAATCAACTGCTGAACATCTTTAGTTTTACAGAAACCCTTATCATAACCTACACTTTTTATCACTAGCCTGTCAATATAATGGACTACATTAAAGACTTTTATCTAAGTCCTGCTAATTGAAGGGGCTTGAAGCTTCAATGAACCCTGGAAATCTTTAGCAACTTACTGGGCAGGCTAATTTCTTGAGCAATAAGGTCATGTTATTCCTCAAAAAATTGTTTGTATCTATCAAATCTTCATTTATATAAACATCACATTCATATTCTTTTAAATAGGAGGTTCAGAATCTAAAAAAAAAAAAAAACACCCATAACAGAACTCCATGTAGCTGGTAGTCAAATTTCATCCATTTTACTTCACATGAACAGGCATTTCGTGCTTTAAGTAAAAGCACCTGAAGAGCCAGCTCATGACAAAGGCAAAGTCAGCTCTATGTCCTGCGCTAGCAGCGCCAGGTGGACACTTCTTAACAGAGTACTGAATGCTGACATGTGATTATTTTCTGGAATCAATTACAATGGATCCTCTTTAGCAAATTCAATCAGTGACTTTAAATATCCCACAGTGTAAATGACAGCTAGATGGAAGCTTACCTTTTTTTTTTAATTGCTGAAGGTGTTTTTAGAAAAATAACAGTTTCTGCCTTTCAGTGTAACTAGGCTATGCAGACAGTGAAACGTGACTTACTTGGAAAATGCTTTGAATAAGCACACTTGTTGATCTGAATTATTACATGACTTCCTGAATCATGGGAATAAACTCAGGACGCAGGGTTCTGAACTAAATATGGCTAGCACCTAACCTAGGAATAAAATGCCTGTTTTTAGCATACAATTTTTTATTTTTAAGATTTGATTTATTTGACACACAGAGAGAGAGTGCACAAGCAAGGGAAGGGGCAGAGGGTAGAGAGAGAAGCAGACTTCCTGCCGAGCAGGGAGCCCTATGCGGGGCTCGATCCCAGGACCCTGGGATCATGACCTGAGCCAAAGGCAGACGCTTAACCAACTGCGCCACCCAGGCGCCCCTACAATTAAGTTTTTATGCAAAAGGGATATAAGCAAAAGCAAAAAAAAAAAAAAAGCCCATGCATGTATTCTCTAACTGGGCAAGCTGAAACATATAGTATGGTATCTGAATAGCTGGATTTAAAGTGATAAAACTAATAAAGTTCACATAAACCTTGCTAGTAGCACTGTTAGCTATATAAAAATTTCAAAGAAAGCTCATACAAGGAAGCTTGCTGGTTAGAGAACCAGGTAACATACATGAGGAATCCCATCATGGACGATCCCAAGCCAAGACTCCAGTATTGTACAGATAATGTCATGATTGGTGAAAGGCTTATTAAAGTACAAAAATAGTAACAGGAGACACAGCCAGGAACTGTTTAATTTTCTTTACTCAATAACAAAACATAATTTTTAGTGTTATTTTTTGTAGATTTCCACAGAATTAAATAGCATAATTGCATTTCTGAAAAAAATAAGCGCTTACACATAACATTTTCTTAAATAATGACTAGCTGATTTGAAATATAATTTTTTTTTAAGAGGGAGAGAGAGAGAGTGTGTGTGCAAGGTGGGGGGGAGAAGTGGAGGGAGAGAGAGAAATCTTAAGCAGGCTCAATGACCAGCACACAGCCAAGGAGAAGCCTGAAATCATGACCTGAGCCAAAATCAAGAGTCTGATTCAAGTAAGCCACCCAAGCGCCCCTGAAATATAATTCTTGAGTGTGTCTAAGAAATCAGAAGTGTGCTTGTTTCTTCCAAATCGAGGTGAACTCTGATGAAATAATTTTTTTTTCTCTATCTTCACCTAGAAGTTTCTTGCTGATAGTTATTGCTGTTTTTATGTGGTTGTCCATCCCCCTCATCCAACAGAAAGTTTCTAAAAAGCAGCTGTGGTTTAAGAGAGAGGATAGACTGGGGAGTAGAAGCCCAAAGATCTAGGTCATAAACAAGCCCATAAACAATGAACAAGTCACTTAACTTAATGGCTTAATGGAATTTATGTTTTTATCTCTGAGTCAAAGGATGTTGATTGAATTACTTCAAAAATCTTTTCTGACTCCAAAGTTCTAATTTTAAGGCCAAAGTAGGAATCATCACTTTCTCTCCAAATCATTGAAGTCATATGGAATGTAGGGATGACAGCCTGACTGCACGAAGCAGCACAGGACAGGTGGTCACTTAGTTTTAAAAACTGATGGGTAATGCTGGGCTTCCATGATGGAAAAGAACCGCCTTTAGAAAAGTAACAAACTCTTTTAACGTATTTAAAACAACAGGAGATTAACTATTTGATATTAGGCTGTGGTCATTTCTTAATTTCTGTTCATGTGGAGGGATGTGTCATATCAGAATAACAATTCCTAAGTTTGTATCTAACCTTTTCTTTACGGTTTAAAATTTCACGGTCAGTTCTTACCCTAAGAACATAAGTCTGAAGAGCTAGTGAAGAGTACACTGTGTCAAATGCATGTTGGAAGAAATGTTGATTTTTACAGAGAGAAAAGATCGTTCCAAAGTGCTGATTTTTCCAAACAGATTTCTGGTGTTAGGATCTAAGATTGTCATCTTAGATGACATCTAAGAGATGCCTCATAGCAGATTTACAGCTTAACATCATAATTCTTCAGATTTTATTTTCCTTTCTTTACCAGTAAATCTGAGAACTAATTAGGATATTAATTCTCATTAAGTAAAAAAACTTTTAGCCCAATATTCTAAAGATGAAAATCTACTACATACTACAAGAATAAACACTTTTTTAAATACTTCATTTTACTACGAAAGACACATCTTTCTCATGCACCAAGCTACTAGCTGGGTATTCATAGTTTAGCCTTGGAAAAGCAGCTTGTGTATTCTGATCTACTTTATTATACATGAAGTTTATTCCTCTTTTTAAATCCCACTGCACTAGCCTTTTTTGTATCCCCAAATCTCTCCAATTTCCCCACACTAAGCAGCAGTTTATAGAATCTCATTTAAGTTCCATTAATTTCCACAATAGCTTTCTAGAACTTTTGGGTTCTACTTCTGGAAGAAAAGTATATATAAGCAAATGTGTGCAGAACTAGAGAGAAATTAAAATAACTATCAGTAGAACATTCTAAAATTTCAGCCATGGGGCGCCTGGGTGGCTCAGTCATTAAGCATCTGCCTTCAGCTCAGGTCATGAACCCAGGGTCCTGGGATCGAGCCCCACATCGGGCTCCCTGCTCCGCGGGAAGCCTGCTTCCCCCTCCCTGCTTATGTTCCCTCTCTCACTGTGTCTCTCTCTGTCAAATAAATAAATAAAACCTTTAAAAAAAAATTTTCAGCCATGGATGGTACCTATAGCCTAGAATAACGCATATCACATAATAATAAAAGCCAGAATGACTCCAATAATCAGATAATAAAATGCTGGTGATAATTTTTTTTTTAATGTTGTCAACAGGTAAGGTAGCTAAGAAAGTATAAAATAAAATTTTCCTGGCATTGATTACTCTTGCATTCAGTATTTTGTGCCAAAACCACAGCAATTCTAAAAAAAAGTGTGGAAAGTTAGTGAAATTTTAAACCAATTAGATATATAAGAAGCTTAAGAGATGACAGCAGTCAAACCTACAAAAAAAAAATACACTACATAAATTGTGACATGTGTGGAAGAACTCTGTAGACAGAAATGTTTTAGAAGTGCTACAAATCAGAAGTTAAATAGTAAGAGTTCAATGCAGTTATTTTAACACCAGTACCATATTAAATTTTATTGTCTCATTGTGTAGTTATGATACCCCCACCTCAAATTCAACATGTTTAAATTAAAACAACAACAACAACAACTACCTGGCTCTTCCTCCTGATCTCTATGATATGTAAATGTCATCCCCAGTCTCCTGATAAATTGTATTATAATTCTGAGGCATCATTATTTCCTTTATGTCATCTCAGGCCCCAAACCAATTAGTTGGCAAATCTGACTGATTTTTCCTTCAAAATCTCACTTGTATCCATGCCTATCTTTCCATTCTCATGGTAGCCACCCTAGCTCTGGCCCTTTATTCAACTGCCTGACATCAGAAACCATTCCCCACTCTAACTCGGACGGCTCATTGTTACCAACTTGATTTGGATAAAATACCACCTCACCATTACATGCCAACGCACCCACATCTTAGTCTAGTTTTCAAGAGCTTCTATAATCTGGCCTCCATACATCTTTTTAGTATCATCCATGGTAACTACAGACACTCTCCGTATTAGTTAAACTGATCCACTTGCTAACTCCACACACCACTTACCATCTTCTACCTCGATGTCCTTCACTGATCCATGACTCACTTTGTCTGGGATATCTTCTACCTACCGACCACAGAGCTAAGAAACAAAGATGATTTAAATCCAACCACCTTAATGACCAACTTAGCCTAAATTCCCATACCGTGCTCTACCCTGGTAAGCCCCAGCAGAAAGTGCTCCTTCCCTCTCCTCAGAGATTTTAGACTGTCCTGCCACAAGCATACAGAGCCAGAGCTGGGTCTCACGGATCTCTGTTAACTGTGCTCACTTGGAAGACACGATAATGAATCAATAAGTGTATACTGAATCTATATAAACGAAATTAAGATCTTGGATGATGTTAAACTTGAAGGATTCGGGAGATGAAAAAAACAAGGACGTTAGAATTCAGTGTTAGATATCTCTAAATTAAGAAATATGAGACCCCAACATTTAATTTAAGATTGGAAATACTCCAGACACCTTAATTTATAAGTTTTAGAGTAGAAAGAGTGTTCTGACAATATCGCCACATAACAACCCTTAAAAGTAGATTAAAAATATAAAATTAAATGTTGGGATGCCTGGGTGGCTCAGTAGCTTAAGCGTCTGCCTTTGGCTCAGGTCATGATCCCAGGGTCCTGGGATGGAGCCCCGCATCGGGCTCCCTGCTCAGCGGGAAGCCTGCTTCTCCCTCTGCCTGCCGCTCCCCCCCCCCTTGTGTGTGCTCTCTCTTTCTGCCTCTCTCTCTGACAAATAAATAAATAAAATCTTTTTTAAAAAAATTAAATTAAATGTTGCTTAAAAATATCTACACTTTTATAAAAACTGGCTTTCCAATGAAATGAAAAGCTTCTGTTAAAAAAAGTCAGTTGTAAAAATATGTTCTTCCTTCAGAAGATTCCCTAATGATAATTCATAGAGACTTTTCAAAGAAAACTCAGATTAAACTATGCCATCTGATGCACATTGATAGTTTTTAGGAAAATGGGTTTTTTTTAAAGATTTTATTTATTTATTTGATAGAGCGAGAGAGCACAAGCAGGGGGAACAGTAGAGGGAGAGGGAGAAGCAGGCTCCCCGCCAAACAGGGAGCCCAATGTGGGGCTTGATCCCAGGACCCTGGGATCATGGCCTGAGCCGAAGGCAGACGCTTAACCATCTGAGCCACCCAGGCGCCCCTAGGAAAATGGTTCTTATTTCTATAAAGATACAGATGTGTCAAATGCATTATCATGGGACAGTGTTAAACCTTGCCAATAAAATATGCTTTAATCAACATACATTACATGACTCCTGGTAAGAAAGTTTATTTAACCACCAGAAATGCTACATCATTAGATACAGCCCCAGTAAAAAAAAGTATAACACATAACATATAACCTCTATAACCTATTAGCTCAGATAAAATGAGTTGTGTCTGAAGTACTAAAGCACGAAAAGTATGTTTCAATGAGAAATTTCAAATGGAATTCTCTTATGGTGAAATTCCTTATTTTTATCACTTGGTTACAAGGGGGCTGTGTTTATGCACATACATGTGCATGGGGTCATAGCCTGCAGAATATGCATTTTCTTCTCTCATTCTGTGGGCAGAAATACTGTGTGCCAAATTTGCCTCTGCATTATATAAATGATATGAAGAAGCCAGAATTTGTTAAAGGTAAAAAGTATTCGAGTTTGGAACCGGGAAAAGAGAAGGTAGAATGGATGCCTGCACCTCGGACTGAAGGACATTTGATGGTTGCTTCTCTGGTATCTGTCCTCCCTCGCTCTCTTTCCCCCAAAACTTTACTTTCCGTCAGGCATCCCTGTGGTTCTGAAGAAGGAGACCCTACCCTAGTTCCAGGGGTGGTACAAACTCATCAGTGATCCCAGTAATTCATATAGTCCCTTTGTGGGGGGAAGAGCCAGTCTTAGGATGATAATGACCCCCTCTAAAGACAGAATGATGAAAGGAAATTGGGTCATTGGTGACATTACTGACATTACTAATGAGCCAAAGCAGTAAATCTTGTCTAAATCCGTCCACACTTTGGATTTTTCACTGAAAGAAGTCAGTAAGTTCTCATTATCACTTAGGCTAGTTTGAGATTTTGTTTTCAGATACTGGTCAATGAGAGAATTCTAAAAGATATAAGGATAAATATATTGTTGTGCAATGATTGTAGAAAACATTTGGTGTACAAAAAATTTATCACTCTTTTTAATCTAAGAAAAATCATTAAAATCAGCAAATTCATAGAAGCAGAGATAAAAAAAAATTCACATAACTGGAAATTGTACCTAGGTTTAACAAGAGAATCATCTGAATATTTCATTTTGTTTCCTGAAGTAAAATTACTTACCTGGAAGTGCACTATGTTTGTATTCTATCTTGTGCTGGGGATTCTTCCTAAAAAAAAAGGAGAAATCAAAACTAAGACCTAGTTTTCCAATCACTAAATATTAGTAGGACTATTTAAATTAAACTAGAACAAGAACAACAACAAAAATAAACAAGAACACTCACTAACCTACAAATAAAATTAGGCCCCAGTAAGCCTCTTATTGAAAAGCATTCACTTTTTTTGTTAACTATGGTCACCATGCTGTACAAAGCATTTACTTTTTTTTTAAGAATTTATTTATTTGAGAGAGAGAGCATGAGCAAGGGGAGAGGCAGAGGAAAAGCAAGAAGCAGACTCCCTGCTGAGCAGGGAGCCCGACATGGGGCTGATCCCAGGACCGTGGGATTATGACCTGAGCCGAAGACAGATGCTTAACTGACTGAGCCACCGAGGCACCCCCCAAAGCATTTGCTTTTTAATTACAACATTTATTAAGTGCCTATTACAGTCCAGGCATATTTCTAGATGCAAAGTTATACTGGTGAACCAGACAAAAGTTTTTCCCTCATGACTTACTGGAGAAAAACAGTATGAGATGAAGTACAATATATCATATTCCCAAAATATGATATACTGTATTTCTAAAATGTCAATGCCATACATCACATATATAAAAATACAAATGTATAATAGTGTATAAAACATAGAACACAAAGTATCAAATATGTGTGTGTATGTATGTGTTTGTAATGTCTAAAAGGATACTTTTAGGGTCTTCTTGAATCCAAAGACAAAAGCATCTAAGTCATGTCTCTAAAGATCCTCAATTGTTAGGAGAAAACAAAAGTCAATTTGCATTGAGAAATTTATACGACATATTCCAAAGTCATACAGAACCTACTGTTTGGATATCTATTTTTGATTTTATGTACCTATGAGCTCTTCTATTATTTTACTAGTTAAATGAGTGTTGGGGTACACTATATATAAAGCATTCTCCAGATAATGCAAAACTGTCCAGGCAGCAAAAATCCAAAGCAGTAACTGGTCGATCATGATCCACTTGATGGGGATCTCTCTTGGGGGACTGACACAGGAGAGCTGGGGTACACTGAAAATAGGTATGTGCTGAAGTGCACAGCTCATACAAAGCTGTTGTGAGGATTCATGAAGAATACAGAGCAAGTCCTTAGTCCAAGGACGTGATAGGTTGTAAGTAATTAATGTTAGCCATTGACACATCCATCATTGGTTCAATAAATAGTCATGGGGCACTAATTATATGTCAGGCTCTGTGTCAGGTGTCAGAGACATTTCTTATTGCTAATATCTCTTCGTTTTGGGGATCACTTTTCATACACTGTGAGCCTTTAACACAGTACAAAACTGCAACCACACAGTTAATTAGGGTCATAACTCAACAGTTTCAAAAAGTGGAAAAAGATTCTACAAAAGATTGTGCATTTGGAATAATTAACCCAAATCTGACCTCTTAATGGAAAAGACACTTCAAAGTTAAGAGAAAGAAACTGGACAACTTCAATGTGGCCAAGAGAGCTGCACGTGAACAAAGCTGCAGGGACGATTTGTGGGAAGACTGACTTGTTGAATGCAGTCTTTATGAAAATACAATTAATGCTGGACTTCAGTGGAGGAGGAACAGAAACATGAGGGACAGGGACATTAATACCAAAGTTATTCTTCATCAGTAACCTAGAAAAAGATTGTTGGTCATTTGAGAGTATTTTTGGTAACCTTTTAAAAAAATCTTTTTGTGTGAGTGTGGTAAAATTAAATACACTGGTAGCTTTTTGTTTTGAAAAAAATGTCAAACCTACTGGTAAGTAGCAAGATTAGTACACTAAAATTCCATATACCTCTGTGAGATTCTTCAAGTGTTAACAATTCTATACAGATGCCCCATTGTTGTTATTACTATTACTATTTATAGTCTTCTGAGATTTAAAATCTTTTGGTCCTTTTTAATATATATATTTTTCAGGTTCCAAGCAGTCCTAACTTTTTCCACTTTGCCCTTAATAATTAAGAAAAAATTTATTGAACAGTTAAATATGGTCTTAATTGTTTGCTACTACAGCCTCTTTCAAAGGCTGCTTTTAGAAAGTCTCAAGTAAGTGAATGTCAGTCTTTAAAAATAAGTACAGAAATAGACAGAGGGCCTGAATAGAATTTTTCCAAAGAAGACATATGGATAGCCAACAGACACATGAAAAGATGCTCACCATCACTAATCATCAAGGAACTGCAAATCAAATCCACAATGAGATATCACCTTACACCTGTCAGAATGGCTAAAATCAAGAACACAACAAATAACAAGTGTTGGTGAGGAGTGGAGAAAAAGGAACTCTTGTGCACTGTTGGTGGAAATGTGAATTGGTGCAGCCACTGTGGAAAACAGCATGGAGGTTCCTCAAAAATTAAAAACAGAAATACCATATGATCCAATAATTCTACAACTGGATATTTACCCAAAGAAAACAAAAACACTAATTTGAAAGGATATATGCACCCCTATGTTTACTGTAGCATTATTTATAATTGCCAAGATATGGAAGCAACCTAAGAGTCTGTTGATAGACAAATGGATAAGGACGATGTGGTGTGTGTGTGTGTGTGTCTGTCTGTCTGTCTGTCTGGAATATTATATAGCCATAAATAAGGATGAGATCATGCCATTTGCAACAACATGGATAGCCCTAGAGGAAATTATGCTAAATGAAATAAATCAGACTGAGAAAGACAAATACCGTATGATTTCACTCATATGTGGAATCTGAAAAAAATCCAAAAGAATATAAACAAACAAACAAAAGCAGAATCAGACCTATAAACACAGAGAACAAACTGATGGTTGCCAGAAGGGAGGAGAGTGGGAGGATGGGGAAAATGGGAGAAGGAGAGTGGGAGATATAGGCTTCTGGTTATGGAATCAATAAGTCATGGGAATAAAACACACAACATAAGGAATACACTCAATGATATTGTAATAGGTTATATGGTAACAGATGGTAGCTACCCTTGTGGTCAGCATAGCATAATATATAAACTTGTTGAATCACTATGTTGTACACCTGAAACTAATGTAACTTGTGTGTCAATTACACTTATATAAAAAAAAAAAGTACAGAAAATGGATCCAAGGAGTTAACAGAGACTCAAGTACAGTTTATGCACCAAATACCAGTTAAAAGACTGCTGATAACAGTTATCACCACCAGAGAGACTGAAAGTGAGAATAACTGTTTTTAAAGGCAAATGGGGTGAGGGCAGGGGTACTGATTCAACCTTAAGGTTGCAGAAGATAGTTCCCCCTTCTCTATTATCTTGAAACACATCCACAATGGCACTCACAAACCCCACCTACATAATCTAACCTCACATACTGCCTAGGAAAAAGGCAAACCACTTCAGAATAAAAGATAAGGAAAAAAGTTTTACACTTGTATATTCCGAAAAGGAAGAGCAGAAAAGTGTATTTTGAAATTTTGTACTCAGAAAAGGAAAAGATTTTCAGCTCCATGGACAGATTTTCATCTGCCTTGTGGGGGGGGGCGGGGATGTTTCTAAGGCTCTGATAATAGTTTCCATCCTTTCCTAGGAGAACTTGCTATTTTCATAAAAAGACAAGTATACAGGCGCCTGGGTGGCTTGGTCAGTTAAGTGTCTGCCTTCGGCTCAGGCCATGATCCCAGGGTCCTGGGATCGAGCCCCACATCGGGCTCCCTGCTCGGTGGGAAGCCTGCTTCTCCCTCTGCCTGCCACTCCCCCTGCTTGTGCTCTCTCTCTGTCAAATGAATAAATCTTTTTTTTTTTTTTTTTTAAGATTTTATCCATTTATTTGACAGAGAGAGAGACAGCGAGAGAG
>NC_138378.1:74656830-74663678 GCF_054177405.1 Leptonychotes weddellii | reverse complement strand
CCACCGCAATCAGGTTCCTGAGATACTGACTGGTCAGCATCACCAGACACTTAGCTCTAGTCAGTCAATCATGCAAGGAACACAGGAACACACAGTCCTTCACAAATGCTTAAGAGATAGATGCCACTGTGTCTTGGATCTGTTCTCATCTGGCTGGATGAACTTTGGATCACTGGCATTGCTATGGAAGGGGCTCAGGTTTCAGGCTCAGAAGAGCTGATTAGGAATTCAAACTATACCTTTTATTGGTTGTGTGATTCAGGCAAAGTCCTATAAACCAAGTCACCATTTACTTATCTGTAAAGCAGGGATAATACTGCTTAGCTCACACAGGGCTGTTCCAAAGGTTAAATGAAGTAATATGCATAAACACTTGTAGGCTATTAAGTATATTCCACGTGTCAGCTATTTTTATAGAAACAGAAATTAATTTTACTTTGAGATAGCCAACAACGTTTGGAAACTCTGTGTGCCAGTAAAAGTAATTATCAATTAAAAAGTGCATGTGGACTGAAAAAAATAAAAAATTTTAAGTCTATTAAATAATAAAATATAGGGAAAAAGTACTTTCCAATTAATACTAAATAGCTGAATTTTGTTTTTAATAATATGTATTATTATGACTGAATATTTTCCCCATCATACTTCACATTTTTATGGAATATTTTCTCTTTAAGATTTTTTTATTTGTCAGAGAGGGAGAACACACACACAACAAGCAGGGGGAGCAGCAGGAAGAGGGAGAAGCAGACTCCCCGCTGAGCAGGGAGCCCCATATGGGACTTGATCCCAGGACCTCGGGATCATGACCTGAGCCCACGGCAAACGCTTAACCGACTGAGCCACCCAGGCATCCCTATGGAATATCTTCTAACATTCACCTGTGCATATCTCAGTTGCAAAAATCAGTCATTTCATAACAAGGCAGAATGTCTTTTTCATATAACCCTGGGTTAGGGCTAAGTGGCAGTTTTGTACAGCTCTTTGGCGGCATATGAGCATTTGAAATAACTTTCAAGGATAATGCCAAATTCCACCCAGGACTTTTCCTAATACTAAATGGAAACACTCAGAGTTCATTCATAAAAGATTTACATCCATCTTTTTCACAATGGCATTTTCTGTAACTTAGCAGGCCTCAAAGTTCTTTCTGAGTTGGTTTTTTTTTTTTTTTTTGCATTACTATTACTTATTAATGGTAATCTTTGGTTTCTAAACATAACACTATACACCCATAACCACACCAGGGTTTCAGGAGCCATTATATTGTAAAATATACATTTTCCAAAAAAAATTCTGATTTTAATGATATTGGTATTGGAATAAATACATATCTGAAGAAAAACACTCCAGGAAGAGTGTCTGTAAAATGTCTATAAATTTGCTAAGGCCCTGAGATAGGAAACAAGCTAGGGTATTTGGAAAAACATATAGATTTATAAAGCTCAAAGAGAATGAATGAGAAAGAAAACAGTAGGAAATGAAGTCAGAGAAGGACTTGTAAGCTATGGTAAAGAGTTTCGTGGGAAAGTACTGGGAGATTTTGATTAAGAAAACATGATATGACTTAATTTTAGAGAATTATTCTGGTTGCTTATGGAAAATGAACCACAGGAAGGCAAGAGGAGAAACAAGGGTTATCAGTTAAGAAGCTACTGCAGTACTTCAGAGGTAAGATGTGGTGGTTATGACTACAATGGTAGAGGTAGGGGAAGAGAGAAGTGCTCAGGGTCCTAATATATTTTCAAGGGTGAAATGGCAAGAACCACTGATGGACTGAATGAGTGACATGAAGAAAAGAGAAAAATCAAGGCTGTTTCTAGGTTTGAGGCCTAAACACTGTGTGAATGGTGAAGTCATTTACACAGGTGGAGAACACTTGGGAAAGAGTTGTTTTCATGATAAAAATCCAGAGTTCTATTTCAGATGTAGTAAGTTTGAACTACCTATTTTACAACCAAGTGTACGAGTCTGGAGCCATTTAATTGAATCAGATGCCACCAGGAGTAAGAACAAATATAGAGAAGGGTCTCACTCAGGGAACTGAGCCCTGTGGCTCAGTGATAATTACAGGTAGGGAAAAAGAAGAGGAGGTAGCAAAGAAGGCTAAGAAAGAACAGACCAGGAATATGACCGGTCTGGCTTTATGGACATGAATAAATTGCTCTCTGCTCTGGATATTGCCATTACTCAGTGTAAGACCCTTGAACACAAATGATCCAACCTCTGAGTTTCCCATGTTTTCATGAGGAATTGAAGCCCAGTAAAATAAAATGACAAGCAAAGTTATGCTGCAGAGTTGGTACAACCATCTAGAACCCAAGTCCACTGACTTAAAAAACACATTATCTCTCCACCATAAAGAGCTACCTAAAGATTAACTAGGCAATGGTAACAAGAACAGAATCATACTTTTTATTTTTGTTTACTTCCAAAGAAGTAACTTAATACCCAAAGTAACTTAATTAAGTAACTTAATACCCAAAATTTTAAATGAACCTGAAGCACTATTTTACATCCGCTTCTGTAATACTGACCATAGCATGTTGGATGCTCAATATTTGCTCAGTGAATAAGTGATCATACTATATTTTTGTTTTCATTCCAAAATATCTTGCATTTTTGAAAGTCAACATCTATTTTAAAACCAAAGCAAAAGCACGAATCCTATGTTATCAAATATCTAAGTCCCAAAATTTAGAGGAAAAAGAAGAGCTAGTAAATATGGTCTTTATTAAATAATAAAAGAGTAAACCAGAATAAGATAATACAAAGTAGCCAATTTGTTAATTGAACATGATTACCTTTACTACCCATGCCAAAATAACTCTGAAAATTCTTACACATACATGCAATTAATACTATACGTAACAAAAAAAATCAAATTTGTTCTCATTATGAAAATAGGTGCATATTCAAATAAAGGAGTAAGAAAAACAAAACCACAAGACATTCCAATACATTTTTTCAAGGCTACATAAACATAATTGATGTCATTACTACTATTTCTAAATGAAGTTTAAAAAAAAAATTATAGCCAAGTCTTATGTAAAACTGCATAGCTAAGCCTGTGTATGTAGTCTAAGATACTTTCTTCTAAGATGATATTCTTATACATGATTAAAGAACTGCAAGCATGGCAGACAATGATAGGTTATTTCCTCTATATGCAGATCCTATAAAAATGGATTAAGATTCTAACAACTTTGATTATTCTTAACTATAAATAAAATAATTGAGACAATTGGGTGGCTCAGTCGGTTAAGCAGCTGCCTTAGGCTCAGGTCATGATCCCGGGATCCTGGGATTGAGCCCCACATCGGGCTCCAGGCTCCCTGCTCCCTGCTTCTCTGCCTGCCACTTCCCCTGCTTGTGCTCGCTCACTCTCTTGCTCTGTCTCAGAAAAATAAATAAATAAAATCTTTTTAAAAAAATGATTGATGGCCTCACATGATTGATTCTGGGAATCTCAACTACCAGACAACTAGAGTTTCCCTATTAAAACCTATTTATTTTGCCTCACATAAAATAATATGGATTTACGTTAAACACACATTCTTAATTTTTATGAAGCAGCTCCCAAAAATCAGTATCTTCTGGTCTGAAGTATACATCTGCACATATGATCAATTAAGATAATATTGCAATAATTTGGAACACTTTTCAAAAATAAAAGAGAGGTGCCTGGGTGGCTCAGTCGATTGAGCGACTGACGCAGGTTATGATCTCAGGGTCCTGAGATCAAGCCCCATGTCAGGCTCCAACCTGGGTGTGGAGCCTGCTTGAGATTTTCTTTCTCCCTCTCCTTCTCCCCAACCCCCACCCCGGCTCATGTGCACATGCACACGCACTCTCTCTAAATAAAAAATATAAATAAATTAAAAAGAGGAAATAGCAAAAAATTTTAGATCATAGCTATAAATTTGGATCAGCAAATAACAAAAGATAATGAATTTACTATCAAATATATTTTTTAGAAAATGAATTATGCTTGTTGCAAAACACTGTGTTCTTTCAACTACACAGATCACGTTGCAGATTCATTACAGTGAGAGCACTTACAGTTGATAACTAATACACTTCCTTACGTCATCCCTCTTAGAAGGTATTATAATTAAAAAAATAAAAAGTAGGTCATTAGCTTCCAAAAAAATCAAGGCATCAACATTTGCATTGCATTAATACATACCTGCCTTAAGTTTTTAAGTCCGAGGCAAATGTATGTGTTTGACTTTACATTTTTACACTAAACTGGTTGAAGATGGATTCCATTCATTTTAGTGTGTATATATTCTAAAGTTAGAGCCTAATTTAACAAACAAGAACAGGAGTAACGCACTGCATAAAATCCTATTACACACCAGAGGAAGTGAATGAGTCAGAGGCAGGCACAACAATCACTGGGTTATATTAGACCATTAAGTATCTAATGTTCTAATTCAGACAAGTACCTTAAGCTAATCAAATGCATTAAACTGAGCAAGTCTTCTGACAGACTATAGTGTACGGCACAAAAGGAATAAATCAGATTTATTAATGGGCAAGATACTTAAAATGACAACATTAACTAGTTCTTTCATATTACCATTTTTTCAGGTTGATTTAATTTTGTGAGGTTTAAAAATTATAATGTCAGAAAATTTTAGTAATGCCTGTAGTCTAGAAAAGAATAAAATTTAATAATTAAATATCTTTTTTAAACATCAACCTCTTATATGGGCTTTAGGAATCTTTATTTTTACTATAGCATGCATTTAAAATGTGATTCATATCTGTTTTCTGAATGGCTGAAAATGAAATATATCCATATATGTGTACTTTGGTATTTTCATATTTGCTCTATCGTGATAAAAACTTTGACCATAGACAGCAATACTTGGAAATACAGTATCATATAAATTTAGGTAGCTGACATAGTATAAAACTGTGATTATTTAGTATACTGTACACAATTGAGATAACGTATATATTTCAAAAAGAGAAACTGAATTGCACACATTTAAGGGATTAGAGGGTAAAACTGGAAAGCAAAAACAAACAAAAAACAAAAAACCAACTCAGTATTTCACTTGAGAGACTGTTTTTACTTGAGAATAATTCTTATCCTGTTTCGTGAAGGCAAATTTTCAAAGATAAAAAGCAAATAAAAGTGTTTCAGCCATAGATTTCATCTCCCTTCCAAATGCGTCAACCATCATGGAAAACAGGCTTATCATGGCTCTACTTTTAGAATACATATATGTTTTTTACTTCTGTAAATACAATAATTTCTGGCTGATTTTTGTGGGTTATTTTATGATCTGTGAGACTTCTGTATTTTTCTTCTGTGGCTATAGGAAAAATCTAGCATGCATTTACATTAAAACTTGCTTTTAAGTAAACCAAATTAGAACATTTTATCATTCTAATACAGTAGGCTTATATTCTAGCACTGTAGCAATAAAAATCTAGTCCCAAGATGGAATCACTCCTGCCTGGGGTGGCAGGTCAGCAAACCAACACTTAGATAACTTTCAAGTCCCTATAAATGCTCTCTTTGACCCAAAACACAATATATCCAGTCTGCCAACCCCCAAATGCCATACCAACTCTGGGCTCTATACTTACTTCCTTGTTTTTTCTCACCTCAGATAAGGTTGACTCTGTGGCCCCAGCTAATCAGATATTTTCTATTATTCTCTTCCTTGTTCTTTATTCTTGGTTTCCCACCTTCTGACCTATTCTGCATCCTGGGATGGAGCCCACTGTGGGCTCCCTGCTCAGCGGGGAGTCTGCTTCTGTCCCTCCCACCACTTGCATAGTGCACACATTCACACTCGCTCTCTCTCCCTCTCTCAAATAAATAAATATTTTTTAAAAAATGATATATTCTTGCAAATCAACATTGTTAAAGAGTAAATTGCTAAAACTAAAGTGATGTTATATTATCATCAATGACATCTACTAGATCATGTTTTTTGCCTAAATAATAATAATAAGGTGTCAAGAAAGAGTATATAACTATATATCATGCTTCCATAACTAGGGTTTCTTCTATTGTTTTGAAAATCTGAAAAATTCACAATTTCTTCAATCAAAGTAACTTATCTAGAGGTTTTTTTTAACTCCAAAAAACTCAAAACTTTGCCATTTGAATAAAAAACAAACACTGTTAATACTTTAGAAAGCCACGAATAGGGGTGCCTCGGTGGCTCAGTCAGTTAAGCATCTGCCTTTGGCTCAGGTCATGATCTCCAGGCCCTGAGACTGAACCCTGCATCAGGCTCCCTGCTCAATGGGGAGTCTGCTTCTCCCTCTCCCTCTGCCCCTCCTCCGTGCTTGTGCTCTCTCTCTCAAAAAAATAAATAAAATCTTAAAAAAATAAATAAAGGAAGGAAGGAAGCCAGCCAGTCAGCCAGCCATGAATAACAATGGTGTAGTCAGGCCCTGACACAGAGAAATGCTGGAATGGAGGAGGGAAGAGAGTTGGTTTTCATCTCACTGGCTTTAGAGTCTTAGTCAACTCATTAACCTTTCTTGTTCCCGCTCCTTTATTTGTAAAACAGTAGTCAGGGTAAGCGATCATATCTAACGTTCTCCAAGAGTCTCTCTGAACTGTAATTAAAATTAACAAGGGAGGGGCGCCTGGGTGGCTCAGTCGTTAAGCGTCTGCCTTCGGCTCAGGTCATGATCCCAGGGTCCTGGGATCGAGCCCCGCATCGGGCTCCCTGCTCCGCAGGAAGCCTGCTTCTCCCTCTCCTGCTCCCCCTACTTGTGTTCCTTCTCTCGCTGTGTCTCTCTCTGTCAAATAAATAAATAAAAATCTTAAAAAAAAAAAAAATTAACAAGGGAAAAAATCTTCAGATTTT
>NC_138378.1:74643280-74656730 GCF_054177405.1 Leptonychotes weddellii | reverse complement strand
CTCTCTTGAAGAGATTGATGACATGGAGGCAGCAATTTTTGACATTATTTTTGACAGTATTTGACATTTGATTATTCTTAGGAAGGTTTTGTATTTTACATTCATTCTTTTCAAGAATAGGCACATTTGGATTTTGCTTCTGGGAAGGACATAGGACATCATGGCAGGCCAATATCTTAACAACTAGGAAAAAAACTCTGATAAACTGTAAAAATTATTTTTATGACAGAACTGTGGGAGCAATGAGAATTTTGGATTATCTAAAATTCCGGAGAAAAAGCCCTTCCTAGGTTATCTGACAATCACTGGCTGTTTTCTTCCCTAGAGGTCTTTGCCAATTCTTGGTGTGGGCTAAAGAATAAGATTTGAGTCATTTGGAGGAACTCTAGTTGAGGAAAGAGAAACTTGCAGAGCTTTTCATGGTCTCATGGGGTTGTCATGACAATCTGAAAACTAAAAGAACCCCAAACACAAGGCTGATTCTTCCTAAGAAATAACTGCTGAGTTCCTGGAAAGTATGAGAGGTTTAAGGTCTGTGTCTGAAACTTCAAAATGGTAGAATGAAATCTCTAATTCATATCGTGTTTCAGAGATGAAGTCCCACTAGGGAGAAAGGATCTGCAACAAACACATAACTAGTCTCCTCTCAAGAAATGTGCCAGATTTTAGGATGTATGGGTGGTAGCCTAATATCCAAAGGGAAGTATCAGAGCTAAGAAGACAGAGACCTGCTTTTCTGTCAAAAGTCTAGACAAGTCATGCCAAAGAAACATGGACAAACCAAAAGCAGACTGAGTTTTATTAAAATAACAACATAGGTATTACTTACCCAAATCTCTGACTGGACAGAGATGACTACCCCCATCTGCCAAACAGGGAGGGGGGGCCTCACTGATGGAAGATAACATGCATAAAATGCAATATCTGAAATTATGAAATCTGTGGATAGGTTTATCAGCAGCTTAGACCCATGAGAAGAGAGAACTGCTGAGCTCTAAGACAAGCAACAGCAAATATCCAATCTGAAGCACAGAGGTAAAAAAAAAAAAAAAAAAAAAAAGAATGGAAGGAATAAAATAATATATAAGAGACATATAGGACATAGTCAAAAGACTTAACATGGTTAATTTGAGAAGAATGAGGGAAGACATAGAATGGGGGAGAACGATATCTGAGAGATGAGATAATAGCTAAGCAATCTCCTCAAACTAACAAAGACAACAACCTGCAAAAAAGCTCAATGAACCCCAAACAGGATGAATGTCAAAAAAAATCATACCTAAACACATGTTAGTTAAACTGTTGAAAGTAAAAGAAATGAGGGGCACCTGGCTGGCTCAGTTGGTAGAACATGAGACTCTTAATCTTGGGGTCGTGAGTTTGAGCCCCATGTTTAGGGTCGAGTTTACCTTAAAAAAAAAAAAAAAAAGCAATGATAAAAATCTTAAAAATGGCCAGAGGAAAGCCATGTTAATTTCAAAGCAACAATAAGACAAACAAGTAACTTTCAACAGAAACTATGGATGCAAGAGTCAATGGAATGTCTTTAAAGTGATAAAAAAAAAAAAAAAGCAAAGGTGCCAAGCTAGAATTCTACACCCAGTGAAAAGAGCCACCAAGCAATCGATCATTCAGGACATATTCAGACACATAAAAGCTGAAAAAATCCTTTCCCACAAGATTTTCACTAGAGAAATACTAAAAGACGTTCCTAAGACTAAGAAAATGATCCCAGATTAAAGGATAAAACTTCAGAAATAAAAGAAGGCCACCCAAAATGATAAATGTGTCAATAAATATAAGAGAATGCTGATGCTTAAAATTTAAGAAAACAAGAGCAATGCCTTACAAGTTAACATGTGTAAAGGTAAAAATTGTGACAGCAATATTTTTTTAAAAGGGCAGAGGAGGAAGTAAATGGACTTAAACTGATAAAAGATTACTGTTCTGTTTCAGAAGTGGTAAAAGAATCACAGTATGGTAGACTGTAGTAAGTCAGTGATGCCTATTAAAGTCAAATGTAACTACTGAAAAAAAAGAATTTATAAATAAAAAATTAATGGAGGAGAAAAAAATGGAATGACATCATTTGCTTAATCCAAAAGAGGTCAGAAAAAGAATAAAGGAACAAGGAATATATGGGACAAATAGAAAACAAAGAGCAAAATGGCAAAATTAAACTTAAAAATATCAGTAATTGTATTAAATATAATTGACTAAACAATCCATTGAAAAAGCAGACTATCAGGCTGGATTAAAAATAAAACCAATGGGGCGCCTGGGTGGCTCAGGCATTAAGCGTCTGCCTTCGGCTCAGGTCATGATCCCAGGGTCCTGGGATCAAGCCCCGCATCAGGTTCCCTGATCCGCGGGAGGCCTACTTCTCCCTCTCCCGCTCCCCCTGCTTGTGTTCCCTCTCTTGCTGTGTCTCTCTCTGCCAAATAAATAAATAAAATCTAAAAAAAAAAATAAGAAAAAAACAAAAGTAAAAATAAAACCAGTAAACCAATTATATGCCATTTGTAAGAGACATGCTTTAAATATAAGGACAGAAGTTGAAAATAGAAGGATGAAAAATATTATCACACAAACACTAACCAACAGAATCTGGAGCAGCTGTATTATATCACACAAAATAGGAGTTCTACTTCTGGTAATGACAGAGGAGATGTATCAGACCAAACCTCCCACAGGAAACAATTATACTCTGTTAAAAGTATAAAAACAATAATCTTAAGGAAATGGATAGCTACCAAAAGCAGGCAAAAACCAGAAAGGAGTCCACACAGGGAAAAAGAGAGCAGCTCTGAGTGAGTTTCCCATTTTTAAGGCTTTTCCACTGAGGAAAGACCACAGTTGGTGCATTAAGAAAAACTGACAGAATTAAGAGAAGAAATAGACAAACCTACAATTACAGTGGAGAGTCTCACATCCTTTTCTCAGTGACTAATAGAACAACTACAGAAAAAAATCAGCAGATAATAAATATATGAACCACACTAAAACTATCTGCCCAAATTGACAACTACAGAACCTTATTCCCCAAATCACAGAATATATATTTCAGTGCACCTAGTATGTCCCAACAAAAATAGACCATCTGCTGGACCAAAACCAAATCTCAATAAATTTTAAATTCTAAAAAATGTTATATGACCACATGAAAATAACTATAAATCAATAATAACAGTATATCTAGAGCAATCCCTAAATATTTGTAAATATTAGACAAAGTAGACTTTACAGCAAGAAGCATTTTAGTGACTAAGAGGGACATGATATTCGTAAGACCAGACAACTTTTACAATTTTTAGAAATGATATCTGATCAGGTCTCTAGTTCTAATTACCAATTATTAGGAAATACAGTAGAACATACTGAATGACAATTTGGTAATGCAGTTAGCAAAATCCAGACAATCAGACACTCCTCAGAACAAATGATTGCTTTCTTCAACAAATATATTGCAAGAAAAAAAAATGAAGAGGAACCTATTGATTAAATAACTTAAGAAGCATGGCCACCTTTTGCCATATATGGACCTTAACTGGATCCTAATTCAAAGAAAAAAATTTTTAAAGGAAGAGAGAGAGAGAGAATGAAAGAAAGAAAGAAAGAAAAAGAGAAAGGGAGAAAGAAAGGAAGAAAATGCAACTATAAGAGGACTGGGATGCCTGACAGGATCTAAATGATATTTGTTTAATAATGGTGTCATAGCATATTTTTATAGTCTTTATCTTTTAGTGATACCCATGAATAAAATGGGATGAAAAGATACAATATCAAGGGTTTACTTCAAAATAATCTAGGCGTAGAGGTAGCAGGTGGAAGAAAGGGAAGTATAGATGAAACAATACTGGCCAAGACTTGAAAATGAGTTATGGCTTCATTGGAACTTGTTCTACATTAACCCCACTTGTGTAGATGTATAAAATTCTGCATTACAAAAGTTCCCTAAAATATTCCCTAAAAATGAAAAGGTATATGGCCATTGTGCCACGAGCTGTGAAAGGCTGTCTTATTTTAAAAAGATAGAGAGAGAGACACACACATTTGTTCTGCAAGTAAACTCACTCAACATTGTTTCATCGGTACTTGGCATTTGAAGATTCTTTGGATAATATGTGATGAATGAATAAACGGGAGCAAGGAATTAGTTACTTCAAGGGGGTGTATGTGTGTGAAATTTTCCTAATTAATAATGATACTGAGTACTTTTTCATAAGTTTATTCACCTTAAGGAAATTCACCATTTCCTTTTGGACAAAAAGCCTGTACATGTCACTAAGAGAAAACCAACAGCAATTCGTAAGTCTTCTTTCTGTATTCTGGATATATGCCTACTGTCAGTTATGTGGTTGCAATCTTTTTTCTCACCCTGTAGTTTATCTTCACTCTCTTAATAGTGTCTACTGATGTATAAAAAAATCTTAATTTTAATGTAGTCAAATAATTAAATGCTTTCCATATTAGCTATTGCTTTTTATATCTTGTTCTAAAAAACAATTCCTAGTCTGGGATCATGAAATAATATTCTTATACATATCTTTAAAGCTTTATTGTTTTTTTCCTTTCACGTTTAGTTCTATGATCCATCTGGAATCCAGTTTTTGACTATGGTATGAAATAAGGTTCCAATTTTCCTTCTCCAGATAGATACCCTTACCTCAATAAAATTAGTTTTAAAAATTCATACTTTTATCAATGCCTGCAACGCCCCTTTTTCATGAATATGTCACCTGTATATGCATAGGTCTACAAGATGTTCTGCTGGAATGAAACATAGCAATTTTCAAATAATTCTTTTTTAAAGATTTTTTTAAATATATTTATTTGACAGAGACACAGTAAGAGAGGGAACACAAGCAGGGGGAGTAGGAAAGGGAGAAGCAGGCTTCCCGCGGAGCAGGGAGCCCCATGTGGGGCTCGATCCCAGGACCCTGGGATCATGACCTGAGCCGAAGGCAGACACTTAACGACTGAGCCACCCAGGCGCCACCCCCCTTTTATTTTTTTGCTCCCTGCTGCGATTCCGACGGTTGACCAGGTTTGGAAACCGTAGGCCTGCAGCTCAGCCGAGCCTGGAAGCCAAGCCAGGTATGGAGGCACCTCAGCTGCTAGAAGCGAGAGCCAGAACTGTTTGCAGGATCGCATTCAGGATGCTTCGAGGAAGCGCAGTCTCTCTCTGACCTCTCTTTCTAAAGAACAGCGTCAAGGGCACTCGAAGGGCAAACAAAATAGAAACAGAGGGACTGGCGGGGAGATAACTGGCCTCACAGGTGTTCTGGCACAAGGTAGGGCTTTTTTCTTTTTTCGATTTTTCTTTCCAAGCTCAGAAGATTATTCTGCCTTCTTACTGAAAACCACAATCATAGAAATAGTGACAACTTCAAACAGACCAGTAGCTTCGGTAAACTGTTCCAAATTTATCTAAGAAAGATGGCTGTCTGGAATTAAAGCTCTCTAAGATTGGAATCACTTCTTTGCTTGGTAGTTTGATTTATTTCAAGTTCATTCATTCATTGAACAAAGTTGCAGATACAAGGATAAAACAGTCCTTGCTGTCAAGAAACTCACTGTCTAGAGGAGATGCCATTCCAGTAAAGAAACAAACACAATCTCGTAAGATAAATTCTACTGTGCAAGATACAGACAGGCAAAAGATTCTATGAAAGGAAAGAGGAGAAGGCACTCTTCTTTTAGGATCAAGTTTCATGTGTTGGCAAGAATGGCAGAGTGGTAAGAGTTGAGGAAAGCAGAGATAACGTCCTGAATTGATTTATGTCACACTAAGGAGTCTGGATAGAGTGTACAAGGGATAGCATCGACAGCTTTTCAGTTATCTGATTTGCATTTTGGAAAGTTAGAAATGAGGAACAATATCAGGCATTTACAAGGTTAACTCAACAGTTTATAATTATCTAAAAGAAACATTATAATCTTATTAACAAAATGAAAACCTACTATCTATGGAAGTTTAAAGACTAAAAGGCTTGAAGTGAGAAGCTGCCTGCAATTTCTTCTGAATATACAACAGAGATTGAGAAAAGGAGGACAACCTAACATTTCAGGTGTACATACCTATAACAAGATGCTCCATAGGGACATTCAGGTCGGTCATCAGCCTCATCTTGACACATGACTTGTACACCTCCATAATCACTATCACCAGGGTGACTGAAGTGTTGAAAATGAACAGGATTCTTCCTATGAGGGTGGCAAATATACTGTCAGAAAAAATAATTAATAGGGTATACTAGAGTTCTAGATATACTACAAAAAATAATTAATAGGATATAGCAGGAAACCAAGCAATACACATCTAATTATTCCAGAAATTGAACCAATGTGTTACATTGTTAAAAATAAAGCTCATGACATCTGGTTGGTACAGAACCCTCACGGTAGCAAAATAAAAGCATCTTGGTGATTCAAAAGCACAATTAGAAAAATATAAAGGAGAAGCACAAGTATAGTAAGATGCCTTAAACACAACTTACAATTCTCTTGAGAGTTAAATTATATACTACAACTATTTATGAGGCCATCTTTCTAATACCTAAATAAGACATTAAATAAGTAGACATTTAGGTCTGGGTGATTCAATTCTCAAGTCTGGATTCCCTAGTTCATGTCCTTGCATTAATCAGTATGTCTACATATGAAACATTTAATTTCCCCACTGTATCTTGAAAGCCTCTAGCAAGATTTGCAGGACTGAATACTGAGAAAGTGTAAACAAGTAGAAACATAACAAAGCTCTTAACCTTTAGGCCAATGTGTTTTACTAGGCTTTTAATACACATATACTACATAGCTACCTCCTACAGAAATAACGGAATTCTGTGCTACCTGTAATTTCATTTTACCTGTAGCAGCTTGCCCCATACATGCAAGATGTCCTCTTGATCTTGTTTTCTTCAGAACCTTGTGCAACTGAGTCAGTTGCCTTTGCATGCAAAGTTTCAAGATTGGAGAGATCAGAGCTGGACTCAGGAGGAGATCCTTGAGACTCCTCATGAAAGGACTTGTCCTGGGCACTCAAGTGACTCTCAGAACAGCTCATCTCCTCGCCTTCTTTACTTTGTGTTCCTTTCACAATACTTTTATGTTCAGGAACCTTACCAAGTTCCTCTATTGGGATTTCATTTCTCTGTATACTAGCCTTCATATCATTCACCTCTACATTACTTAACGAGATTGCAGAACATGACTTTGGCATTGCCTACAAAGACAAATCAGAAAAAAGATATTACAAATAAATATGTTTTAAAAGAAATATGTAAACTTAAGTAAAAAGGTGTGAAACTGCAAGATTCATTCAATATATATGTTTTTAAAACTTTAAGATTCACATTTTAAAGTTATTAAAAATGCCATTTTCCGTATCTGTAATTTGGTAACTTTAAAACAATCTACAGTTATTAGAAAAAGAATATACAGGGGTGCCTGGCTGGCTGAGTCAGAAGAGCATGTGACTCTTGATCTTGGGGCTGAGAGTTTGAGCCCCATGTTGGGTGTAGAGATTACTTTAAAAAAAGAGAATCTTTAAAAAAGAAAAGAAGAAAAAAAAAGAAAATATATAGCTGTATCAAACCTTTACAATCACATCAAACATTCACTGAAAAAGAACCAGAAAAATACAAATGAAACATAAGCGAATACAACTTTGTTTCCATTTGAATGTAATCTTTCCCCAAAAAACTACTAGTCTTTTAAATTTCCCATTCAATAATGTGTCATGCTCTTAACTTGCACTGTCTTTATAATTTCTGTTACTGCAATACTTTATTTCTACCTTCTAAATATAATCATGACTTTTTCCCTTTAGCTGAATGGTAAAATTGCTCCTCCCTCACATAGAAAAACTTGGATGAAGCTGTGTTATGACAAACTCAGAAATATGATTCCTTTGAAGTGGTTTGAATAAAAGTTTCATTTTAATCAGAAAGGTGTTTTGAACCAAGTAAACATTCTCATTAGCACTGCAGAACCTTTTTAATCTGTACTTACCACCAGGACAAACAGTAAGCCTATTCGTATCCTATTAAAAATGACTTCTTAATTAGTTAACTTCCTGTGGAGTGGAAACATAGCTCAGATAAACCTCAGTCCTCCTGGTAACCACTACTAGGATGTGCCAACAACCTAACAGGTATATATGAAGGTTTAAATGGGGGGGAGGGGAATTGGAGGGGGAGACAAACCATGACAGACTATGGACTCCGAGAAACAAACTGACGGTTCTAGAGGGGAGGGGGGTGGGGGGATGGGTTAGTCCGGTGATGGGTATTAAGGAGGGCACGTACTGCATGGAGCACTGGGTGTTATATGAAAACAATGAATCGTGAATCTCTACATCAAAAACTAATGATGTATTGTATGGTGACTAACATAACATAATAAAATAAAACAAAATTTAAAAAAAGCAAAACATTTTTAACCGAGGACTCGTATATGCTGGCTGCCATCTGGAGAAAGCTAGTGTTGATATCACTTAATATCCAATGGTTCACATTTCCTGAGAAGATACTAATTAGCATGACTTCTTTGGGACTAATTACTTAAATGTTTTGACAGTCTTTTTAAAGATTTATTTATTTATTTGAGAGTGAGAGAACATGTGCGGGGGTAGGGGGTAGGGTCAGAAGGAGAGGGAGAAGCAGACACCCTGCTGAGCAGGGAGCCCAAAGTGGGGCTCAATCCCAGGACCCTGAGATCATGACCTGAGCCGAAGGCAGACGCTTAGCCGATTGAGCGACCCAGGTGCCCTGATAGTCTTTTCTTTTTTAAAAAACAGAGCACGTAACTTTAAAAGGCTATCCAAACTGACTGAAGACCTTGCAAAAGGAACCTAGCTCTTACCATGTTTCTTGTATACTAATAAACAACCGATGGGAAAAGCAATTTGGCTACCTCTTGGAGCTAACCCTCAGTGGTATTCATGCCACACCTCTCTAAAACACATACTCTTTTCTCCCAAGCTGCTCAATTACACCCCAATCTCATCTCCCTCCACTATAGGACCAACTGACACATGCCAGGGACTGGAACTCTGGGGTGGGAATGGGGCAATCCTGACCCACCTCCCCTCTTGGCAGGTACTCACTGGGTCAACTCACCAATTTTCTTTTTCCCTGTTTAGGTAGAAACAGGGCAGGTTAGCAATCCCTTGGCTAAGCAAATGTCCAATAAAATGCCAGTCTCTTGTTCCTGTTGACATCCCTAAACTCCACAGTCAATTGTCTTGGAGTGCCTCTCTCTTGGTTTTAAAAAGAGAGAACATAACGTCTCCCCACAAACAGAGCACTCCCCCAAACCTTAAAATCTTCTGGCCTCTCAGGTTTCTTTATACAAAGCCTGGTGGTAGGAATGGTGAACCCTTCTTACACTTTTCAATAAGCCTCACAGGGAAAGGCTTGACTCTCACTGCTGGGGGGTCCTTTCAATCATGAGATACTTATACTTAGTACTTTTGTCCCCAGCTTTGGGCCTCAGTAGCAGTTTTGGGATGATAGGGTAAAAAAAATCCCACTCAACATCCTGCCAATTATTATAGGGAAAAAAGGGACACAACTACGGAAGCAGTTAAATAAATTAGAATCCATTCTTACCAAGAAACACTATGCAAAGGTTGAAAATGAATAGATCTCTCTCTTCATATAAGAATTTTTTTAATTAAACAAGAATTTTACATACACACACACACACACAATGATTCCATTTAGCTTTAAAAAAAAAAAAAAAACCCTGTCTACCTATGTATGTTTTTACTTGTATAAATTCAAACAAAAAGGTTTAGAAGGATACAAACCAAAATATTAGTAAGGCCAATGGGATTGAAGGATAAGGCAAATCAAGATTTCCACTTTATACTCCACATGCTCTAACATTCTATTTTTTGATAACAGCATGCATTTTTTTGCCATTTAAAAAATAGAAAATAAACCAAAGAAAATAAAAGATAAGACATGTTTAACATTATTTCAACTCCCTCTATTGTTTTTTTTTAAATCTTCACAAAGAATATGTTAAACACACTAATTTATTCTAAAAGAGAAAGGAATGATAAAGTCACAGATATCAATACTATGGATCAGGTGTTCTCAAATATATTTTAAGAGGCACAAAAGCTGGAATTCATAATATCCTTTATGGAACTTCATGAAATATTGATACTCAGTAGACCCTTGGCATTCAAGAATTTAACATTCACGGTTTCAATTATTTATAAAGGATCCCAAAAATCCATTACATGCAGTAATTTGTAAGTTTGCTGAGACATAAATTTGTCCTGTGCCAATTACAAAGCTCATGAGCCAGAGCAAGTCACTGAACTGGCAAGTGAGGGAACAGAAAAGATGGAAAGTGCTGTGTACTTGGAAGAAGCAGGAGAAAGGCAGAGAGGTCCATATTTTATAAGCACCTACACTGCTTAGATGAAAAGGTGGAGAATGAAATGTGGGAGGCTGAAGATTCATGTTAGAGAAAATGGGGTTCTCTATACTATAAAAATATATGCTAGAGGCCTCAGGGATCAAGGAGCATGGAGCTGGTGTAAGGTGACCTTGGTGCCTGGCAATGGCTGGAATGTACTATTAAGATTATTAAATTGTCTATTAACTTGCCTAGCAAGCCCTCCCCTGCCCTTCAACCATCTGAAGTTTTGTTGTGTTTTTTTTTAAAGATTTTATTTATTTGACAGAGAGAGAGAGAGACAGCTAGAGAGGGAACACAAGCAGGGGAAGCAGAAGAGGGAGAAGCAGGCTCCCGGCTGAGCAAGGAGCCCGATGCGGGGCTCGATCGCAGGACCCCAGGATCATGACCTGAGCCAAAGGCAGATGCTTAACAACTGAGCCACCCAGGCACCCCAACCATCTGAAGTTTTAATGTACCACAAGGGACAGGCTACAGAACTTATGCCCAATACAAGTTCATTGAGGTAATTTGCTGTCCCTGGAAAGAATGTCTGTACATTATAATAAGTTGCCTTAAAGGTCCTGCATTAGTCTCATTAGCACCCACATACTAAGGATCAAAAAATCCCAACCTCCAGCCCCATCTTCACTCTTGAGCTTCAAACTTACAGTCAACCACTAACTAGACATTTCTTCCTCAATATCCAATGCACCTCAAATTCAAAATGTGAAAACTGAAGTCCTCCCCCTGTATTCTGTACCAAAGTTTCTGCCAACGTAACTTCTCCATTCATTCTGGCCAGAAACTTGGAAGTCTACCTTTCACTCCTTCTTTTCCCTCATTCTGCTCAGACCCAAGCAATAAGTCCTGCAGTTTTGTTTCTTAAATATTTCTCTTACCCAATGCCTCTGTGCCATCCTTAATGCCACCAACCTGGATCAGATTCTCTATATTTCTTGACTGAAATGTCCTCATTTCCTCTCTTATTCCCCTGTCTTTTATTTTGTTCTCTTTCAATCTCTCCTCTAAAGAGCTTCCAGGATTATCCTTGTGGCCAAAATCCTTTCAAAGTCCTCCCTCTATGACAGGTCCCCACTGCCAGCTCCATCCTCACCTGGCTTTACACCACGAATTCTAAGAACAATAGTTCCCAGCAGGCTACTGTACCTCCTCTGCTCCTGTACCTGCTGCCCATCTACCTGGATGGATTCCTACTTCTACCTCTTTTGCACCTGGTTCATGCCTACTCCTCTTCTGTTAAGATTCAGCTCAGATCAGTTCTTTGAGGATCCCTTCCCTAGGAGTTGCCTTAGGCAGCCCCCAAAGCCCGCAGAAAAACCAGTGTGGTGTCAACATTATTTCATCATTTTGAATCATGTCCCCTACAGGACTATGAGCTCCTAATCAGCTATCTCTTATTCACATTTTATCCCAGATTCTAGCACACTGTCTTGCATATAACAGAAAGACTACTTAGTGTAATGATTATTAGAATGGTCTGTGAAGTAAAAAAATCATATCTTGAATATTAGTTTAGCCATTTCCTAACTTTTGACTTTGAACAAGCTGATTCCAACTTTCAGAGTCTCAGGTCTCTTGATCGGTAAACTGGGGATATTATCAATCAACTTTCCAGGATTTTCTAAAAATTAAATGAAATAAGTATATCTTAGTTGTGGCTCTAGCCCATAATAAGAGCTCAATAAATGGGTGTGTGTGTGTGTGTGTGTTTAAGTTGTTTTAGTTAATAGCATTATCAATGCCATTATATCACTACTACTTGCTTAATGAACACATGCTGAATAAATGAATGAATGAAAAGATATTTCTGTGGAGCTGATGAGAGCCATGCCATAAATGGTATCAAGTGGCCAATCAGAAAAGCAAAGGGTACAGGATTCTTTGATGTAGTAAACCAATACTGTGGAGCTCTGGGGAATACAGCCTTACTTAAGAGATGGCTGTGCAATAAGTTAGTCTTCATCTCCCCTGCTATTTTCATAAAGAAATATGAGTAAGACTTCACAGCAGGCATGTGTATAGAGAGAAATGAGATACCTAGCAGCCAACGCACTCACATCAGCAATTATTAGCACAACTGCATATACATACAGTACAGGCAGCAAAACTGGAAATGGCTCTTGCTGCCAAAGCCTCCACCTCCACATACTCCTCTACTCTAAATGCACTGTTTGCAAGTTTGCTTCCAAATAATACAACTATAATAGAACTCTCTTCTTAGCCCTCTTTTTTTTTTTGAGAGAGAGAGAGTGTGTGGGGGGGGGGGAGTTGGGGAGGGGGGAGGAGTGGGGAGAGGGAGTGGGAGAGAAAGAATCCTAAGCAGGCTCCACGCCCAGCCCAAAGCCCTACGCTGGGCTTGATCCCATGACCCTGAGATCATGACCTGAGCCAAAATCAAGAGTCAGATACTTAACCTACTGAGCCACCCAGGCGCCCCTAAAGAACATTTTCAGTACCTCCTCCTCAATATGCTGTTAGTCATCAGGTTCTGTTAATTCTATCTCCAAAATGTCTCTCATATCCCTCTACTTCTTTCTGGTCCCAGTGCCACCATCTAGCTCAGGCCTTCATTCCCTGAGGCCTCCCAGAGCAGCTTCTTAGGCAGTTCCTGCCTCCATCTTACATATGGTGGCTACAGCCATCTTCCTGGCCACTTATTCTCCTTCTCAAAACCCTTCATGGGGCGCCTGGATGGCTCAGTCATTAAGCGTCTGCCTTCAGCTCAGGTCATGATCCCAGGGTCCTGGGATTGAGCCCCGCATCAGGCTTCCTGCTCTGCGGGAAGCCTGCTTCTCCCTCTCCTGCTCCCCCTGCTTGTGTTCCCTCTCTTGCTGTGTCTCTCTCTGTCAAAAAAAAAACAAAAAAAAAACAAACCTTCAAAAAGTCTCTGAGGCCGTAAAGTACAGTTCTGACTTCTGCACAGTCTGGCATCAAGTGCCATCCTGAGTTGTTCCCCAGTCTCTTGCAGTAGTTTCCTCCCCTTGTCTCACCCACCCACATCCGCACATGT
>NC_138378.1:74602978-74642780 GCF_054177405.1 Leptonychotes weddellii | reverse complement strand
GAACCATGAGAGACTATGGACTCTGAGAAACAAACAGGGTTTTAGAGGGAAGGGGGGATTGGTTAGCCCGGTGATGGGTATTAAGGAGGGCACGTACTGCATGGAGCACTGGGTGTTATACAAAAACAAAGGATCGTGGATCACCACATCAAAAACTAATGATGTATTATATGCTGACTAACATAACATAATAAGATAAAATAAAATAAATCACAAAATTAAAAATATATATTTAAAATATTCTTCAAAATTCCAAGTTCTGTACTACAAATATTCCTTCTAAGGACCAGAGCTAATTTCTTTTTGCATAGGAAGAAGCCATTTTGATATTGTTGTAAACTGCTCTTTAAAAGAGTAAATAAAATAGCTTAATTAGTTCATAACAATCTTCAAATCTGGCATACCAAATATTTTTCTATATCCAGAATAGGTACAGTTAAATGACTGTAATATAAAAGAAAATCTGTTAAAACAAATCACTTTATTTTTAATATCACTAGTTGCATTTACTTATATGAGCCATTACATTAACAGTGCATGAATGACAGATAGCTACACTATACACATGTCATTACAATCACATCCATCCAACTTTATCCTCCAAAAGAACTACCCTAACAGTTATATTAACAATTTGAAGTGTATCCTTCACAACTTGCTAAGGTTAACCAAATATACCTACAAATACATATGTGTAAACACACACGGATTAAAACTATAAATGCTATTATTCTTGTGGGATAAACACGTAGAATTAGAATTTGTAGATCAAAGAGCGTTGTATATTTAAATATGTAAGAAAGACTGGCGAAGTAGTCATATATTTATTGCCTATTTGTATTTATTCTTCTGTAGTATGTCATATACTATGTCCAAAATTTCTGAGTTTTACCTTCCTTTTTGTTACTAAGTAAACAATTGTTAACCTTCTATGTTTTGTAATTGTGACAGATATTATCTCCCAGTAGGTTTGCCAGTCTGCTACTTGCCTCTGGTTTGTTTATAGTGTCTTCTGCACACAGATTTTTTTTCTTTTCATTTTTAACGTAAATGCACCTTGTCAATTTTCCCCTGATGGTTCCAGGCTCTCTATCATCTTAAGAAAGCCTCCCAGAAGTAATAAAAATATCATTCTCATATTTTCTTCAAATGCCTTAATAGTTTTAATTTCTACATTAAGATTATTAATTCAATAAAAATTTAAGAATATGGTATGAGGTAGCGCTCTAATATTGTTTTCTTTCAAATGGAAAGCTAATTTTCCCAACATCATTTATAATAATAATAAATATAATATGATATAAAAATAATAAAATTCCTTTCCCTATCAATTTGAACTGATAATTTTTAATATATTAACTATGTGTTAATTTGATCTGTTTCTGGGTGTTTCATTCATTTTTTACTGGTCTAACTTACCTATTCCCATGCTAGAACTATCAGCTACTAAAAGTAGGAACCAGGCCCAGATTGTGATATAAAAAGATTCTCTAAAGGAACAGGTATTCCTATTATTCAAACTGTCCTTGAGCATATATGGAAAAATCTCCTAGTTCATTGTATACAATACCCACATAGCTCAATGCTAAAATCTGACATAGATGGCACCCATGGAGGAAAACACTATGCACTTATGAATACAGACACAAATGTTTTAAACTAAATATCAGCAACTTTGATCTAACAGAGCTTAAAAATAATAAGCCATCATGACAAATTGACTTATTCCAGGAACCCAAGTGTGGTGTACATTAGGAAATCTACCAACATCACTAATTACACTGACAGGTGAAAATGCAGGACTATTTCTTTTTTTCCTTTTATCTTTTTTAGCCCAGCGCCCCACCCCACTGCTTGCCTATGCCCTCCGCTGCTTCCAACCCCCATCCACCCCTTTGCAGGACTATATTTACACCAAAAAATTTGCCAAAGAATTCAATAGTTATTCCTGAAGGAAAAATAAGAAAATGAAAAAAGAAAACATCCAAAACATGGTAAGAGAATCAGAACTGAGTACCAATCATTTTAATGCTGAAATACTAATAGAATCCCTATTAAAATCGGGAAGAAGATAGAGCTACCAATTTTATCCATTTTTATTTAAAATTTATACAGTCTAGTTCATGAAATAAAATTTTTTAAAGGCAGTAGATAGATGGGGCGCCTGGGTGGCTCAGTCGATTGAGCGGCTGCCTTCGGCTCAGGTCATGGTCCCAGGGTCCTGGGATCGAGCCCCACATCGGGCTCCCTGCTCTGCGGGGAGCCTGCTTCTCCCTCTCCCACTCCCCCTGCTTGTGTTCCCTCTCTTGCTGTGTCTCTCTCTGTCAAATAAATAAATAAAATCTTAAAAAAAAAAAAAAAGGCAGTAGATAGAGCAGAAGAGCCAAAATTATTATAATTTTGTAGATATGACTGTACAGCTAGATAATCTGAGAGACTTAAAAACTATGAGAATTAATTAGATAATTTAGCAGGGCTGCTGGAAATAAAGTAAACAGAATAACCAGCACTTTAAGTAAAATTTAAGCTACAGTCAAATTAACAGAATGTCAGTTCAGTATTTATCGTCTGCACTGAGTGGTCATGTGGAAAATATTCAGTACAAAATTAAATGCAAACGATGATTTGGGGACTACTTCAACCTTTTTCAGCATGTGCCACTTTTCACGACTCCATGTTGGAGGGTTAGAAGATGGGAGAAGAAGCGTACTACAGAGTAGCATGATTTAAAAATTTAAAAGCTCCGGGGCGCCTGGGTGGCTCAGTTGTTAAGCGTCTGCCTTCGGCTCAGGTCATGATCCCAGGGTCCTGGGATCGAGCCCCGCATCGGGCTCCCTGCTCGGCGGGAAGCCTGCTTCTCCCTCTCCCACTCCCCCTGCTTGTGTTCCCTCTCTCGCTGTGTCTCTCTCTGTCAAATAAATAAAGTCTTAAAAAAAAAAAAATTAAAAGCTCCTTCTGCAATCTAACATGAGTGTCATAGCCCAGGAATTATAACTTGTCCTAGAGCCTAGAAGGCTAAGGGAACAGAGATGACTGGAAGCCAAGAGAAGAGAAGAGAAGATCAGAAAGCCCATGCCCAAATATATTCACTTGCGAATCACTAAGGGACATGGAGAAAATTTTAGCCCAGGCCTGAGAAACTCATGATAACATCCAATGGCTAGTATCTGGGGACCCAGAAAATAAACTAGAACTATACTGGCTGAAAAACAAAAGGGACAGCCTGATCACAGCAAATATTCAGATACATTTAAGGATGAAGCCAAGAGTTAAACGAGAAAAGACCTAGGAGAGAATGCAAGGGCATATTAAAACAGAAAAGAATAAAAACACCACAACAGAGAAAGGGTAAATTTAGGTGGCTGTATAGTGTCACAGCTCAGGGCATGGGCTCTGAAGTCAGACTGATCTAGGTCTTCAGTTACGGCTCTGGCCTTTAGTACACGATCCTAGATAAGTCATTTAACATCAGTTCACGTTATCTGTTCTGTACCTAATGATACAAAGGGTTCTAAAATATCAAGTTAATCAGATAATCTAAATAGATATCAATGAACAAAGTATAGTACTAAAGCTGCAAAAGACGTAAGAAAGTAACCTACTTCTAAATGAGTCCAAAATGCATCCTAGAAATTGGTTTTTTAAAATCTCTAACATTGGTCTATTGACCTGGATGATTTATTACTTAAACAAATAAAACAACAACAACAATAATAATAAAGTACACGGCAGAAAAAGTCAAATTATTTTGACTTTTAATTAGCTGGATTCAAGCGCTGAACTGTCCTATGTGTATTTCTAACTCTTTCAGTCTCTAAAGGAATCAAGTAACCTAAGTTCGCTCTTACAAGTACCTCCAAAGTCTGCTTATAAGAAAGAAGACATGCCAGAATCCACAAAGATTTTTCTATCTTATTTTAAGCTTTAGCATTTTAAGTACATCAGGTATTATATAATATTCTTGTCCAAATCAATGGCAAATTGCTATCCTTTGCATTTTTAAGGTGAAGTACTCAAAAGGTGCTTCATATTTTACATGGTACATCTGGCTAGTAAAAGTTAATAGTTATTTTTAATTTGAAGCAAAATGTATTTTGGACTATTATAAGCAATCTAATAGTGGTAGCACAGAAGCAGCTACCACGCAGAACAACTCTGAAAGAAAAGGACTTGCTTGCAGGGAGGCAGTTGACATTGGTCCAATTTTTGGTCAGTTGAAGTTCTTCTTCCTATATTAGAGAAACTGGTCTACTGAGAGAAAGTGCCCGCCCCCTCTCCACGACCATTCATCACTCCCCATTTCCTTCCGGCAAACTGAGAAATTACATCGCTTAATGAGAAATGTTACTGATAAAAATGTTACACATGTAATGATGGGTGGTGGAGGTTTGAAAACCACTGTACTGGAATAAAACTCTTACCAGGAAATCTTGGGTTTATATATGAAAATTCTCCAGATTACATCTTTCACAATATATAATATATAACCTACTTTTCCCAAGAGGTCACTCTGATCCTACTAAATTCCAAACTAGAATTAAATAAGGAATATTTTGTATATAACATATGGGATCAAAATCTTGAGACTGCTTCTATGACCACTATACTGAGTATGAGAAGCAGTGAGAACAGTAACATTCAACTACAGTACATATTCAATTGTGCTTGGGGTAAAATGGCAGAGTAGTGTGACTGAATTAATCATCCCAAATAAAACCAGTATAAATTTTGGCAAAATATTAAAAAAACAACTGTTTGAAGGCACTGCAGAGTGATGAAAAAGGCAGAACCAAAAAAATTAAGTATAACCTGTGAGGTTTGTGAATTTGTGGCTCCCCACCCCCAACCAACCCAGGGCATCTCCCAATCCACAGGTGGCAGAAAGCAGCCTTATTGGTTTAACTGGTCAGAGGACAGACTTTTGAGGCTTGGTAGAGCAAGTAGAAAGTTAGGGATAAAATACTGAGAGGAAGGAAGCCTCAGAGGGCCATGAACTAAAATTTACATATAAAACTGACCCAAGTCCTTCACTGGCTGCTGAGCCACACGTGCAAGGACAAGCAGCAGCTAGGAGCTGCTAGAACTAAGCAGAGGCTGTGGCTGCTGACCACAACAGGGGCAATAGAGGTCAGGGTCTGAATTAGTTGCCTATTAGAAGAAGATTGCCCATTAGGCCAAATTAATCGCTATTAAACAAAAATATTTATTCAGAGGAACATAAAATAAAAAAATCTCTGTATCATTCATAACATCCAATATCCCATTGAAAGTTACTAAACTTGAGAACAGGAAAATGTGACCCATATAAAAGAAAACAAGCAGTCAATAGAAACTAAACCCAAGATGGCTACAAAGTTGCAAATAAAAGACTAAGACAATGCAGTAAACGTTTTCACAATCTCGAATCAATGGGAATGCCCAACAGCTGGCATAAATCACTGTGCTATCTGCCTTGACAGTGAGCTGTGCTGGGACAGAGGTCCTCTTGAATCCTCTAGCACGTAATAGTGTGTGCCTGGCAGTTTTTTATTTAATTAAATTAATTTAGAAAGCTCTTACTGTGCTGACCTGTTATCACTGACATGACACCAACAGGTATGTTTGAAAAATCTACATTAATATAAGTCCAGCACATAAATCAAAAGGTAATTAGCAGGATGGTGTATGATAAATGACATAACATAATAGCTTAATTTTTAGGTTAAACTTCATACACACATCTAAAAAAAATGTTAGGCTAAGTGATACACTTACACAACCACTAGTCTGTCTCCATTTCTTCAGAAAAACTTCCAAATTCTGCTTAATGTTTTCAAAACAAAACCTACCCCCGCTGCTGACTGGTGCTGAAAGTTTTTGATCACTGAGATTTTCTGTTAACATCCATGCTGGAAGGATTCTTCTCCTCTGTGCAGGGTTTGACTGTTGCTTACTGAGGTCTCTACATTCACCTAGGAAACACTAAAAAGGCACCTATATATTAATTACTAAAAATAATCATGCAGCCTTAATGAAACTGTAAAATTACTTACTTTGCAGGAAACTACCATTAAAAAAAAACCTATCTGCAAGTGTGGACTGAATTATTCAAATTTCTCAAGGAAAGAAATTCATTATCTCTATCAGTTGACATGGTGGACTAGGGTGGTAGTCTGTACAGCTTAACCTAAAAACAGCAATGCCAGTAATATTGTCATGATATGGCCAATTTCAGTTGTCTTTTCTCTCCTTGAAATAAGGAATATGTTACAGATGGATGAGATCTTAAATTTCTGACCTCACTATTTGCAGAAGTAGTTTGGGTCTTAGCTATTTCTGTGCTTCTTTCCAGTTGTGGGGCACGAGTTGTCTCATCAGGCGAGTGAACTGAGAAAGATTTTGGTGTTTCATTCAGTATATTATCTTCATCAAGCATCTGACTATTTCTACAAAACAAAATAAAAAATCATTTAAAACACTTTTATCATACCATGTCATTATAAATGTGATTCTCCCAAGTACATCTAACTAATGAATTGTGCTTCTTTTCTTGGCCTTAGCAAGACAAAAAAGCAGATGATAGCATATTAGAATAAAATATATAGACTAAAATATGTTCTTCATCTTCTGCTCATTGTATCAGCATAAAATACATTTATCTTTCCAAGTGATCGGCCTAGAAACCACTAGGTACTTATGAGATGGGTAGTAGCCATCTCTCTTAAGGCTTAAGAGCTGTGTCCTTACTCAGTATTTGTCCAGATAGCCCATAAAAGTTAAGATCCCCACCCAGCACCCAAAGAGAAAATGCAAACTGCAAGAATATCAAATAAGCTAGTATGGCTTTTGAAGAAAAAAATAAAATCCTGATGTCATGCTCACACGTAGCTGCTACTGGAGTTCTAGCCAGTATAGCCATTTGTGAAATCTCCCCAAACCTGTAGTCCAGTCGGAAGCTAACTGTTCTGACACAGGAACATCCATGGTCATATGTGGAACATACTAGCAGAACCAACTACCTCCCACTTGCTGCAAAGTGCAGGAAGATCATCCAAAGTTGATGGATTACTATTCATTACATATACATAGAGACAATCCAACAAATGTACTTTTTTGAACATTTGAAAATATAGATGGAAATACTACTCAGAAATAAAAAGGAATAACCCACTGATATACAACAAAATGGATGAATCTCAAAGAAGCCAACCACAAAAGGCTACAAATCCTGGGTATCTACCCCAAAGATACAAATGTAGGGATCCGAAAGGGTACATGCACCCCAGTGTTTATAGCAGCAATGTCCACAATAGCCAAACTATGGAAAGAGCCAAGATGTCTGTCGACAGATGAATGGATAAAGAAGATGTGGTGTATATATACAATGGAATATTATGCAACCATCAAAAGGAATGAAATCTTGCCATTTGCAACGACGTGGATGGAACTGGAGGGTGTTATGCTGAGCGAAATAAGTCAATCAGAGAAAGATATGTATCATGTGATCTCACTGATACGAGGAATTCTTAATCTCAGGAAACAAACTGAGGGTTGCTGGAGTGGTGGGGGGTGGGAGGCATGGGGTGGCTGGGTGATAGACATTGGGGAGGGTATGTGCTACAGTGAGTGCTGTGAATTGTGTAAGACTGTTGAATCACAGACTTGTACCTCTCAAACAAATAATACATTGTATGTTTAAAAAAAAGAAGATAGTAGGAAGAGAAAAATGAAGGGGGGAAATTGGAGGGAGAGACAAAACATGAGAGACTATGGACTCTGAGAAACAAACTGAGGGTTCTAGAGGGGAGGGGGTGGGGGGATGGGTTAGCCTGGTGATGGGTATTAAAGAGGGCACGTATTGAATGGAGCACCGGGTGTTATACACGAACAATGAATCATGGAACACTACATCAAAAACTAATGATGTAATGTATGGTGATTAACATAATAAAATTTAAAAAATGCAAAAAAGAAAAAGGCTACAAATCATATAAATCCATTTGTACCACATTCTGTGCTTTTGGTGTTATATCAAAAAACCACTGCCTAATCCAAAGTCACAAAGATCTATACCTGTGTTTTTTCTGAATTTCACAGTTTTAGCTCTAATAGTTAGGTCTCTGATCCATTTTAAGTCCATTTTTATATGGTGTGAGGTAGGAGTCTAACTTCATTCTTTTGCAAATGGATATCCAGTTGTCTCAACACCATTTGTTGAAGAGACTATTGTTTCTCCCATTTAATTGTCCTGGCAATCTTGTCAAAAATCAGTTGGCCATAATGTAAGGGCTTTTCCGGACCCTCAATTCTATTTCACTGATCTATATGTCTTTCTTTATGCTAGTACCATACTATCTTCATTACTGTAGCTTTGTAGTAGGTTTTGAAATTGGGAAGTGTGAATCCTCCAACTCTTTTTTTTTTTTTTCCAACTTTTAGAAACTGTTTATTTTCCATCAACCTTATTTCCATTTTGTTTGCCTTTGTGGAAGAGCACCTTAAGACCACTCGGTGGTTGTTCCTACCCATTCAGTAGCCTGAGAAGTGGGAGCTGCAGACAATCTTCATTGGCAGGCTGAGTGCTCCAGTCTTCAGCAGGAAACTGCTGAATAGACACAGGGGGCACCTGCACGCCTTCAGACCAGTCTGCAACTTCGTGTTGAGTAGTAGTGAACTCAGAAGCTGGAGCAGTCTGTTCACCCTGAAATCCCTCGTTTGTCATAGCCTTTTCAGCAACAGCCTGCTCTTCCTTTTCAATCTCTTGAGGATCTCTGTAGAAGTAGAAATCAGGCATGACCTCCCAAGGGTGTTCACAGGAAACGGTACCACGTATGCACGGAACTTCCCACGTTAGCATCTACCACATCAGACCCACTATTGAGCTCCCTTGTTGCAAGGGATGGCAGTGTCCACATAGTGCAGAGGAGGGCCTGTCTTACACAGAGCAGTGGTAGGTAGGCAGGTTAACATGAGACACCTCTGTGAGAGGATCAGCCCTTGGATCAGTTATCACCAGAAGCTGCCTGGATCTGGTTAGTGAAGGTTTCAGGAGTGAAGCAGTCAGCAATAGGAGTGACTCCAGTTACAGCAGCAAACTTCAGTTCATTGGGCAGTATTCCTGGATGATATGACACTGACATCAACCGGGTTTTCAATGGCAACAATGGCACGAGCTGCCAGTAGAAGCTTCTCCCAGGTTCTCTTCAGATTTATGATGAAGATGCCATCACTTTTCCTTTTTAGATATACTGTTCCATTTGGAAGTCAAGGTTGTTGCCAACAAAGTGGGTTTCTGCTGTAAGGAATTTGAGGACATCCTCCTCCTTCATTTGCAGGAGATCAAGGGCTCCAGATATTGTGAAAATTTCCCTTTAAGTTATGAGAGGAATCCCTCACTCCAGCAGGAAGCTTGTTCTGGTGGCTGTGAGTGGTGCTAGGTATCCCCCAGGGCATTCATGCAGAACAACACCATAGTGACCCTTCCCTAGGTAGTGTAGAAAACTCTTTTCTTCTTTTTAAAGACTTAGCAATTAAGTTATTCTTAAATCTTAAAAATATACTCCAAATTAAATTTAAATATAAATATTCTTATCTTTAATATAAAATATGCAACTAACATATATGAACTGGATCTAGAAATAAGTTTTAAAAATCATAAATCAATTCTAAACATGCATATTATCATACTATAATGGCATTTTCATCATTTTATTGTTTTGTTCAAAATTAAAGTGATTAAAATTAGCTTTTTATATGAAACTTAAAAATTAAGAACTTTAACAATTTGAAAAAAAACTTTGTATGACATAAGATTTACTGTACTTTTCTCAACAGTGTCTTAAAGGAAATAATCTCCCTAGAGAGACAATGTTGTACTTCTTCATCAGTGAAATTCAGATACAAAATTCAGATCAAAAACAAAGTGTTATACAATATTTCATTCATGTATTTAAGAACCCAACACTTGATGAGCATCCACTATTGGGGAGGTAAAAGAATGCAAAATTAATGTTGGTGCTTCTGAATGAAATATGCCATAATTTAATTAACTAAAATATAAAACTAGGGCGCCTGGGTGGCTCAGTTGGTTAAGCGACTGCCTTCGGCTCAGGTCATGATCCTGGAGTCCCGGGATCGAGTCCCGCATCGGGCTCCCTGCTCGGCAGGGAGTCTGCTTCTCCCTCTCCCACTCCCCCATCTGGTGCTCTCTCTCTCTCTCTCTCACTCTCTCTCTCAAATAAAAAAAATATATATATATATAAAACTAAGTGTTTAATCTTTTTTTAATTTGGTTTTCTCTTACTTTGACTTCTCGAAAAAGTATGGGTTTTGGTATTTCTAACAGAATGATTTCACAGAAATATATACAGAAAAGAGTGAGAAATGAACAAACTGATGAGAGCTGATATGAACAGACCCATACGGTCCCATGGAATTGGTTATAAATGGGACTTCTTATACAGAATCTAACTACTACATGAAAACATTATGACATCAGTAAAATGAAAAGTGGAAGAAATGGCAAGCTTTTGTTTTCTCAGTTTTTATTGTTGCTGTTTTGTTGTTCAGATCTTTCTTATATTCACAACTGGTTGGAAGAAAAAATTTATAATGGCATCAGGGACCCAACCACTGCCACAAAGCACACAGGTTTTTTAAATATAAAATAACACAATTAATTTGGTTACCCTAACCCAGGCACACAATTTACCAAAACATATGCAAAATATTTACTACCTCTTTCAACACATAGCTTCACAGCAACAATACACCAGATATATTACTCATAAGAGCCTAAAAAAGTACAGTGCTGCTGAAGTGGGTTGTATTCTTACTTTTATCCATACTAAAAACACTCAAAATTCAGTCATCCCACAATCTCATTTATTTAAGGTACAGCACTGGTCTTTCATGTTAAGGGGACAAGCTTATTTGAATGGATATAAATAAAATTTTTAAAAATATAAAGTTGACATATAATACTCTAAATTTTGAGGCAATGACTATTTTGTTTTATAGAGATGTGCAATATTTTCCTGATTTTTTAAAAAACTATATAATTCCACTGTGGAAATTTACTGTAACAGAAAAATTAGTTCTTTATATTTCTCATTTCAACAGCTGGTTAAAAACAGCATTCTTTCGGGGCGCCTGGGTGGCTCAGTCAGTTAAGCGGCTGCCTTCGGCTCAGGTCATGATCCCAGGGTCCTGGGATCGAGCCCCGCATCGGGGTCCTTGCTCAGCAGGGAGCCTGCTTCTCCCCTGCCTGCCGTTCCCCCTGCTTGTGCTTGCTCGCTCTCTCTCTCTCTCTCACTCTCTCGTTGTCAAATAAATAAATAAAATCTTTAAAAAAAAAAAACAGCATTCTTTCTACATGTGTGATAAGAGAAAAAAGAAGAGGAAGATATGTAAAGTTGCAAGCGACAGTTACTGAATTTCATTTAACTGAAATCAAAACCCATTTCCTCACATAATTTCTTTTCATTTACTAGCTTAATAAATTGTAGATGTGATTTATATTTACTGAAATACACAGATCTGAAGCACACGATTTGGTCAGTTTTAACAATTGCATACATCCATGTAACCTACACCCTTACTGAGACACAGAATATGTCCATCACCACAAAAAGCTTTCCTGTGTCCCTGGAAATAACCACTGACTGGATTTCTATCACTACAGATTCGTTTGCTTATTATAGAACATAATATAAACGTAATCACACAATAGATACTGTTTTGTGCCTTGCTTCTTAGGTAGATACTTGAGAATTTTCTAAATCCACAATCCTATCATCTGCAAATAAAGACAGTTTTACTTCTTCTTTTCCAATCTGATGCATTTTACTTCTTTGTCTTGCCTTCCTGGACTGGCTAGGACCTCCGATAAATGTTGAATAGAAGTTGTACAAAATGGCATCTTTGTTTTGTTCCCAATCTTAGGGAGAGAACTTCCAAAACTTGACTGTTAAGTTTTTAGATAGAAAGGAAGTTTCCTTCTTTTTCTAGATTTCTCAGAGGTTTGTTTTTTTTTTTAATCACAAACAGGTGTTGAATTTTGTCAAAACTATTTTTATGTATCTGTTGAAATGACAGTTCTTCAATCTGCTATAGCAAATTGCATTGATTTTTATCTCATAAATCCACCTTGCATTCCTCAGACAAATTCCACTTGGTTATAGTGTATTACCCTTTCTACAAATTGCTGGATTTGACTTAGAAGTATTTTTTATGAGAATACTGGTCTAGTTTTCTTATAATGTTATTGTCTGCTTTTGGTATGAGGATTATGGAAGTTTCTTCTTCTATTTGGGGGGAAAAAAGACACAATATTGGTATTATTTCTTTCTTGAAAGTTAATGGGGGACGCCTGGGTGGCTCAGTCGGTTAAGCGTCTGCCTTCAGCTCAGGTCATGATCCCAGGGTCCTGGGATCGAGTCCCGCATCGGGCTCCCTGCTCTGCGGGGAGCCTGCTTCTCCCTCTGCCTCTGTCTCTCTCTCTGTCTCTCATGAATAAATAAATAAAATCTTTAAAAAAAAAAAAAAAGAAAGTTAATGGAACTCACTAGTGAAGTTTCTTATGGAAAATTCTTAAATTGTGACCTCAATTTCTTTAATATAAAATTCACCCAATTTTCTATTTCTTCCTATATTAGTTTTGGTAAATTATGTTTTCAGAGGAATGTATCCATTCATTTAGGCTGTCAAGTTTGCTGGCATAAAGCTTTAAATAATATTTCTTCGTTATTCTTTTAAGGTCTGTAAAATTCCTAGTAATATACTCTCTTCCATTCCTGATATTGATAATTTGTATTTTTTCATTTTGGTTTACATTTAATTAATCTTTTCAAAGAACCAACTTTTGGCTTTGTTGATTTTCTTTGTTATTTGTCTATTTTCTATGTCACTGATTTCTAATCTTATTCTTATTTCCTTTTTTCTATCTGCTTTGGGATTAATTTGCTCCTGTCTGCCTGTCTCCTTAGAGTAGAAACAAAGATCATTGGTTTTATAGCTTTCTTCTCTTCTAATACAAGCATTTAATATAAATTTCCCTCTAAGAACTACTTTGGCTTCATCTCACAAATTTTTATGTTGTTTTCAGTATTATTTTGTTCAAAATGTTTTCTAATTTCCCTTGTGATTCTCTTTGACCTAAGAGTTACTTAGAAATGTGCTATTTAATGTCAAATTTTTGGAGATTTTTCTATTTTATCGTTACTGATTTTTTTAAGTAATCTCTATGCCCAACATGGGACTCAAACTCACAATCCCAAGATCAAGAGTCGCATGCTCTACAAACTGAGCCAGCCAGGCACCCCTACTGTCACTGATTTTTAATTTAATATTACTGTAATCACAGAACACATTCTGTATACTTTTGTCCATCTACTTCTATAAGTCCAGTTTATGTAGACTATAATTTAAAAGCTGAAAGAGTGGCAATAATCTGCTAATGACTGCCTCAACAAAACTAGAGTATTAACTTTATATTAGATGTTTATTATAATACCTCATTTTCCCAATTCTATATTTTCTGTTATTTTTATAAGAAAGAGGAGTTATGTGAGTGTAGTCTAAGCCAGAGGGGTTAATAATACCTTAATACAATTTAAAAAGCTAAAAGAAAAGATTAAGAAAATGTAGTTGGTTTCAAATTACCTATCCTGGTTACTATTAGATAGAAAATACATTCTGAACACGATGGTAAAAGGATACCACATATGCGAGCAATCACTATTGAGGTGTAGGTTTCTAATGTCAAATTTTTCCTAGAGAAACATAACAAACATATATACCACACACACTCCATGTAACTCCTATACTGCCAACATAGTTTAATCCTAGAATGGTTTTTACTGAAGCATTTGTGGATGGCTGAGGAATTAGGTTACAATTACCATTTTTTCAAAATTTATTAAAAAAAATTTTTTTAAGATTTTTTTTTATTTGACAGAGAGAGAGCACAGGCAATCTTACCTTAAAGTACATTCCATTTCTGTTTCAGAGTGTGTAGAGAAAACACAGAATATGTATTTGTCGACTAGCAAAGAAAAACTGTCTCCAGGATTCAACCAGCACCATAGATTTCTCTTCAATGGTAAGAGCTGGCTCTTCTCGGAAGACTGATAAAAACATGGATTTGCGTGTATCTAACAAATAAAAAAAGAATACAGTGGTGTAATTCTACATTATGAGAAAAATACAACTTAACACGAACTGATCCAAAATTTGGGTATCAAAACAATTTCATTCCAACTCAGACTTAAGTCTAATAAATCTGGCACTTATAAGTACAATAATTATTATCTATACATAAAAAAGGAAAAAGAGCTAAAATACACCTCCCACTTTTGTAGGAATCAAAGAAAAAAGCAAAGTTATCAATTAGCTGGTTAAAAGATATTTCTGCTTTGCTTAAGAGGGACAATCAGACATTGGAAAGAGAAACATGAAAAATAATTCTCAGTTTGGAAACTGAGTCCCCCAACTTTCATATCCATAATTCACTAATCCCTTGGAAACGGCTAGCTTCTTTTATACTTATTTTCCCCTAGTAAATTCTTAGTGTGATTAAAAAATGAGATATTACAGGAAGAGAGACTTTGATCAAATCTCTCAAGCAAACAACATAGCTTGTTTCGATTGCTTTTGCTCCTCCTCACCTAGGAGTTTTCTAACATAGACTAATATAGAAAAGGAAGCGTTAAAACAAAAGCCGCCAAAAAAAAATAAGCACTGTTGCCTACATGCCCAAATTAAAAAAAAAAAAAAAAGACAAGGTTGAAAGCTATAATGAATATAATCTATCCAGTTCTGGCAATTTAACTTCATGAGGATCTGGTCATAAATCCTTCCTATGTGTATCTGCAATTGAAAACATTTCTATTTCCTTTAAATCTGTTAAAAGAAAGGAGTGAAATAAAATTTGGAGATAAAGAGTAGAAATAGAAATTTAAAACAGAGACTATGTAAATTTGGTAGGCAATTATTTTATAGGTCAGAGTTATTTTACAAACTATACACAAGACTTCGTAAGAATGGACATGCTATGGAATACCATATTTATGTAACACCATATTGCTGAAAAGAACTGTGAATGTTTGATTTTTAAAAATCAAGTTATAATTTAAACTTAATGTTTAGAAACCTTTCGTTAGCTATCAACCACCCCTAATTTATCTCTCAGAGTGGCTCTGGCTCATGGCTAGAGTTTTCGAGCCAGGACAAACCACCAGATTCTGAGCTTGTGCACACTGCTGGGCTTGGAAATTGTTCCCTGTTATTCCTTGGACTTTTAAATGAAGCCTCCTTTTCCTTGAGTATACCACAATCATCAGAGTCAGGAATGTTGAGCAGCAGGAGGGACAAGAGTCAGGACAGAAATACCATAGCTTCTGCCTAAACCTTGAAATATTTTATAAATGAGGTTTGCTTCTAATACGCTAAGATAAGACCATGCTCTTATTCATAAGTATTTTAAAGATTCAGATGAATCTCTAAACAACATTAAATAACAATAGTCCTAAATTTTCGAAGGCCAAGATGTTAAATACAAAGGCATAATATTCTAAGGGTAGAAAAAGTAAAATACTTTTTAAAAAAGGAAACTAATTACATTCCTTTAATAAGGCATCACAAACCCAAAGTCAAAGAAACATTCACTTTCAGTATTTTTTACTCAGTTGAATGTACTTAACATTTAAATTTTAAGTGGTGAAATATTAGGTATTTAGCAAATCCAAAGAGAAAGTGAATCAACGTATATGGTCCATGATCATCTTTTTCTTTTCCTAAAATTGTTCATACAGGGGATTCCAGAACCAAGAGCAAAAATGACATTCCTATAACTAATCTAATATTTGATCCCATAACTTAAACCTAAATAAATATTACTAATTGAATAAGTTTTTTAAATCTGTCAAACTATGTATACTTCAGGGCACCTGAGTGGCTCAGTCGATCAAACATCCGACTCTTGATTTCAGCTCAGGTTACGATCTCGGAGTCATGAGATCAAGCCCCGTGTTAGGTTCCATGTTGGGCATAGAGCCTGCTTAAGATTCTCTTCCTCCCTCTTGTTCTGCCCCCTGCCCCCTCTCCCTCTATAAAGAAACAAAAACAAAAAGCAACTATATGCACTTCAAGAGCTACTGTAGTATTTTATAGCTATTTTCCAAGTACACTCATAATTTCATAGGAAGAAAAACAATCACAACTCGGGAATTTTATTGGGGCAAAGAAAAAACACAGTCACTCAAAGATGTATATTTTGAGGATTAACATTAAGTGGCAAAAAATGTATCTAATCCTTTGCAATTTATCTGTAGTTATAGAACTACTCCCTCAATCATCCAAGAACCAAAAAGAGTAAGATTTTCTTTTTTTTTTTTTTAAAGATTTTATTTATTTATTTGAGACAGAGAGAATGAGATACAGAGAGCATGAGAGGGAGGAGGGTCAGAGGGAGAAGCAGACTCCCTGCTGAGCAGGGAGCCCGATGCGGGACTCGATCCCAGGACTCCAGGATCATGACCTGAGCCGAAGGCAGTCGCTTAACCAACTGAGCCACCCAGGCACCCAAGAGTAAGATTTTCTTAAAATGAAATAAAAGCATTGACAGCTATGAATTTACCCGGAGGACATAACTAACCACTGGTGATGCAATCATGTATAGACAACACTGTCGATTTGCTTTCATATTTTCTCCCTGCTGATACCAGACAGATTAAATTTAAATGACACACAAAAAAGCTAACATCATCTCCTCATGAGCTAACATTATCTCCTCACACACTATTTCCAAGAACTGCTGAGAGCTAGAGTCTTTTTTAAAAGGAAGTATTAGAGAAAAAAAAGACAAATTCATCCAATTTAAAAGTATAAATTAGTAAATGCCCTAATCGCATTCATCTATCATTGTCAAAGCTACATTTCTATTTGATTGGATTTCTAATTTGAAGGAAAGCAGAAAAATATTTAATCACTTAAACACAATTTGGAGTACACAGCCTACAGAAGGATTGTAACAAAACATTTGCTCTAGTTCATTTAAATAATTTTACAAAAACTTTTCAAAATAAAACTTCTCTCAAAATTTTATCACAGTTGTATACATAGCCTGCTTTAGCAGATCAATTTATTTGTGACTTATTAGAGAACAGAAAGTAAATGATATTTAGCACACATAAAGGTAAAATGAATGAATTAGAAGTTGCTCATCTATCTCATTATTTTCAAGACCTTAACATTTCTATTCACAATTAAGGTCAGTTTAGAATTTTTCTAAATTTCTCTAAATCGCACCTTGAAGGTACAGCTACAATAAACAGCTGAATAAATAAATATATCTATTTCAAGGAGATAGGCGTTTTGTTGAAATTACATTAACATAAACAAGAAATCAAGCATTACATAAAGCAAAGGACCTATGCATACATCACCAAGTCCAAGAAGCAGTTTTTCTTCAACTGGCATGGTGTAAATAATTCATGGAATAAAATTCAAAACCCAATTAAATATTGTTCTAAAAGAACAATCAAATTCTAGTACTAGAGTTGTACATTTCCTTAAAAATAAATACACTTTTTCATGTCTTCCAGTGTTTGGTAGTTTGGCGTTACGGAAGGAACTGCACCACACTGTACTATTCTCTACACCTTTTTCATGTCATAAGGATTCCATAATAATTTTTTGAAAACATAATACAGGGCATCTGGATGGCTTAGTCAGTTAAGCGTCTGCCTTCAGCTCAGGTCATGATCCCAGGGTCCTGGGATTGAGCCCCACATCAGGCTCTCTGCCCAGCAGGGAGTCTGCTTCTCCCTCTCCCTCTGCCTGCAGCTCTGCCTGCTTGTGCTCACTCTCAATCTCTCTGTCAAATAAATAAAATCTTAAAAAAAAAAAAGAAAACCTAATACAGGTTAGATATTATGTGTGGACCCATCATACAGTTTCAGAAAAAGTATATTAACTTCTGATGTCCCTTTTGAGTCTTTCCCTATCCCTGTCTCTTCTCAGTTCCCTCAGAGGTAATTATTATACCAATTGTTATGTTTATCACTTCCTTAGGAAATTTTCTTTATGGTTTTATCACCTAAGTTTATGACAGTGAATATTTATTTTGTAGAATTTTTAATCTTATGTAAATGAAGCTATACTGTATATATTCTTCCAAGGTTGCTTTTATCATTATCATGTTCCTGACTCTAATCCATTTTTTTCATGCTTTCACTATAATTTGTCTTCACTGTTGTAGGATATTTCATTAAATGAATATATCACAATATATTTATCAATTCCATTGTTGATGGAAATTTATGTTGTGTCTAGTTTTCTGCTATGATATAAGCAATTTTGCTCTTCAGGTTCTTATACACATCTATTGGTACTTATGTGTGTGTGAGGTCTGGCTTGTAGGGAATGCATGCCTTCATCTTTAGGAAATAGTATCAAGCTATTTTCCAAAGTGGCTGCAACATTTAAGCTCCCACCCAAACTTTATAACTATTCTACTTGTTCTACATCCTCATCAACACTTGAAATTGTTAGACTTTTCGTTTTTGTAATCTGTTGGGTGTTAGTATCTCATTGCAGTTTCATTACATTTCTCTACTTAATAAGAGGGCTGAGCACCTTCATCATATTTACTAAACAGTCAGATTTCCAATTCTATAATGTGCCACTCAAGTCTTCAGCCCATTTTTCTACTGGATTGTTTCTCTTTTTCTCATTGATTGAAGGCATTTGTTATATATTTTGGATATCATTCCTTTGTCAATTATATGTGTTTTAAATAACGTCTTCCTGTTACATTTTCCATTTTCATTATAATCCTTGATAAGCAAAGGTTCTTAATTTTAATGTAATTGGATTTTTTTTAAGACTTTATTTATTTGACAGAGAGAGAGAGGGAGAGCACAAGCAGGGGGAGCAGCAGGCAGGGGGAGAGGGAGAAGCAGGCTCTCCGCTGAGCAGGGAGCCCGATGCAGGGCTCGATCCCATGACCCTGGGACCATGATCTGAGCTGAAGGCAGACGCTTAACTGACTGAGCCACCCAGGTGCCCCTGTAATTGGATTTTTTTCAGTCTTTCTTTTTATAGCTTATTTTAAAACTCTTCTCTACCCTAAGGTCACAAAGGTTTTTTTTTCCTATATAATCTAACAGTTTTATAGTTTTAACTTTCACATTTAAACCACCTAAAGCTGATTTGTATGTATGGTTTGAGGTAGGGATCTAATTTTTTTCCCACAAGCAAATAACAAACTCTCCCAGTACCATTTATTGATGAAAAGTCCTCTTGTCCACCAATAAGCAATGCCAGGTCTGGCCCAAATCAAATTCCCACATATATAAGACTGAATCTAAGAGTGCTTTCAGTTGTAAACTTCTATCCAACTGAAGGCACCAGAACTTCTTGTGAAGAAAAATCAAGTTACTTTCAACTTCAAGAATTTTTTTTTTAAAGAAGAGAATAGCAAATGGCAAAAGAATCCTGACTTGGGAAACATAATGAAAAAAAAAAAATACTGCACAGATTTCAAAGAACCTGAGTTCTAATTCCCATTTGACAACTTGCTGACTATGTAAAATTATGCATTCTCCAGAGAGCCTTGATATTCTACATTGTCAAAACTAATGCTACCAAGAAAAGGGTAAAAAATACTTATCTTTCTCCCAAGTATATAAGGTTACATTTACTAGAAAGTTCATAAATTATATTAAATAATATTTAAAAGATAAGTATAAACAAAGGTATGCATAAACAATATTATACCAAATTTTAGTTTCATATTTATAATCTCATGAGGAATTTTTGCTCTAGCTTCTAATTTTGTATCTACCACAGTTTAATACTCAAAAGACACTTGTTGACTTCATATAGTTGTTTTATATGAGTACAGTCTAATTAAAGACCAAGTAAAGGAGAAGGATGTTTTCGAAAAGATATCTTCTTTTAATTAAAAAATTACTAAACTCCTGTGCAGAAATTTGACCCACTTCACAAAAAAATAAAGTTTAACTCAAAGAGAGAATTTTTCATTAACAAAATTTTAATATAAGTATACTTATTTTATGTTACTACTACTTTTTTGAATAATCATAGATGTTCAAAATATATCTGAATACTTTTCATCCAAGTATAGACACAACTCTAGTTAAGCATCTTTATTAAGCCAATTTGGAAAACATTCTAGTTTTTAAAATCTAAATATAAGTAAGTTTTTCAATATTCAAGCATTAGTTAAACTGATGGTTTCCCAAATGGCCTACTTTTGATACATAAAAAATTTAATGCCGTGTAACTTTTGTTATAAGAAGGGTTTCTTCTTAGCACTGAGTAAATAAGAATGGAAAAAGAAAATCTAATATTCAATTTTTCACAATTCAGTTGATTAATTTGCTTACAAATAAATGTGCTGAGTTCTCAAAATGGATCATGTCATTGTCTACAACTCTTCTGCTACTACAAATTTTTCAGATGTTATTTGAAACAAAAACAAAGCTTCAAAAACATCAAGAATTATAGGTATTGACCAAGGATCTGTCTTTATAAGTTGCATAAAGAATACTCTTGGCTTATTGATTTATTTTCTATGATATATGTATACATAGTAGGATTTGGATACTAATAATGCAAATCTAGAAAAGCCTATAAACCTACTTGCAGGGCTGATATTCTCTGCTTTGGTATCAAAAATAACTAGAAATCTAATCATCAAGGACTATTTAAATGTTACACTTTTCCAAAAGTAAGTACTCATTAGAAGTTCTCCATTTCGTTAACATGAATGATAGAGTAGTAAATCTAAATAATGTAGTATTAAGTTGTAGGTATTCCACTTGAGGAGCCATGTGTATTATTTGCCATAATTACTATTTTGAAAAAAAGTAAATATAAAGTAATGATATGATCTATCAGAGAAGGCAGGATGGGAATTTAGAGATTCCTATATTCTCTACCTTAATGTGCTTCAGTAACAATAAAAACAAACTTGTTTATTTTAGGCCACAGTTGGTCATTGAAATGGCGTTAGAAATTAGGTGCTAGGGGGCACCTGGGTGGGTCAGTGGGTTAGGCGTCTGTCTTCAGTTCAGGTCAGGATCCCAGGGTCCTGGGATCGAGCCCCACATCAGGCTCCTTGCTCAGCAGGGAGTCTGCTTCCTCTCCCGCTCCCTCTGCTTGTGCTCTCTCTCTCTCTCTTTCTCTGTCAAATAAATAAAATCTTAAAAAAAAAAAAAAAAGAACTTAGGTGCTAGGAATAACATAATTTTGTAAAAATTCATGATATCTCCACTTTTAGACATGTCATGTATAGTTCTCACTGCAGCATTTCTTCATGCATTCACAAATATGAATTAAGTACCTACTATGTGCTCAGCATTATGCTAGATACTAAAGATACAAAGATGGGTCAGTGTTCCTATACTCAACAAGTTTATGATCTAGTAAGTCTCATCTAAGAGGATAGTTGGAGAGGATTCAGAGATGAACAGCTGATGGTAAATAAATGGGTTCTCACAGGAGAGCTGACTATAGACATCAGCACTTCTCCAGACACGAAGACAATGCAGAATGATATACAAACCTTTTTTAAAGTATTTATTCAATGTTGAGATGGGGTAAATTCAGCTTTATTCAAAACCTTTCCAATACTAGAATTAAAAGGATACTTCTCAAATTTGAAAACAGCTCAACACAGGATAATAAAAGTACTTTATGTGTAAAAGAAAGAACTAATGATACCAAAGGCAGCGTACGTATAAGATGAAAATACATATAGGTTTAAAATGTTACAAGTTAATGAATTTTGTTCCATAATAATTTTACCGCCACGGCATCTAGTCCAAAACAGATGGACCCTCATACACGTTTTATTCTCCTATACAACACATTGTGCAAATGGAAAGGAATAATCACATTACATCCTCAGAAACTAATATCCCTATGATACATCAATGCTCAAACTATAAAGCAAGCAATTAAAATTTTAGCCCTCAACAAGAACTTTCAAATTAAAACTATTTATGCAACCCTAAAGTTGAACAAGGTTTAAATTTTAGAAATATTCAATTCTACACACAGAGGTACAGAAATCTCTTAAAATACAACCCTGTAATATTTAAGTGACTTCAGTCACTACCTCACCTCCCCAAAACAAACCATTATATAGTTACAGGCTTTCTTATAGAATCTTATTTGTAATACCCAGTCATAATGTATACATGAACTGGCAGTCATCTTTCACTACAGTTCTAACTAGGTAAATGTAGCACTGCTTTATGGGAAAATAAATACTTTAAAAAGTTTAGATCTTTATCTCCCAATTATCCTCTGGAAATAAGAAGGATATATTCTGACATTCATTCTCTATTTCCATAACCTTAGAAAATAAGCCACTTTAATCAGGAGCTATAAAAAGGTGAGAGGCAAAAAGTTAAAAACAAGTCATGAATAACATATATACCGGTTTGATTCGAAGCTGACCACCGACCACCTCAAGAATGGCATGTCTTCTGGACACTCTCTTGTCTGTTATCTACAGGGGAAAAAAAATAAACATTTCAAACACAGCTACCTCCATAAAAAACAACAGTAACAACAACAACAACAAAACCCATAGCAAGGTTTCTGAAATTAGTAGGTTAGATATGAAATAGTCCCTCAGCAACTGCGTATTAAAATGATTGTCCTCATTGAACAGATAATTAAACAACTCTGAGATTAAGGGACATGCCCAAGGTCATAAGAATAAATGGCAGAGCAGAGACCCAAACTTGGAATCTAACACATCCCAAAACCTTTCATGATGGTTTCCATTCAAGATAGACATTTTGTAGGGATTCTTATCAATAAAATTCATAAAATGAGAAAAAAATCTGTATGTGGTGTACTTATTAAGAAACCTTTCAAATATAAGAAATATATAGTATGTGTTGATGACAAAAGGATTTAAGGAGCAGCAGTCTGGTAAATATAAAGGGGTGACTACAAGTTTTAGGGTCAGGCAGACCTGCACTGGAGCTCTAGGGCCATCAGTAGTAGTTAAGAAAACAGGAAGGTGGGAGGGGCAGTGATGAAAACCAAATATTCACATGCAGCAGAGATTATCATTTATATATGTGTGTGTGTATATATATAAAACAATATATACGCATATATTAATATCATATAATAATGTATAATGAATAGATTTGCTTCCTGTTTTGAGCCAACAATGTTCTACTTCCCCTCACAAGCACTTCTGCATACGAAAGTTTAAAAATCATTTGCACTTTAAATGCTAAAATTGCCAATTGAGGCTTCCCTGCAAGGCTATAAACACAACAGTTAGGATTGCCTTTGTTATTTGTGGCAGATACATAATGAAAACATGTTAAGCACAAACTTTACTTAACACCGTAATTATTCGGCCCATCTCTGGATCACCTTAGTATCTATCACTTCAACTCTGATTATTATCCACCTAAGGACCAAAATTATCAGTAAAAACAGACTACAGCAATGCCTAATTCAATTAAACCCATTAGTTCTGCAAAAACTTGCAAAAATGTGAAAATGCCAGGAATCAGTACTCATTTTTTTAATCAGAGAGCAGTTCTGCATGTAAGACCATGACTATATAAAATTAGGCACAGTTGAATGAATTCCATATATGTGTATTGCAACAGCTCCAGTTAATTTTTAGAACATTTTTAAAAATAAAGTATCTTAAAAGTAGCCCACTTAAAGCATATACACTGTTGGCCACAACAGTTCAGAAAAGTAAATATAAACTAATTATCAGAAAGGAGAGAAGAGGGTGGGAGGGATGGAGTGGCTGGGTGATAGACACTGGGGAGGGTATGTGCTATGGTGAGCGCTGTGAATTGTGTATGACTGTTGAATCACAGACCTGTACCTCTGAAACAAATAATACATTATATGTTAAAAAAAAAAAAAAAAAGAAAGGAGAGAAGAAATTTGGAGGTTCCTATATTCTCCCCCATTGTGTGCCTTGTGAGCCAAAAACACCAGCAGTTACCTGATAACCTAATTTACCATGTGCAGATTTTATCATTTGCATAGAACTTTCACTTAAATGTTGAGATTCACCATAATACTGCCATAGCTATTATTCACATTTTACAAATTTGGAAACTGAAAGTCTAGAGAACTGAAGTAACTTGTGTAGCCACTCCTTGAGTAGGTAGCACTCCAAATCCATACTCATTAATAAGAATAAATATGTGGGGAAAATAGTCATATATGATTCTATACCTGCATATAATCATTCAGAAACAGTTTCAAGAAAAGAAAATTACTCTGTGTCAGGGAGTAAGAAGCTTCTAATTCTAACTTGGGTAGTAAGATCTCATTGCTAACTTCAACAATACAAATCCATTTGCAGCAGACTGTCAAATATAAAACCATGGCATGCAATGATGGTTCCTGTAATAGTCCAGCTTGGGTTTTTTTCTTTTTCAAACCATATTTTTGCAGGAAGCGATAATGGACTTTTTCTATCTCAGTCTTTCTTTGAAGTAGGCTTTCCCGACACTAGCATGAAAAAAATATATATATGAAAGCATAACATGACCTCTAGTGGACATATCATTCCATAACAGTGTAATTTCATGGCAAGCTGTGCATTTCTATAGCATACCAAAAAAAAGTGTTTTTTAAAGAGCCTTTCAAATTAATGTTATTTGGGCATTTAGCTATAATAGTCCCTTTTAAACTATACCTCTAAATAACGAGTAAGTTAGAAAATAATAATTTATGTCATCTCTACAGGAAGCTTTTAACAAATTATCATTGGGGCTTATTTTAATTTCAGGATGGATGTGGGGAGGGTAGAAGGTAGAGGGTATGTGGAGGCTAAGTCATAAATAGATTACCCTAAGGAGCTGATGGCCTGCTTTATTAAACAGAGATCACTGTTCCTTGTGCAGAGTAAATACCCATATATTCTTACTACTATATTAACTGTAATAGCAATTATTTATCAAGACCAAGGCACTGTTTTATTATTTATCATGTATCATCTTTTTTAATCTTCACAAAAGCTGCAGAGAAGACACTATTATCTTTATTTTATAAGTGAGAAATACAAGTACAGTGAGGTTAAGCAACTACTTAAAGTTACACAGCCAATAAGCAGCAGGACTGGGACTTGAACAGAAGGAATCTGATTCTAGGGACACTCTTCCTTTTAAAACTGTATTTCCTCCATGGGGCACCTGGGTGGCTCAGTCGGTTGAGCATCTGCCTTCGGCTCGGGTCATGATCCCAGCATACTGGGATCCAGCCCCACATCGGTATCCGTGCTCAGCGGGGAGCCTGCTTCTCCCTCACCCTCTGCCTGCCTGTCTGCCTACTTGTGATCTCACCCTCTCTCTGTGTGTCAAATAAATAAATAAAATCTTTCTTAAAAAAAAACAAACTATATTTCCTCCCTCATTATCATTACATAAAATATAATTTTTTAGATTATTTACCATCAGCTTAACTGAATATAAACTAGAACATATTAAAGAACTGGAAATAAGGCAGAATGACTATTTAATAAGCAAATAGACATTCTCAGAAAATCAAGCCCTAAAGAAAGCTCCAGAAGGTCTTCAGGTTTTCAATTGGTCCTATTTATTCTAATGTCATACCCAAGTCTAACAAGATGTGTTATCTGAATTCCCAAGTCTATGGCCATACCACCCTGAATGTACCCAATCTCGTCTGAATTCCCAATTGTCTACTCACAGTAGACAATAAAGTGGATAAGGCTTAGTAGGCGGTGCATTGGCAATGGGGGAAAATGACTGATGTTGGTCTGCAAGTGGAAAGACAAAAGCTATAGAAAAGCAAAGAAACCCAAAGACTCAAAAAGATAGCACTGGCTAGAAGCTATTGAGACTAGGAACAAATGGCATAACATACTTCAAAAGGTACTAAATACTTACCCAAGTTTATTGATTACCCTGTTTAAATGAAAACTTTATTTGAAAGTCAGACATTTCACATCTTTAGAAAGCCATAAAAATAGTTAAAATAGAGGAATTCCAACTTCCTATCAAATAACTGTAGCCACCTAAATACTAATCACACCATACAAAAAATCAGAGATCAACAAATAGAACAAATAAAGCCACCTATATTCACATCTAAAGCACAATAGGAAACAGAGATGACCACAAAGTTTACATGTAAGAGGGGAAAGAAACACCAAATGCAACCAAATGTTACTATGCTGGAACAGAAAGTCAAGTGACAACTGGGAGGGAAAAAGAGAGGGAGTGAGAAGCTAGGGGTAAGCTAGGGGTAGTGGGGCACAGATAAGATCACTCCCCAAAATAGTCACACCTTGATTGAGAAATAATGAAAATATATCTCACATCCAGCAGCTCAATGGTCCAGCAAAATTGGGAACAATTTGGGCATCAATATGAATAATGATAATAATGGAATACAACACACTTTGAATACAAAATAATCCATGAGTTCATACAGAACTCGAGAAAGGGGCTGAGGCTAGGGCTGGGAGGAAAAGCTCATATTCATAAAAGAATGCCAACTAATGAAGAAATGATCAAACCAGAAAATCACTATTTTGTTACTACCAATATAATAATTGACTCAGTAAAGATCATTGGATGTTAACTTTCAGGTGAGTGCTTGATGGGAAAAAGAATATTCCTGAAGTCTCAAAGTATCATTGCACAAATTATTCACAAAGGGAATTGTGTCTTTACTGGAGAAGTCTGACAGACACCACCTTCCCAAAGTGATCACACAACATCATCAACAATTTTGGGGCGCCTGGGTAGCTTAGCCAGTTAGGCCTCTGACTCTTGATTTCGGCTCAGGTCATGATCTCAGTTGTGAGACTGAGCCCCGCATAGGGTGTGGATGGGTGTGGATGGGTGTGGAGCCTGCTTAAGATTATTCTCTCTCTCCTTCTCCCTATACCTCACCCCTGCTCGCACACACGCACGCATGCTCTAAAAATAAATAAATAAATAACCTAGAAAATGTAGTATATGATTGTTAAATAACATAAATGAAGTATAATTTTATTTACAGTTATTTCAGTAAAATTAATAAGCCTCTTCCTATTTAGTTGTAACTTTTTTCACCTCTGTTTTAGACTAGGCACCACAAACTGGTAGCCAGGTTTTTCATTCAGGTTTTTCTTTTCTTTCTTTTTTTTTTTTTTAAGTTTTGCTTTGAAAAGTATATGTACCTTCCATCTCACCATAGACCCCAGCACTCCCTATAATCTTCCACTGAGCACACTTCACTATTGTATACCTGGTCTCTGCAGGCATTTGAATTTGCAACTTACGATTTTTTTTAAAGATTTACTTATTTGACACAGAGAGAGAAAGAGAGAGACAGAGAGCACACAAGCAGGGGGAGTGGCACGCAGAGGCAGAGGGAGATGCAGACTCCCAGCAGAGCAGGGGGAGCCCATTGCGGGACTTGATCCCAGGACCCGGGGATCATGACCTGAGCCGAAGGCAGTTGCTTAACCAACTAAGCCACCCAGGCGCCCCGCAACTTATGCTTTAAACTACACCTGTACTTTTAGATGCCATTTCTTCACATGTGACATTGTGTACCAGATGCTGCTAGTTGCTTAATCAATAGCTATTCATTTCTTCTTCCATACTAATATTTATTCCACTTTTATTGAGGATAAGAATGTACCCATTTAAAAATATCCAAGTGCCCAGAATTCCCTGTAGCTATGAATGGCCAAATGACAAGCTCTAGCAAAGGATATAAGAGTGTGTATTAACCACATTTTCTAGTTTCCGCATCTAATGTTTTGATATTTCGCATCTTGAACTAAGGAAGGGTTACCTCTCCCAGGGTTACGGGCTTCTTAGAGACAGTAAATGACTCACCTACGAGTATACCTTTCATAAGCAAACTAACCAATCTGAAGCCTGTACTCCCAATTATGGCTTTACCTGGCTCTTATGCTGCCCCAATCACCCCAGGGCTAGGCATCAGACAACTAGGGGCAGCCCCTACAGCTCAGAGCCCCATAACATTATTCAAACTAGACCATCCTACACCTGCTTACTTTGCCTTGCCCATTCATTGCTGAGAAAACCATAAGAAAGGCTTTCCTGCAGTTCCCCTAACTCTGTCTTCTGCCTTCAACCAACCTCATGTGGCCCCGCATGGCCCTGTGTGCCCTTCTTTCTCTTGGGAACTATGAGTAATAAATTATCTTTTCAATGGCAAGCATCTTTTAACCTGTTGGCCTCACCATTCCTGAACAAAACAACAAAATCTCCATTTTAAAACAGTGGAGCTTCTGGAAAGATGATTGTCTTCATGATAACCAGGAACAGGCTCAGCTGGCATGGACTTTTTTTTTGGTCTCTGCCTTCTTCTTTTCTTACTGTGTAAATGGGACACTTCAAAGTACAGCAACCATCTCATGACTGCAGGCATGCAAGCCACCTGCAAAGGATGAAAAAGGAGGAACACAGAAGAGGCCATTCCTTGAGTATCTGCACTGGTCCTGGAACTGACTGCCCCAGAGATTCTCTTACAAAAGAAAATTTGATTAAGCTGCTGTTTGTCACCATTTGTTACTTGTAGCCAAAAGCAATTATGATTAATATCCTTTACTCCAACAACTGTTATATTGATACTGGACATCTAATAATAAATTCATGTATGATCAGCTAGTCAGAGAAGCTAACCAAATTGAACATTCAAGCCCAAGAATTTTTTTTTAATATTAAAAAGGTTGCATAACATATGGCAGGAGCTGAAGGATACACAGGCTAACAGGTAATGCTGAAATCACCCCTATCCTTTGTTTTTTTAATATTTTATTTATTTATTTGACATAGAAAGAGAGATAGAGTGAGCATAATCAGGGGGAATGGCAAGCAGAGGGAGAGGTAGAAGAAGGCTTCCCACTGAGCAGGGAGCCCCATGTGGGGCTCGATCCCAGGACCCAGGGATCATGACCTGAGCTGAAGACAGACACTTAACGACTGAGCCACCCAGGCACCCACCCCTATCCTTTGTTAACAACAGATAAAATGATAGCAATTCTTCTTCAGATACTACAGAACAAACCAACCCTTTTTACTTGAATTCTTCATACTGTTTCTTGAACGGGGACAGGACTCTGTTTTTGTATCACTTTTGTATCGATAAAATGTGGATCCCTTATCTTTCATTTTCTGGGTCTAAATTGAATGTTTCACGCATTATGATAAGGACAAGTCTTTTCTCCTTGTCTTCATGTCTTGCTTTTAAGACATGAAGTTTGTGCTAAAAAAAAGATAAAGACATGAAAACATAAAAGAACTGTGATTTGTTTGCCAAATATTTATTTTTGGCATTTACTGAAGTCAAACAAAATGAAGATTTCTTATGCTACTAGCAGAAATGCGTGGATGTTTTGAATCAAGGCCTCTGACCTATTTGTTTATTATTTCCAACATTCTAAAAATAAAAAACAAACCTGAATAAAAAAAAAGCAGAAAAGCTACTGGATCCTGAAATAGAATACAATGGTATCTTTCATTTCACTTTTGCCTATATATATTTACTGAAAAACCAACAGCAGTTAATTTTTCTTAAAATGTTTCCCTAGAGAAATTTCTGAATATCACAGACAGGTATAATATATCTCATAAATACAATATCCCCATGTAGCCTGGCTCCTATAAACATAAACGAACAGAGAAGAGGCAAGATTAGTTTTTTCCAATATAAATTACATAACACACCAAATGCTTAAGATAATAAAAATTTTCTTATATAATACTTTATAACTTACAGTGCTGTCACACAAGATTATCCGGTTTGCTCTATCAACAATAGACAAATAAAAAAGTGACAAATTCAAACTTTTGTGGTGGAGAAAAATAAAAAACCCTCTGGTATGGGATTTGGGCCTGTATTATGAGAAAATGCATAAACCTAAAAAAGCACAGGATCTATTTCAGACATAATTTACATAAAATATTTTCCTCAAACTTGTGTATGTGGCAGGTAAAGAAAATCTAAAATTAAGACTTGAATTAACTGGAGACTAGTTACTGTAGTCTATGGCCATACCACCCTAAACACACCCAATCTCGTCTGATCTCAGAAGCTAAGCAGGGTGGGGCCTGGTTAGTACTTGGATGGGAGGCTGGTTACTGTAAACCAGTTGACAAACCATGAAATTTTCTTATCAAGACTGCTTCCCAGTTATCAGATCCAGGACACACTCCAGAGTTCAATCAACACTGAGACTCTGTCATAACATTAGATAAGTAAGTCCATCTTATTCCTCAACATGCCAAAAGTTAGTTGATACAAAGTATTTAATATTATTGCACTTGGAATGTACCAAAGTTCATTTTCTGATATTAACCAAGGGCAAGTTTGAGGAAGCAAACTTGATTTTTGCCAGAGGCTCTCTAGACAGATTCCAGTAAGCTCTCTTTAAAAGGTTATTAATATACTGGATGTGAAATGGTCTTTGAAACTTGTGAAATACTTTCCCATAAGACTAATTGTATAATAGTAGTTAGGTTATCAGGCTACCTCACAAACATCTATTTAATCCACAATACTGGTGAAATATGGATCACTTAGATTTTAAAAAGTAAAATCCAATACCTTCTGAACTCCTAAGTCAAGGTTGCTGAATTGTTAGCCAATAGGATGGAACTGTGCTGACTTGATACCACTGAAATCCCAACTCACCCAACCTGTTTGGCTTGCAATGTTACTTGCAAAGTGAATGCTACCCAAATGTGAGAATCATCCTTATTATGAATATATTATGACAGAGGCAACATAATGAGTAAAACCAGAAGCAGAACTTAGGAAGACAAAACTGGGTTTAAACCCTCACTTGAGACTTCGGTAAATTAAAGTATCTCAATAGTTATTTAATTCAGTTCAGCAGACATTTCTTAGAGAATTATTTGTGCCAAGCATTATTAGTATGTCTAGAAGAGGTTTCCAACTCTAATTTTGCAACAGAATCATCTTCAGAGTTTTTAAAATTACAGATACCCAAATGCTACCTACAGAATCCAATTACCAGAGGAAGGAACTCAAACAGAGGTATGGAGGCATGTGAGGAGATGGCATATTAAGGCTGAGTAGTATCCAGGAGACAGTTTAGAGAGCTTGATTTAGAAATAAATAAATATATATGAAATTTATATGAATATATATGTATGAAAAGTAATTCACCATACACCTATCAGAATGGCCAAAACCCAAATCACTGACAACACAAAATGCTGGTGAGATTGTGGAAAAACAGGAAATCATTCACTTATGATGGGAATGCAAAATGGTATAGCCACATTGAAAGATAGTTGCAGCTATTTACAAAACTAAACACACTCTTACCATATGATCCAGCAATTGAGCTCCTTGGTATTTTTACCCAAATGAACTAAAAACATGTCTACACAAAAACTTGCACGTGGATGTTTGTAATAGCTTTATTCGTAATTGCCAGAACTTGGGAGTAACCAAGATATCCTTCAGTAGGTAAATGAATAAACTGTGGAACATCCAGACAATGGAGTATTACTCATCACTAAAAAGCAATGAGGAGACATGGAGGAACCTTAAACACACATTACTAGTTGAAAGAAACCAATCTAGGGGCGCCGGGTTGGCTCAGTCAGTTAAGCGTCTGCCTTTGGCTCAGGTCATGATGCCAGGGTCCTGGAATAGAGCCCCAAGTTGAGTTGGGCTCCCTGCTCGGCACGGAGTCTGCTTCTCCCTCTACCTCTCCACCCTCTCCTGCTCCTGCTCTGTCTCTTCTCTCAAATAAGTAAAATCTTAAAAAAAGAAAGAAAGAAAGAAAGAAAAAACCAATCTAAGAAAGTCTATATATACATACTGTATAATTCCAACTATATAATATTCTGGAAAAGGTAAAGCTACGGAGACAGCAAAAAATTCAGTAGGTGCCAGAGGTTGGAAGAGGAAGAAATAAAGGACAGAACATAAGGATGTTTATGGCAGTGAAACTATTCTATGTGATACTATAAAAGTTGATATGTGTCATTACACATTCGTTAAAACCCACAGAATGTGCACCAAGAGTGAACCTTAGTGTTAAACTATGGACTTTGGATGATAATGACAAGTCAATATAGGTTCATCGACTATACCACTGTGGTGCAAGACGTTGATAGTGAGGGAGGTTGTGTGTGTGTGTGTGTGTGTGTGTGTGTGTATGGAGGGGAAGAGGCAGAGGTATATATGGAAACTCTCTGTACTTTGCACTCAATTCTGCCATGAACCTAAAACTGCTCAGTAAAATAAACCCTATTTTAAAAAAGAAAGATACATCCTATATAAAAGCAATGTCTCTGAAAGTTAAAGGGGAACAGTAATGTAATGTGATTATCCCACAAGCCTAGTCAGCACCTATCCAGTCATCCAATATGTCATACACTTTCCATCGTAGAGCCAGGAAACCATACATCATACATCCACTTAGCCTGAAGGCCTTTCCCTCTCTACCACCGACTCTCTACCTACCAAACTTCTAACTGTTCTTTCACTTCAAAGTCAGCTCAACGTCACTGAATTCATGAAAACCTTCCCTGACCCCTCATCTTGACTGAGGGTTCCTTCCTATACCTCTCTGTATCATGGAACATTCTTTTCTGTTCGGCTCATGGTACTGAAACAAAACTTTTAATTAAATGTGACCTTTGAAAAGTCAGAGGTTATGTCTAAAAATCCAGATTTCTTACTACTCTTGAAAAGAATAGGTCACTGTTACCAGGTGGGTATGGAAGTGAATAGCAGGGACCACATTACGGATCCCTTTCCTTGTGGCCTTCCCAAAACTGAGGCAGTTGTAATCTACGACACTGCTGTGATTTATTTACCATCATCCCTGTTTTTCTTACTCCCTCCAATTTCACTCACTCAAGGTGCCTGCCTGGCTCCAGTCCCCATTTGAGGTTGCAACCACTGTTTAGTTACCTGTTCCTCTATCTCTCATACCTATGAAACTGTAAGTTTCTTGAGAGTAACAACTTGTTTCTCTTTTTTTTTTTTTTAAAGATTTTTTATTTATTTATTTGACAGAGACAGACTGAGAGAGGGAACACAAGCAGGGGGGGAGCTGGAGAGGGAGAAGCAGGCTCCCCGCTGGCAGGGAACCCAATGTGGGGCTCTACCCCAGGATTCTGGGATCATGACCTGAGCCAAAGGCAGACGCTTAATGACTGAGCCACCCAGGTGCCCCCAACTTGTTTCTCTTTCACCCCTCCATTCTGACTGGTATATATTCAACTACTTTCTCTATTCACTAAATTATTAGTCAATAAAATAGGAAAAATGCTAACATTTAATCCATCATGAATGTTACTTCATACGCTTTAGCAGTTGATAGCACTGTTTCTTTACTACACTTAAATTCACTTCAAAATTCTATATCCTTTTCACACCTAAGTTACAAGTAGGCTCTTCTTGAGGGTTGGTAGAATGAAAAGCAGAGACATGGAAAAGAAAGAGATCATGTGCTTTGAAGGCCTACTATGTACCAGGCACTGTACTAGGCTCAATAATTAAGGTGCCTGGTGGCAAGGGGGGGGGCGGGGAGGAGGAATATCCCGCAGCTAGGAGTGCTTGGCACATCCCTAGGGACCAGGTAGGACCAGCATTCCAGAACAGCCAGTGGAGCTTCTGCAACAAGCAGAAATAATACAGAGTTGCCAGGCCAGAGCAGTTACTGGTTACTTTGTGTAAACTTTGTAGGACACTTAGAGCATTCTTACCCGTGGTGAACTGATGCCAGGAAAGTCTATACTAGAGCCCCTGACTAACTCCACCCGCAACTGAAGGCCTCTTCTCTTTTCAGTCAAAGCAGTCAATTCCATTACACCTGCCATTAGGAAGACTAACTAGATAGCTCTGTTGTCCTATTCCCTTGGAGGAAAAAGATCAGAAAGAAATGTGTCATATAATCCCTATCAAAACAGAAAAAGGAAAATTTGAAATCAGAAATAGTTTTCACTTAACGGTATAACCAGCTTTTTAAAAAGAGTATAATCAGCTTTCTTTAAGAAAAACTATAAAGCAAATAATTTGGCCTAAAGGTACTCTGTTGCTTAAGATGCTGTATTGTAAAACCTTTTTTAAAAGTAAATTTTTTATTTAAGATACTTGTAGGTTCACATATAATTGGAAGATACAATACAGAAAAATCTCTTGTACCATATCCCCAGTTTTCCCCAGTGGTAACATCTTGCAACACTATAATACAATATCCCAACCAGATATTGATATTGATACAGTCAAGATACAAAACATTTCCATCACCACAAAAATCCCTCATGTTGCTATGTTATAGCCATCCCAACTCCCTCCTACTCCCCTCCCCCTTTCTTGTAACTCTTGGCAACCAGGGATCTGTTCTCCATATTTATAATTTGTCATTTCAATAATGTTATATAAATAAATTCATACAATATGTAACCTTTGGGATTGGCTGTTTTCACCCAGGATAATTCCATGGAGATTCATTCTGCTATAAAACCTTTAACTGGTATGGACCATAAAACAGAATACCACCTAGTAAACAAAGACCTTGGGTTCACTGATGACTCCCACTAAAGCAAATGGCACAAGAAAATTAAATTTCACTGTGCTCTGTTATCTATAAGGGTTTTCCTGCCACTGTAAAGATGTAAAGACATTCTTATCAAATTGTTTCACCACCAAGCCCATTTTACACACTGGAATTATAAACCTTTATGCTTGTACGGCCATGGAGGCCTGTGAAACTTATCTCCAAAAAACATGACTTGTTAAGTGAGTTCCAAAATCATCATTATTAATCATCACATAGTAATAATTAATCATTATATTATGAATAATTTACAATGAACTTCCTGAATTTTCCTACTTTAACTAAGTCCTTGCTCTCTCACACTACAAAAAAAAGAAGCCTCACTGGAATTGCTGCTGTTTGAAACATGCCCTAATGGTGAGTTGTTATTGTTTGTTTGTTTTTTAAGATTTTATTTATTTGAGAGAGAGAGAGAGTGGGGTGGGGGGGGCAGGGAGACACAGAGGGAGAGGAAGAAGCAGACCCACTGAGCAGGGAGCCTGGCAGGGCTCAATCCCAAGACCCCGCCCTGGAGATCAGACCTGAGTGGAAGGCAGACGCTTAACCAACTGAGCCACCCAGTCGCCTCCATCATGTTGAGTTTTAACCACTGCAAAGAAAGAAACACGACAGCTCCAAAATCTTTAAAACCACAAACTGGGGGCGCCTGGGTGGCTCAGTTGGTTAAGCGACTGCCTTCGGCTCGGGTCATGATCCTGGAGTCCCTGGATCGAGTCCTGCATCAGGCTCCCTGCTCAGCGGGGAGCCTGCTTCTCCCTCTGACCCTCCCCCCTCTCATGTGCTCTCTCTCTCTCTCATTCTCTCTGTCTCAAATAAATAAATAAAATCTTTAAAAAAAATAAAAATAAAAATAAAACCACAAACTGATTTGTTTGTTCTTCAAATTTTTCCTTCAACACATTTAGGACATTGTTCATAACCACTTCTAATAGCTGCCAAACTTGGCAAGAGAATCTCATCACTGAATGATTATTTGAAAAGGAGAAGCAAAATTCTGACCAGATAGACTAACTTTCTACTCCTTTCTACTTCTTACCATTTTAAGACAGAAACCAACTAGGCTCATTTCACCTTAGCAAGCCTATAATACAAAGATCAAGCTACAAACAATGAAAGAGTCTGTAACCTGTTGCCATGTTTATAAAACATAAGCCTAAAATTCATCGATCTTTTAACCAGATCCACAGTACTCTGTACTGGTGATACAATTTGTTAAGCAAATCAAAACTCAATTGTCACCAGACATAAGATTTTTGGATGAAGCACATACTCTGTAAAATTTCATATATATGGAGAAAGAGAAGAGGGAGGGTGGGAGGAAAAAAAACCTCCCAGGCAGTTCTCTCAAATGTTTAAGTTAAACTATGGAGAAAAGTAACAGAATATTACCTAAACATTTAAGTAATTACTTGTCCAGTAAAAAAATTAACAGCACCATAAGAGACTCTTAATCTCAGGAAACAAACTGAGGGTTGCTGGAGTGGAGGGGGGTGGGGGGGATGGAATGGCTGGGTGATGGACACTGGGGAGGGTATGTGTTGTGGGGAGCGCTGTGTATTGTGCAAGACTGACGAATTATAGACCTGTAGCCCTGAAACAAATAATACATTATATGCTAATAAATAAATAAATAAAATTAACGGCACGTAAACTTTAACTTTCTCAATAATCTTACTGCATATACACATATGCACACGAACACATATACACACACCGCTTTAGGATAGACGTCCACATCGGAACCCCCAATTACCACTCCTTTTCCTCTCAGAGAAGGGTCCTAAGGCTAATATCAATGGTTCCACTTAGACACTGGAGGTTAGCCGGGATAATAGTCTACACTCTTTACTCTGATATTAGCTCACCGACACAGGTTTGTCTCCAGAGCCTAAGAGAAAACTTCTAGAGGGCAGAGACCCACATCTCATTCATCTTTGTAACAAACACCACAGTGCTACCATCAGCGAATGTGCTACACAAAGTAGGCACTAAAGATATGCTGAATGTTAAAACGACAACATATGTTTGAGGTAGAGACCTATAAAATTCCAGAATGCAACAGGAAAATTTTCAAACTCCTAAACATCCTAAAGACGGTGGAGAATATATAGCTCAGTGGCACTACGTGTCCAAAATCTTATGTGTGCCCTTTAAATAATCACTCTATGGCTCCATTTTCTCATCCGAACAATGAAGATAAGAGCACCTAACTCACAGGATTTTGAATGGGTTAAAAAGTTGGTATAGGTAAAGTCCTTAGATCAACGCCAGGAACATTACACACTACATAAGGGTTAGCTGCTGATATTATTGAAAAAGACTATTACAGTAAAAGTAAGGCTCATGCAGTCCGACAAGAGGCCAAAAGCTTAAAAGAAATTATTCTAGGAAAGATAAGATCAGAGGTTGGCAAACTTTTTCTGTAAAGGGCCAGATTCTACTATAAATACCGTAGCTTGTCAGGCCAAGAGACAATATCCTCAATCCTTGGGCCAATATTCTCCCTGAAAAGCTAGCAGGCTTTTTGTTTGTTACATTTCACATTTTAAAACTTAAGAACCATTCTTACTACGTGGGCCCGTATAAAAACAGGCTGGATTTGGACTCAGGGACATTAGTTTGCCGACCTCTGGATAAGAATGTAATAATGATAATACAAGTCCGTGCTTTCTAAAGGCAACATAAGGAAACGTTTGTGAGTTGATTAAAGTTGACTGAAAAACGTCCTGCTCCCAAACTTCTAAAATCCAGACATGCAGGGCCGGCGTGGTGGGGAAGCCAGAAACGGGGAGCAGGGCTTCAGGAAACAACCAGGACCTCGCACGGCTCTCTGGGTCCGGCAGAGCCTCCCTGCCACACTTACTCCCAGCAGCGGCCCGCGGCCGATCACCGTCTCCCCGGGGGCCAGGGCCACCCGGGGGCCGCCGTCCTGCGGCTGCAGCTCGAAGCCCCCGGACATGGCGGCGAGGACTACACCCCTTCGCAAGGAGACGGTCCCCGCAGCCGTTTCCGCCTTCCATGGACACGCGCGGGGCCAAGGCAGGCCCTCAGAAAAACGCAGGGGGAGGAGGAGCACAGGCTCCGCTCGAGTGTCTCCAGGCCTCGCTCAGCCGAGGCCCCAGCTCCGCGTCCGAGTCCCGCCTCCCCTTTCCGACCAGTGACGCGCGCCGGGATTCTTCCAACACTCCGCCTCAAAATTATTTTTTAAAAGCCCGGGTTAACCACCCCCCCACCCTTTCTCACCAGCACCCGCCGTGGAGGATGCCGGGCCTTGTAGTCCTTGGCGCCTCCTTCTCCTCTCTTGCTGAGCTGAGACGCCCTGGTAAAACTACCACTCCCAAAAGGCAACGCGCGCTTCTCTCTACGCCTGTACGAAATCCGAGTCAGCAAGGCGGAGCTACAGTGGGCGGGACTGGAGGGACTATGGCGAAGGATTCGAATTCCAAAGGATTTAATTCGCTGGAGGAGCTACCAAGGCACTGGAGGTAGGAGGGTCTTCCCTTCTAGCCGACGTCTGGACAGCTCAGCTTCGGCTCAGCTCCTTAGAACTGTGGTGACAGTCGGTGCTGACGGTTGTTATTGTCGCTTATTTGTCATTGCTCCGTGTTCTTTGGACTCGGGCAGCTGCAGACTGCGCGAGACCCTCAAAGAGGGTGGCTCAGTGGGATGTGGGGTCATTCCTTCCGACCTGCGGGGTTGGTCTGCGCTGCCTCCCGATCCCTCCCTCCTCGTGACACCGGAAAAGGGGCGAGCTCTTACCTAACTAGAGAGGTAATTCAGCAAAATATGGTTCATAAACAAGAAGGGGCAGAAGAGGGATAGTTGTCCAGGTATCCAGGCAAAACTGGACTTAGAAGAAGATGCCTAGTGGGAGCTTAGGAACCTCACCAAGGTACTCCCAGCTGTTAAATTCAAAAAATTCATTTGCCTCCTGGGGAAGAACTGTAACGAGAAGATGCATTTTATTCACCATTGAGATTCTGGGAAAAGTAACAAATGTTTAAATGCACGGTAATGTTCTCTTAATATGAAATTTTTTTCAAGAATATAGTAGTTTGGCTTGGTTTGTTTGATGGTGAGAGAGATGAGTTCCGTGGCAAAAACTTGCTCTTGACTCATGAATTTGTTTCTATCAGTTTGCTTTCTTACTTCCCCAAAACTTGGAGAGGAAGTTCTCTGTTGAGCAGAGGCATTAAAATTCTAACCACCAAAGCTAATTCGGATCATAAACAACCAAATGAATGGGAGCAACTGTGGCCTTGGCAAGTCCAGAAACATAGGTGAGTAACATGTCTAGAAAGGGGAATAATCATTAGCTGAATTAAAAAGAAGCATTTAACAAACCCCTCTTCCTGCACTGTCACACACACACACACACACACACACACACACAAGAAAGTGCAGCATGGAATAAACTGATTTTAATATGAGCTGTCTTTATATGCAAAAATAGCTCCATGGTCTCAGCTGATTTTGGAAGCCTACCCATCTTTAATTATATGCTGTACCTAGCTGAATTATAAACATTGTTTATTGTTGTTAGTTACATAATTATGCATGTAGGATAGCTTCAAGAGGCCATTTCTAAAACACTAATCTTATAACTGAACTGAATATTTGAGACCTTGTGTCATTATAACCTGGACTTCAACCTCTTGTCCATTTCAGATAGTATTTATGTCATCTGTGAGCACCTACCCATTAGGTACAAGTAGATAAATAATTATATACCCTACAAAAGTCCATCAGATTTATGATTAAATCACAGATTGTAGATGAAGAACTTAATGATAAGGCATCAGCTCCCACAGACAAGTATTTAGGAGTTGAAGAGAATTGAATCATACACATTTTCAGAAGTATTTTTGGCAAATGCTTGGAATCGAATATGTTCCCACAATAGTCATTTCTACTACTAAACTCAAATTGTAGTCTGAAGAATCACTTCTCTTTTTTAGATAATGTTCTCTGGGAACAGAAAAACAAATGTTTAGAAACAAGATATGTTAAGAAAAAGAAAGAAGAAGAAGAAGGTAGCGGGAGGGGAGGAATGAAGCGGGGGAAATCGGAGGGGTGGACGAACCATGAGAGAAGATGGACTCTGAAAAACAAACTGAGGGTTCTAGAGGGGAGGGGGGTGGGAGGATGGGTTGGCCTGGTGGTGGGTATTGAGGAGGGCACGTTCTGCATGGAGCA
>NC_138378.1:74595598-74602878 GCF_054177405.1 Leptonychotes weddellii | reverse complement strand
GATGAATCATGGAACACTTCATCTAGAACTAATGATGTAATGTATGGGGATTAACATAAGAATAAAAAAAAAATTAAAAAAAAATAAAATGTTTAGAAACAAGCCCGTTTACTAAAAACATTTTAAAAGAAGAAGGGAAGTAACGTGTTGAGTGCCTCCCATGTGCAATTCAGATGTGAAGCTAGATGCTTTACACATAATCCCTGTTAATCCTTTTAAGAACACACAGGAGAGATGCATCATTGGCCCCATTTTACAGGTTGAAAAACTCAAGTCAAGAAAGTTAAGATTCTTTCAATCATACCCAGAACGTATCTGGCTCAGAGTAGGTTCTGTCGTCTGATCTGAAGAGACTGAGTATGTTTAAACTTTGCCTTCTAGGTTACATATGAGGATAATTTGCTAAAACATCAAGCTATGCAGAAAAACTCCAAGAGGAACAATAATTCAAGAGTTTCTGGCATAGAATTGAATTCTGTGGATGCTGAGAAGGAAAAAAAAGAGAGTCAAAATAACTTTGTTGAACTGCTGCCTCCAGAAGTTACTTTTAAAATTTTCAGTCAGCTAGACATTCGGAGTTTGTGCAGGGCTTCAGTAACCTGCAGGAGCTGGAATAACACAGTAAGAAACAGTGACTCCTTGTGGAAACCTCATTGCTTGACTCTAAGAGCTGTGTGCCAAAGAGAAATAGATGATGATCTAGAAAGTGGATATTCCTGGAGAGTAAGTTTAGTCTTTGTAGTCTGCAGTGTTCTTGACAATATGGTGGTAGGTTTGAGCCAACCCCACCTTCTGCCTGAGGAGGTAGGATTTCAGAGACGGAGTGGCATACAGAGTGTGTTGGCTTTTGGAGTTGAAGTTGAATTATTATTCTTCTCCTACAAACCACACCATCCCATCCATCCTTTTACATTTTTTTAAATCCTAAATTTAGGCACATTCCTCCGTTAGCTACTTCATTCTACTTTATCCAAAACTCACAGCAAACTCCATGGCTCACTTTGCATATGTACACATATACATACGCCCACACACACACATACACACACAACACATTTATTAGTGTATGTGTGTATCAGTGTAAATACTTAATCTTCTTTTCAGTCCTGTCAATCAGCTCCTCTAGTTTTAAACAAACTCACTGACCAACCACCTACTACATTCTTTAACAGTGATGATTTACCTCTTTCAGGTAATACTATTGAGGAATTACCAGAAGAGTAAAGTGAAACACGAATGGCTAAGTGGCAGATACAGCAACATATGTTCTCCTCTGAGCCTACCAGAAAAAATCATGTACCCAATGGATGTAGATACGTGGGGGGAAATTCTAGAAGCAGAACTGGAAAGATAAGCCAGAAAATTACAAAGATCTTGTAACTTTGAGACTTTCAAACAAAAATGACTCTTAGGTTCATTTTTTTGTTTACCATTTTAATGTTTAACATTTAAAAGAAAACTAAGTAGAAAATATTATGAAAGTCAAACTGTTTTTATTCTGCACTTTCATAAAAATTTTTCTGGTTTTATTGTAAGGTAGAAGAATCATGAAATGTTGTGTATGTAGGAAATACTATACGGATAGAGTGATTTCAAAATGTATTGCTTCATATATTTGTATCAGCATATTGCAGTACTCTAATGACAAGAGAGTTTGATTGATATTTTCTACTGAATAGTAATTCAAAAATTCAGGAAACCATTTGAAGAAACTGATTAGAGATTCATTCAGCAGTAGACATAATTAGGCTCATAACTGGAAGTAGACAACACTAGGAAGACTACCTGAATGAAATTAATCACTATATTTAAATGTAGAGTGTAATACACTTATATTTCAATAACTTTAAAATATCCATTTCAGTGGAATCAGATTGAATTGTCAAACATTGAGCCCATTTTAAAATGTGTTAAACTTGTGGTTGTTTAAAATTAACCTGACCAGAAGGCTAAAACTTGTGAGACTAAGATTCCCATTACTTGCCTACAGACCTGGAACTGTTCTCAGGGACAATGGAAAGTTTCCGGTAACACTTGAACTGCCACACTGTTTTTCTTGGTAAAAGCTTTCTTTCTAACAGCCTTATAGCACCATCTAGTGTACTCCTCGTAGATAACCAAGGCAAAGGACTTAAGGTCCTTTTTGTTTTCCTCACATTTAAAAGAAAAATATATATATTATTTTAGAGAACGCTATATACCTGATTTAAGTTTATAGCTCTTCAGGAACCTTCAGTTTAACTTTAGTTCTCTTTTTCTTAAAAGTAGATGGTATAGTACTCACTATACCAGATTGTTCATTCTGAATCTGTGGTCAGCATCATAGTAAAAAGTGTTTACAAAACATTTTAAGTTAGTATGGCATTTTCTTCTTAAATTGTGCTCCATAGCACAAAAAAGAAGCATCCAGGAAACCTGTACCTAACAAATGGACACAATATCAGAAAGATGCCTCACTCTATACAAATTCCCTTTGTTGGATCAAGCAGGTGAGGATTGGCTGGAAGGGGCCTTGAAGATCAGGCAGTGCAGTCTCTAGGACTAGTTAACAATCCCTTCTAGAGAAATTCCTCTCACCCTCCCACCCACCAAACTCTCTTCTTGGCAAACTCTTTTGTAAAACTTACTCTCTTGATCTGGAAACCATCTCTAGATCCTACCATTCTGGATTAAGTGACCTTCAATAGAGTTCCCATAGTTCTTTGTACATACCACTCTTAAAGCTGTCTACTACATTAAAATTTGTCTGCCTCCCCCGTTAGACTGTGAGCTTCTTGAAGGCAGGGACCATTTATTTATTTTTATGTTCCCCAAACCTGGAATATAGTAGGTATTCCATAAAGATTTGTTAAATTATTTCTGTATTATTTATTTTAATCCTACCCAGATTGTATAATAAAAATAGTTTGCTATATTGTTAGTGGACAAGACTGTACTGAAATGCAATGTGCAACCCATAAGGTAGATGGGATGCTTACTATTAATGGAAATACATGAATAATTGTTTTAGTCTTCTCAAAAGCTGTAAGAGAGAAACAGGAAAATAGAAATGTTTTGTTTTATGTCTGGGAATAAACACCTGAAAATCAACTTAACCCAAAAGTATCACTTATTTTTAATTATTGGGTCACCTCAATGAGTTTTAAGTATTATTTTGCAAGTTATATGAATAATCTTTAGTTTGGTTGTTTTTAGTACTATAGCATTAAAATTATTTTATATAATAAGTTATAAGCTATGATCACATTCTACACAGAAAGGAAAGTTTGGGGACTTAATGATAAATTTTATGGTATGGGCCTAGAATGAACTGTACATTTATCAGACCAAGCCATTAGCATCTGAGAACATGAGTGGGTGGAGTAGAATGGAGGGAAGGAGTGCTCTTACTCATAGATAAAATACCATGTTACATAGACACAGTTTTGTTGTTGCATAGAACAACAACATAGAATATTGTTGGCATAGAATATTAAGGAGTTTCCAGTGTTATTTAATATTTAATCAGTTCAAGAGCTAGTATTTTTTTTAATTTAGAAACCTTTCTTTAGTTGCTTCTAGCCTATAACCCAGTCTTAGACCAGAACATAATCACCAATAAAATCTGTATGAATATAAACTTTGGACCTTAGAATACCCCAGTAAATAAAAGCCTAATTTGAAAAATATGCCACTAACCACTTTTAATTTCATCTTTGCTTTGATTTCATATAATATCTTCTCTCCAAAACTTCAAATGCCCTAATAATAACAAAAATAAGACGACTAGTAACATCATGGGAAGAATAATACATAAGATGAAAGAGCATACATTTTTATTTACAGTAGAATTGAAAGACCCAAATCATCAAATAAATGAAATTAGATCAACAGTGGAGAAAGTTGATTAATTATAATAGCCAACATTTATTGAGTGCCTACTCAGAACCAAGCATAGTGCTTCTATTATTCTACGTCCTTTCTATGGATGAGGAAACTGAAAATTAGAGAATGATCTTATCTATGTAGTTCATCACCACTCCCCAGCACCTATGAGTATGTAACACGCAGTAAGTGCTCAATAAATTTTTATTGAATGAATTAAAAACTTACCTGAGATTGAGTAACTTGAATGAAAATGCCAAGAATGTTCCTCCAACTTTTTATTTTGAAAAATTTCAAACACAGAAAAGTAAAAAATACGACAAAAATATATGACAAAAACTCTTATGTATATCCTAACCTAGATATACCAGTTGTTAACATTTCCACATTTGTTTTATTTTTGCTGAAGCTTTGGAAACTAAGTTGCAGACATGATGATACTTTACCCCTAAATTCTTCAACATGCATCTCCTAAGAATAAGTACATTCTCCTATATGCAATACCATCATCACATCTAAAATTTTTATATTGATTCAATAATATAATCTAATTTACAATCCTTATTTAAATTTTCTTAATGGCCCCAAAAATATATAGATTTTTTTTTTCCAATTCAGGACCCAAACAAGGTTTACAAGTGCATATCATTTTTTATGTCCCCTTAATCTCTTTTAACCAGAAGCATTACTCTGCCTTTGGTTTTGTTTTTCAGAATATTGACTTGTTGGGGTTTTTTTTAAGAATTCAGGTTGGTTTTCTTAGAGAATGTTCTGTAAATGATTTGTCTGATCATCTCTTCATGATTTGATTCAGGTAAAACATATTTAGCAATTATACATAGGTGGATGTAATAGGCTTCTTAATGCACCACATTAAAAGGCACATAATGTCTGATTGTTTTACTGTGTGATAGAGTAAGTCTGATTATTTGATTGAGGTGGTAATCATCAGATCTCTCCGTTAAAAGGGATATTTTCCCGGGGCACCTGGGTGGCTCAGTTGGTTAAGCGACTGCCTTCAGCTCAGGTCATGATCCTGGAGTCCCGGGATCGAGTTCCGCATCCGGCTCCCAGCTCGGCGGGGAGTCTGCTTCTCCCTCTGACCCTCCCCCCTCTCATGTGCTCTCTCTCTCTCATCCTCTCTCTTTCAAATAAATAAATAAAATCTTAAAAAAAAAAAAAAGGGTATTTTCCCATAAAGCCAAAATTTCTTTTTTCAAGAACCTGTTTCTAGAGTATTCCCCTTTGACTAACCCTATGCTAAATGCTTTATAACATTTTCTTATTTCATCTTCATAATTAGACTTTCAACGAACACAAGAAGTCATATTCGAGGTATTTTGCAGTTAATCTAAATATCAATATAAGAAGATGTAAAGCCACTATTTAAACCCAAATCTCTTTGACTTCAGAGACTAAGTTTTGAACCACTAGAGTATAGTGCTTTTTATAATTTTGACACTTAGTCCTTACACTGAAGCAACATGAAGGACTAAGATTAACAGGGAACACCTCCCATACAAATATCTAGAAAATGAGAGGAAATCAATATTAGACATATAGAACTTAACATTTCTGCTAATAGTAGAACAGTTAATTCTAAGCCTTCCTACATAGGACAACTTGAAAACCTCAAGCAAAAAAATTTATTCTACCTGAAGGCATCATAGAGCTAACAAGGTAGTAAAGAAATATTAGACCAGTTTCTGGAAAAAGAAAGAGAAGCAGAGAGGTAAGCCCATGATTAAGATTAGTCTTACCATGGAGCATTTGCCAATTTCTGCAAGAGCAACTGAGAGATTAAACAGATTCTGAAAGCTTCTCAAGATTATGAGGACAATGAGTGGAATCTAGGACTCAATAAGAGTAGGAGAATGAGGAAACCCTCTTTTAGTAACTCCCCTCTTGTAGTTTGGGACCCAGAAGGACTCCACCCTAGGAATGGGAGTGGCCTGGAAGTACACAAAATCTCACAAGAGAATCAAGCACTTTCAAAACACCTCAGTCTCTGAAACTGGCATGTGAGGATCCCAGAATAATAATGCCCCAGACAGCTGGCAGAAGCAAAAAAAGTCCTCCCTGGAGAAAGAGATCAACTTTGTAGGCTTCACATTATGTCTGCGAACATTTTTTAAAATCAGTGTCTGATGCATACACACATACATACAGACACACATATAAATAAGGGGTCATGATAACATAAATAAAAACAGAAAGACACAATAGAAAAGACCCACAGTTGGAGTTATCAGATGAAGCCTCCAAAATAACAAAGCTTGAGGTAATCAATGAGATAAAAGGTATGCTGAAAATTTCAACAAAAGGACTGAAAATAATAAAAAGAGCCCACAACTAAAAAGAATGGCACATTAAAAAAGCAATGTTAAAAAAGTGATCTGCTATTTAACAGCTGATTAAACCCAGCTGAAGAGAGGAGAAAGCATTCGTGAATCTGAAGATAGGAGCAAAGAAAATATCCAGAATGAAGTAAGGAGAGAAGAAGAATGAAAAATACAGAACAGAGGACAGTGGGAAAATATTAATAAAGTACGAAGGTCTAATATATGTGTACTTAGAGACCAAGAAGACAAGACGGGATAGAATGAGGCAGAAGCAATTTTGAAGTGGGGACAGCTACGAACTTTCTAAAACTGATGAGAAACCTCAATTCATAAGTTCAAGAAGCCCTACAATCTGCAAACATGATAAATAAACCATATACTCACTAAACTGTAACACAGTAAATCTGCTAAAAAGTAAAGACCAAGAGAAAAATGAAAGCAGCCAAAGAGAAAGGAAAACTACCTCTGGATGAGCAATAATTAAATTGAATGTTTGTTTTTTCTTAAGAAGAACAAAGAAATGTTATCTTCAAAGAAACTTTCAGAAGAAGCAAACCACCAACCTAGAATTCTGTACCCAGAGGAAATACTTCTCAAAAAGGAAGATGAAGCAAAGACATGCTCAGGAACAAAAAACCTTGAGAGAGCTCTTCATGAACAGACTCCTATTCAAAAGGTAAAAGGAATATGTTCCCAGATTTCATCTGGTTGAAGTATAGGAAACACTAGAAAGCAAGAAAAGTGGTAAATATGTGGACAAATCTCAATGAATAGCAAGCATAAGATAATAATAAAATACAGAGTGAATTAAAATACAGGATAACAATGGCATTTAAGTAGGGAGGACATAAATGGGATTAAAATTTAAATTTCTTACGAACCATGAGAGACGATGGACTCTGAAAAACAAACAGGGTTCTAGAGGGGAGGGGGGTGGGGGGATGGGTTAGCCTGGTGGTGGGTATTGAGGAGGGCACGTTCTGCATGGAGCACTGGGTGTTATGCACAAACAATGAATCATGGAACACTTCATCTAAAACTAATGATGTAATGTATGGGGATTAACATAAGAAT
>NC_138378.1:74588183-74595498 GCF_054177405.1 Leptonychotes weddellii | reverse complement strand
TAAATTTCTTGCATTGTCTGAGAAGAAAGTAAAAAAGCCAATTAATGTTCTGCTTTGGAAAGTAATAGGTATGTGAAGTAATCTCTATGGTAAACTCTGAAGGAATTGTAAAGGAATATATAACTACCAAACTAATATGTAACTATCAAGGTAAAATGGAATAATTTAAAAAATAATGAACACAAGAAAGGACAGTAACATAGAACAAGCAGAATAAACAAAAAATAGTAAGATGGGAATTTTCAACCGAAATATATCTGTAATTATAGTTAATATAAGTACAGTAAATGCTCTAATGAAAAGATAAAGAGACCAGATTGCATTTTTTAAACTATAAGCATTTTATAAGAGAGACATCAAAACATAAGGATACAGGGGCCCCTGGGTGGCTCAGTCTTTGACGTCTGCCTTCGGCTCAGGTCATGATCCGGGGTCCTAGGATCGTGCCCCTCACCGGGTTCCCTGCTCTGCGGGAAACCTGCTTCTCCCTCTCCCACTCCCCCTGCTTGTGTTCCCTCTCTCGCTGTGTCTCTCTCTGTCAAATTAATAAAATCTTAAAAAAAAAGATACATAAAAGTCTAAAGTAATGGGCGCCTGGGTGGCTCCGTAGGTTAAGCGACTGCCTTCGGCTCAGGTCATGATCTTGGAGTCCCGGGATCGAGTCCCGCATCGGGCTCCCTGCTCAGCCCGGAGTCCGCTTCTCCCTCTGACCCTCCCCCCTCTCATGCTCTCTCTCTTTATCTCATTCTCTCTCTCAAATAAATAAATAAAATCTTTAAAAAAAAAAGTCTAAAGTAAAAAGATGGAAAATTATATACTGTGCAAATAGCAACAAAAGGAAAGTTGGTACACCTAATATCAGACAAATTAAACTTTAAGGGAAAATGCACTACTAGAGATTTTTTACAAAACTATATAAGGATAAAAAAACAATTCACAAAGTTTAACTTTTTTTCTATTCACATGAATTTAATAACACAGGGGTGCCTGGGTGGTTCAGGCGATGAATTTAATAACACAACATGAACATATGGAAAACTGCAGAGTATCAGCTTACCTTTCCAGGGGTGGGGGATCCTGGAGAAACAAAACTGGAGACGTGAGGGCTCACCATAAGGGACAGGTGGAGAATGAAGTCTGATACATGGCTAGTTTTCTTAAGACATTTGCCAAATTCTGAAGCTCTGCTGAGTTGGAGGCTAAGAAGTTAAGCCAAGAGAGGCTTTGGGAAGCAGAGTGGAGTTTCCCCAGTCTCACTCTGCTCAGGAGACAGTGATTAGAGCTGAGGACCCACCAGAGGCAGTGGCCCAGGTGAACAGACCAGGTTCTCAATTTTAAGCCCATGGAGGGTCTTACCAAAAGGCTCCAGCCTCAATTCAGCTACATCCCTAATTTGATTAAGGTGAGCAAGCCCCTCCACCTAGCAGAGGACGGGGTGAACCCTGTCTGGCAGGAGATAACATCACCTGGAGCCTCTACAGCTTGTCTTATGCAATGTCTGCCTCCAGTAAAAAATGATCAGGCATGAAGAGCTGTAGAGAAAACAAGAATTACTGGGGCTACAAAGTACAGTAGGAAGAAATGTTACCAAAATACCAACCCATTCTATACTCTCTGCACAATAAAACAATGCTGGGCAAGGAAGAAAGAGTAAGGACTATGAAGAACGGCAAAGACTGAATGACACGGAAGAAAGTAACAGCGCAAAGCAAGGGATGCAAGTCAGGTCTCATAAAAGCCCAGTATCCTTATCTTCAGCCCTGCTGAAGATTTTTTTTCCAGCCCATTTTTTTAGTAAATCCATTTTGCCTTTCCCAGCACCTCCTAGTCCCTGCCCAGTCAGGGCAGGATGGGTGATAAAATCAGATAAAACAGGAGCTTTGCAAACCACTCCAATTACACTATGTTACCATAAATATTAAGTTGTCAGGGAAACTTTTTTTTTAGTAACTTTTTTCTGAGACTCCTTTTTCAGCTGTGGGTCTTCTGAGCTCTGTAGGGAAGAAACTGGCTGATAGTTTCCCAGTTTGCTCATTTTGATGTAGTTTTAGTATGACAAAGTTATGTATCTGACCATCACACAGTGAGAGGCTAGTTAAAAAAAAGGAAAGAAAATACAAGGGCAGCTGGCCCCACGTTGGGTGTAGAACCTACTTTAAAAAATAATAAAAAATAAAATATTTAAAAATATATATAATCATAAAAGAAGCTTCCTAAAAATCACATTTGAAAATCCCTCAACTTAATGTGGTGCCTTGGTTTTATTGCCAATGGGTAGACTAGGCAGAATTTTCTCTTTCTTTATTCTCAGGTTAATAAAAAAAAAAGACTTTTACCATTGTTTTCTGATGTGTGGCTTAGTGTTTTATCAATGCAACTTCCTTTTTCTCTCCTAGACTCCTTTGATTATATATGTTTTTTATTTTTTTAAAGATTTTTTAAAAATTTATTTATTTGACACAGAGAGAGAGAGACAGAGAAAGAGCACAAGCAGGGGGAGCAGGAGAGGGAGAAACAGGCTCCCCGCTAAGCAGGGAGATCATGACCCAAGCCTAAAGCAGACACTTAACTGACTGAGCCACCCAGGTGCCCCTTTTCTCTAAATATTTTGTCTTGAAAATTTTCAAACTTACAGAAAAGTTGAAAGAATAGTGTAATCGTATGATCACCTAGATTACCCAACTGTAACCACGTTAGCTTTATCTCTATAATCTGTACGAGGTTTCTAAACTTTGGCTCTATTGATATTTAGAGTAGTTTAGGGGGTTTCTTGTACCTTGCTGGAGTTTAACAGTATCTCTGGCCTCCACTCATTGGGGTGTCAGTAGCCTCCTTCCCAAGTTGTGACAACCAAAAATGTCTCCAGACATTGCCAAATGTCCCTGATTAAGAACCACTGATCAACAATAAAAACACACCACTTTTGTTGAGCTGATGTATTTGAAAGGTTTCGAGGTCTCGTGGTATTTTATCCATAAATACTGTAGTATATGTTCCTCAAGGACATGCACACACTCCTACATAACCACAACACAATAATCACACCCAGGAAATATAACTTTCATACAATAATGGTATCATCTAATACCCAGCTCAGGCCCAAATTTCACTCAACTGATTGAGCAGAAAAGTGTGCTTTCAAGCTTGTGGATGCTTGCCAGTCTGATAGTGAGAAATGATATTTCAATGTAGCTTTTCTACTCATTTATTATGAACTTTTCCAAACATAAGTGAAGTTGAAAGAACTTTTTCCCTGCAGATTTAATTTGCTTTTCTCTTGTCATAAATGAAGTTCATAGGTTTAAAGGCATGTATGTTTTTTATGTGTATGAATTTTTGCCCTTCTCAATTTTTGAATGCTTTATAAATACGGAAAGCTAGAGCTTTGTCTATCATGTATGTTGCAATTATATTTTTCCCAGTTTGTCACTTGTCTTTTGATTTTTCTAGCAGAGTTTTTTTCATAAACCTTCTTCTTATCAATGTAGTCAAATTTGTTGATCTTCTCTGTTATTGTTTCTGGATGATGAGCATATTTTAAAAGGTTTTCTGACAACAAAATTATAAATAAATTCACTTAAGTTTTCTTCTAGTACTTGTATGGCTTATTTTTTCCATTTGGAGTTTTTCCTGAAGCAGAATGTATGTTATGGATCCAAAATTATTTTTTTCAAATGGTTGTGTAGTTGTCCTAACACTATTTTTTAACAAGTCTCTCTTTTCCCCAGCGATTTGAGTTGCCGTTTTATTCAAATCATAATTTTTTTCTTTGACTTGGTTCTATTTCTGAATTTCTAGTTATGTTCCAGATCTGTCCATTTACTCATGACATGCTGTTTTAATTATGGAGAATTTAGAGTGTTATTCATATTTATTAGAGTTATCTCTCCTTATTGATAAGGATCTCTCCCCACCCCCAGGTTTTCCTATATATGCATGTATGTTTGGGGGTGTTTTTGCCATGTGAACTTCAGAATCAATTTTCCAGTTTCCGGAAAAATACTTGTTGAAGTTTTACTGGAGTAGTGTTAAATTAGGGATAATTTGCATCTCGATGATGTCAAGTGATCCAAGACCAAGGAATATTTCCATTCATCTTTCAGGAGTGTTTTAAAATTTTCCTCATATGAGTTTTGCACATTTCTTTTTAAGCTTATTTCCAAGTATTTTTATCTTTTATCTTGTTATTATAAATGGGATTTTCTCTTCCTTTATCTTCTATTTGATTATCATTACACACACACACACACATACACACACACTATTGATTTTTGTAACTTGATTTTGTAGCCTGCTAACTACTGAATTCTTTTGTTTATATTAGTGTTATCATTGATTCTATTGAGTTTTCCAGATATATTATCATATCACCTGCAAGTGGAATTTTACTTCTCTTTCAATTCTTATGCCTCTATTTTTTTTCCCCTTGCATGAGTACACTGACTAATACATCCCCAATGATGTGAAATAGTAATGAAGATTGTGGACATTTTTGCCTTGTTCCTTACCTTCATGGGGATGCTTTCAGTATTTCTTTCAGCAATCTCTGTCTCTCTCATATGTATATATATATGTTTATAATATTTTACAGTTTATAATATATATTATGTTAATCACATTAAAGGAACATCCATTAATTTCTATTTTATCTAATACTTTTATTAGCAATGGATATTGAATTTTATAAAAGGACTGTTTGACATTTAAGATTTAAGTTAGACATTTCTCACCTGAGAATTTTTAAGAACTTTACAAATATTATGTTATTATTCTACACGCTGTAACAATAGCTTCTTAGGTTGATATAACACATGCATGTTTTCTCAGATCCAGAAAGCCAACAGTATTGGAAATCATGTTTTACAACCTTGAGAAACTGGATGAACAGGCTAGCTTTCTTCCCCAAAATTGTCTTGTAATAATACTAATATCTTCCATTGATTAACTTTTACATAGCCACTTACTCATCAAATAGTCTTGAAAGTTAGTGTGTTAACATTAATATTTTAAAGATGCAAACATTGAGATTCATGGAAGCAAAGTAAATTGAGTAAGGGACCTTGACCCCAGGACTGGCCCAGAAGCTGCTTCTGCTACACCATCCTTGAGACCTGGTAGATGCTAATTAGCCGCCAGCAGAGGGAGCAATGTTTCTGCTGAAACTCTGACAGAGCTTGAGCGTATGAGGACAAAGTTCCTCATTTCAGCCATGTCAGCTGATCGGAAAATCTCGGAAGTCAGAATTTGTACAAACCTTTTTGTTGTAAATGACAGAACTGAAACTAGTCCTGCCCATCTTCTGGGCCCTTCCCAGAAGAGAACACTGTATATAACTAAAAAATGACCAACAGTTTTTCTAGCTAGAAAGTTGTCAGGGAAAAGAACACTCCAACGAAAAGAATTCTCATCCTACTCTGCCCTTCACTCCTGTCCTGACCACCCAATAGGTTCCTATCTTGATTTCCACAAGCACAATAAAGAACATATGAATTCAGTTTTGCAGGGTTTTTCCCCAAAGAAGTATGTCCACGTCATTATTCTGTGCAGACATTTTTACATAGGTGTATTACTTCATTTTTCATAGGTTTATTCTCCAAATTTTCAGCCCAGTGTCCATGGATACTATAGTTCTATGAGGTTGGGCTGTTAGTGTGAGTATATTCTACTGAAGTAACAGATGTGAGCTCTGAGGTTGTCGCATCCAAGACTTAGAATTAGACATTTATGGTTTAACAGTTTTTAGGTGTCAAGAAGTTTCTCATCCTTTTACCAACATTATCAATAAATACAACTCTCTTATATGAAGAGACTATAAAAGGAATTCATCCAGCAGTGAAGACTCTTCTAGAATTATGTTTTTAGTTTCCCTTTGAAACTCATTTGGGCAAAAAGAGTGAGCCAGGGGCCTTAAGTAGTTGAGCAAGGTAATCAAAATTCATGTGCAAGATTCCATTTCGTTTACAAATAAACCTGTCACTTGTAAATTTTGAAATCCATTTCGGGATTGTGTATGTAATATCCACATCTTAAAATGGAAAGCAAAATGTGCTCAAGTATAATGTATAATTTTATCTCATATCACTTGGTTTTTTATTCTACTTTTCTGACCATGCCTAAAGTACAGTATGTTTCTGATATAAAAGTCATCACTCAAGATTAATGCCTATAGATAATTATTGCTACCCTAAGGTGAGTGCTCACTATGTACAAGATATCTTTCCAACAACCACTGGAGATAGTCCATTCCTGCATCTTCCCCTTATTAACTGTGTGGGCAAGTTATCTATGCCTTAGATCTTCATCTGTAATATGATTACAAAAGGATTCATCTCATGGAACTGTTATAAAAATCAGCAGTCATGCCCCATCTCCCCATTTCCCCTTTCCCTGCCTCAGCTACTGCATATCTACTTTCTGTCCCCATAGATTTGTCTATTATTTTCATTTGAGTCAATTTTTATAAATGGTATAAGATAGGGCTTCATTCTTTTGCATGCAGCTCTCTACTTGTCCCAGCACTATTTGTTGAAAAAATTGTTCCTTCCTCATTGAATGATTTTGGCACCCTTGTTGAAAATCACTTGACCATAGCTACATGGGTTCATTCTAGACTCTCAAGTCTATCCCATTGAACTATCTGTTCTTACTCCAGTGCCCCTTTGTCTTGATTATTGTAGCTTTGCATTAAGTGCTATCAGGAAGAGTAAGTCCTCTAACTTTGTTCTTTTTTAAGATTGTTTTGACCATTCTGAGTCTTAGGAGGATAGTTTTTTAACCTTAGCCTAGCTGGGGAAGTTTTCAATAAGGAGGAGAGAGAAAACTGTCTCAGAAAAAAAAGAAAAAAAAAAGACTTCGGAGTGATTGGACTGTCTTTTCTGCCAATCTCAGCATGGAGTATATCTTTTGTGGTTAAAGTGGCAGAAAGCATTTAACAATACATTAATACTCAAGATATATTATCCCTCTGGTATTTTCCATATTACACACTTTTGTGCAATAGCAAATAGGAACAGAGATAAAGCCACAGAATTATTAACACTAGTTAGCAGTGATGCTCCAGGCTGAATCCTTCTGTTGATGAACAGGCCTTCTGTTAGCATTAAAGAGGCACTTGAGAGGGCGCCTGGGTGGCTCAGTTGGTTAAGCGACTGCCTTCGGCTCAGGTCATGATCCTGGAGTCCCGGGATCGAGTCCCGCATCGGGCTCCCTGCTCGGCAGGGAGTCTGCTTCTCCCTCTGACCCTCCTCCCTCTCATGCTCTCTGTCTCTCATTCTCTCTCTCAAAATAAATAAATAAATAAAATCTTTAAAAAAAA
>NC_138378.1:74563737-74587683 GCF_054177405.1 Leptonychotes weddellii | reverse complement strand
TGATGTCTATTCCTATGAGAATAAATCATTGGCCCTTCCAGGATGAAAGGTGTTCAATGTAGTCAACTTGCCGAGGGGCTGGTTGGTCTCCTTGAAGAATAAGGCCATACAGGGAGCTCAGCATTGGTCTCTGTTGCTGACAGGTTGGGCATTCAGAGGTGGCAGGAGCTAGATGAGCCTTGGAAAGTGGAGGTCTATACCGTTGGCACTGGGCATAGCCTCCATCTCTGCCACTGTGACCACTCTACTCACATGTCTGTAGTAGACCAAGGACTTGCTGACATCAACTGGCCAAGCTTTAGGGTGAAACACCTTCATACTTGAAGCCCACTTTCATTATGTCCATATACCACTACCCCAGACCTTTTTGTCTATGATCTTTTTCTGTATGGCCCATTTGCCACTTCATGAGCCCATATATATTGTCATCCTGGGCCACTCTTCTTCCACACAAAGCTCAAACCTCTGTCCTTTGGGAGGATTACCCTTTGTCACCATCTTCCAAGGCAACACCAGTCAGATCAGCATCACAGTCTGAAGGCTTTCTCTACCCCAACTCCACTTCCTTTTTCTTTTATCTTGCATGGGATTACTACCCCTACCCCTCTTCTCAATAAACCTCTTCCACTCCTAATTCTGTCTCAGTATCTGCTTTCCAGAGAACCCAGCAGACATGTTCTCCCTTCAGAGGAGTGGTTTTCGGGGGAATAGAGGAAGGAGAGCTGTGTGCATGTGTAGCATGAGGCTATATATAAAGAGTGAACAGTAACTGCTTCATGTCAGGGATGGGTGATGAGAACTAGGATAGGAGGAAGAATTCAGAATGAGAAGGGGTGAAAGAATGTAAGTCTTCTCCACCCTTCAGAAATTTTGGAAAAACTGGTGAGGTTGTCAGATTTCCCAGGTATACAGGTATACAGGGAATAGAGTCATTTTGTTTGGATGCCAAAAGAAAAGATAACCGTAGAAGGCTGGAGAATTCCTGCTACGTAGATGCTAAATGTAGCAATGGATTCAAATGACACCCAGGGGAAGAGTGTGAGGAATAGAAGAGAAAATGTAACATTGATTAAAAGTGCAAAATCGGGGTTTGAATCCCATCTCTGCTATTCTAGTCATGTAAGCTTGGCTAATTTATTTCACCCTCCTGAGCCTCAGTGTCCTCATCTGTAAAATGGGGATAATAAAAGGAACTATGCAGAGGGTTAGGGTGAGGTTGAAATAAAACAAGGCTTGCTCAGTCCTTAGCACAGTGCCTGGCCCAGGCTACCTATTCCGTAAATGGTTGTTCTTTTATTAAATCTGAGGAAGCTTCAATATCACACGTGTCACTCCTCAAGGAATAAATGATAGCGTGCATTTTTCCCCAGAAGAATTGTAAACATGTGGTTAAAACTGTGCCACCCAAATTGTACCACCTTTGCCCTTGCAAACAAATCTACTGTTCATAAAATAACTTGAGTCTCCCACTCATCCCCCAGGAAAGAGAAAAGATGTTAAAGAAGCAAGACCGGGATTCTTCATGATTCCCTCACACATAGATACATTGTTGTTGTCGCTCAAGCAGAACATGTGGTTAAAGGAACTTTCAAAAAGAGGGACATACCCAATGCATTAGAAAGTATGTACTCCTTCAACCCTGTATGTGCCACATGGCAAATTAAACATCTCACGTACCCCTCCACATCATTATGCTGAACATGTATCAGAGTGTCTCATCAGTGCTTATTTAATTATGTGGGCAAGCCACAATGAGAAAGTGGGGGATTTCTAAACTGTTTACCCCCCAGTCTGGGGCAACTGAGGGCATTAATTTATTTCCTGGTTTTTAGAGTGTTGATTATAGCTGCTAACTGCAAAAGCAATTACATTGCAGCTGGGGGCTTATGGAACAAAGACAAAAGGCATCACACCAAGTAAAAAGTGGAAGGAGCCCCAGGAGAAACTTGTACTCCATCCCAGGACTGGGATTTCTGCTCTGATGTTTCTAATTCCCCACATCAAAGCCTTCACATCGTATCCCCCTTTGCGCAGATCTCGGCTTCTATTCCCTGACTGCCTCAGATTGGGAGTGTATCTCGTCTCTTCAGTCCTCCGGGGTCCTTCTCCTGAACTGTCATGCTGATACGGATCTTCAAAATTGTGGTCCATACCTGAAGTGGCCCAAAGACCACCAAGCAGGAGAACTTTTATCTTATATACATTAAAAGTTTGCTTTGCTTCGTGATTTCTCACCCTAGTACAATCTTAATATATAACAATAACCTTTTGAGCTTTTATTATGTGCCAGGAAGTGTCCTCAGGTATTTACGTGAATTTTTAATGTAATCCTCATGTTAACCCTACGTAGTAGTATTTACATATCCATTTTGCTGATAAAGAAACAGAGGCTAAGTTCAGTAACTGGCTGAAGGTCATCTAACCAGGAAGTAAATGCTCTTCTACTAAACTGCATCCCAGTGATAACTCCTGGGAGAGACTGAACTCCGGGAGAGCCTCCCAGCCCTTCCTTATTATACTCCTTCAGGAGTCCACTCAGTTCTTTCTATTATTGAAACAGGCCCTAAGAATGTGGCTGAACATTAGTCTCTTCAAACATGCTCGTATTTCCACTTCTGAAACAAGTGTATATGCTTTTTTAAAATCAGGAAAACATAAAGATACATAAAAAGTAAATGTATTAATCTATAAGAAATATCCTCGGATCTTTGGCCGAAATGCACCATTCTTATTTTTAAAAGTGTATAACTTTTGAAAGCCTCATTCCCTAAAACAGCTCATTACAAATTTTAACACACATAGGACATCACCCAGGGATCTAGTTAAACTTCATGGTCTGACTCAGAGATCTGGGTTGGAACTCCGGCTTTCTGGAACAGACTCCCAGGGGATGCTGACGATGCGGGGACCCCACTTTTAGTTGCACTGCCGCATCTCTATGCTGCTGCTAACACACCCAACCTTTCGCCTACACCAGGAACCTAACCCCTTAGCCCCACTCAGTACACCGGCGCCCTTCTGTCTCCCACACATGCCCTGCTCCTACTGCTGGAGCCACCGTCCCAGCCTGACTTGTTCCCTTCCGGTTCCTCGTCCCTGCCTTAGGGTCACTAAGGACTCTGACAGATGTCAAGGGCTTTTCTCACTCCTTGCACTACATCGAGACTGATGCTTTCTACTCTCAACTGAGCCTCCAAAATTTCTACTCCAAACCTCGTCTGTCCTCAGGCTCCAACTGTTCCTCTCACTCAAATCCCCCTGAGCAGGGGACTTTATCACTCACTTCAGAGAGAGATGTCAGAAGGCATTCAGCCTAAGCTTTGTCTTCTCTCTCCCATCAACCTCTAAAGAACTATATAGCTACATGCATCTGTATGTCCTTTTCTGCATCAATGGTGTCCCTCCTGCTTTCCACGGCAACCCTCTGTCTGGCCCCATGATCCAATCCTTCCCCACCCTCTCCAAAACCCTCCTTCCTTATTTTCCTCCTCTCTTCTTCTCTCCAGCATATTCCTGCCCTCAATCTATTACTTACAAATATGCAGTCCTTCACTAGGGGAAAAATCTTTCACTTGGTTCTAACCACTCCTCTGAACCCCACCTCCACCTGGATGACTCAAAACTCATCACATATGAGCACAACGAAACCCCTGACTCCTACCCACTACCACACCCCACATCTGCGCCTCCTCCTGTCTTCCCATATCAGCAAATGGTTTTACTGTTTATGCAGTCACTCAGACCAAAACCTAGAAGTCATCCTTCATTTGTCTTCTCTTATCCTCAACATCATTTAGCACAACCTATTATGATTCTACCACCAACACATTCCCCAAATCTGACCTCTTCTCTCCATTTTCAGGGTTATCAGTCCAGTCTAAGCCATGCTTACCCCTTGCCTGAATTATTCAGCAGCTTCTCATGTGTCCAAGTTGGAACTCTTGCTTTCTTCTACAGTCCATTCTTCACAAAGCAGCCAAAGAGAATTTGAAAGTTGTAAATCTGATCATGTCACTTCCTGGTTTAAAATCCACAAGGGTATCTGTCCTCTTGCATGTAGAATAAAATCCAAAGTCCTTCCCTGTGTCCCTTGGATGTCTCCTATCACTTTCCCTGTAGTTTATCAAGCACCACACACACTGTCCTTTTTGTTCCTTGAATATGCACTCAATCCTGCTTCAGGATCTATGCACTTTTTCTTTCCATAGATGGGAATGTGCTTATTTCATGCCTAGTTTTATTTTCATCAATGGCACTTTCAATATCTGAAGTTGTCTTCATTGTTCACAGACTGTCCCTCCACACTAGAATGAAAGCTCCATAATACCGGGGATCATGCCCGCCGTATTCGCCTAGCAGTGAACAAGCACATAGTGGGCTCTAATAAATATGGCCCTACTGAACAAACAAATGAATGAGTTATATATTATTCCTGGAAGCTACAAACCAGTTCTCTACTCTATAATTCACTGTAACAAACTTCTAGAATGAATAGTCTGCAACCACTGCTTCCCCCTTTCACATCTTCCCACCCCACTCTCTCTGTGCTGTGACTTTACCCCTTGACCTCCTTCTGAAACTGTTCCTTTGAAGGTCACCATGGTGCTTTAATCACCAAACCCAACTGCTTTTTTAAGGCCTCAGCCTCCTTAAGCTCTACGCATTTGACACTTTTGACCACTTCCTTTTTCTTGTAGAATCACCCTTCTCACTAGGCTTCTGACAGCCATCGTCTATAAACCACATCTTTATCAATCCCTTTGCTGGCTCCTCTTCCTGCTCCCAATCACCACCATGGTTCTTCCCAGTGGTTTGACATAAAGCTGTATTGATCTCTTAATTCCACATATTCTCCTTTGGTGAACACATCTCCTTAGACCTCTTAACTTCTTTGCTCAGGAATCTAAGCAAATCCCTGCATCTCCCCTCACTCCTTATCTTCAAATTCATGTCCCAAACCTGCCCTCACTCTATGACTTTCTTTTTTCTGTTAAGGAAGTGCTGTCCTCAGAAGATCAAGACACTACAGTCCTCCCCGAATACCTTTTAATGCTTACCATCTTATTCACTCGGTACGATCTGTGGATTCTTCCTTTGAAATAGTTGTGCTCATCCTTATCTCTACTACCTACATACTATTACCACCCATACAGATAAACTACAATAGTCCCCAACCAATTACCCTGTCCCTTGAGTCACTGTCCTATAAGCTCCCTCTGTCCTGGCCCCCTTTATTAAATGGCTCCCATTGCTTACAAGGAAAAAGAAAAAGCTCAAATTCTTTAGCTTTTCATTTGGCACAAATAGAGCCTCAAGTCAGTTTTCTAGACTTTCCTCAACCTTTCCATTTTCTTATTTTTTTTTTTAAAGATTTTATTTATTTATTTGACAGAGAGAGACACAGTGAGAGAGGGAACACAAGCAAGGGGGAGTGGGAGAGGGAGAAGCAGGCTTCCCGCAGAGGAGAGAGCCCGATATGGGACTCGATCCCAGGATCCTGGGACCATGACCTGAGCCGAAGGCAGTTGCTTAACAACTGAGCCACCCAGGTGCCCTCCATTTTCTTATTTTTTAAGAGATTATCTACAAATGGAAGTATAATCTCATCACAGTGATCATCTATGCAGCTCAGGGGCATTAATCTTTATAAACAGATGCTAAGTCCCAGGGGGCATGATCGAGTCTTGACTTTTCTGTGCCTGCATAACCCCTCAGGAGATGGTCAATTAAAGTTTGTCCAATCAACTTCTTTTGAAGCAGCAGACTCCTAGATTCATTGTTTGCAGGGCAGTAGAATCAGATAACAGATGGAAGAAGTGAACAATTACATTAATAAATACGATTGAAACTTCTGCAAATTTTAATATTAACAGCTATGTGTACAATCAAATGAAATTTTTGTTATATTTCTCTCATTGATGAAAAGCTTTTTTTGAAAAGTAGGTAAAATTCAACTGAAGTTTCAATTCCAGAAAGTCTCTCTCATCCTTAAAAAGTGTTCTCTTGGTTTTCTATCCCACCTAATTATCAGCTATTGATCACTTCCCCTAAACAATCAAGTTCCTTGAAAGAAAAGTACACACCTGCACTTTTCAAAAGTACACATCTACCAGGATGATCTCACATTTCTTCATTTACCACATTGTGGGCTCTCAGTAAATACTGAATGTATGAGTGAATGAATGCATGGGCTCTTGCTCTCCCTGGGTATTCTCATCCATTATTATCATTTCAAATACCCCCAGACAAGCTCTTGACTCTGAAATCTAAAAGCTTTGACCTTTCTTCTTTGCTCCAGTCCTGTAGATCCCTAACCATCAGTGAGCAGTCACTCCTAGATTCCTAACTAGAACTCTAAACTCAGTTTTTGTTTTTGTTTTTTATCTAAGTGCATCCTTTTTTTCCACTAACAAGGCTGTTCTTTTTTTATTCCTTACACTCATCAATGAAGTGACCATCTTCCAGGTGCTAAGTCATAAACTGGAAATCATCTGAGATTCCTTCTTCTTGTTGATTCTTCCCCTTAAGTATCTTTCAAATCTTTCTCCTACCCTCTTTGCCTGGTAAATCCTATTCATCCTTCAAGACTTCACTCAAAAAAAAAAAAAAACCAAAAAACAAACTTTGCTCAGCTGTCAGCATTTCCTAGGAAGTCTTTACAGCCCATTTCCCCTTTGTGCGTCATAGCACCCAGCAATCACAGGATGTTGAAGATATCACCTTAAGAGCTCTTTGAGGGTAGAGAGTAAGGCTTAGCCACTTCTTATCCTGGCACAGTTTCTGATATATGATGTCCCTTCTGTAAATATTTGTTTAGTGACTGAAATGGACTCTTACCAGCCTCACCCTCACTGGTATGACTCTGTCATGTCTTCCCTGGATTATGACAACAAGCTTGACTGCCACTATTCTCCCGGAGATGTCCATCTCCGTATAACCTTCACACAGTCCTCAGAATGCCCTTGTAAAACCCTAATGTGAACACTTTGTAGAGAGGTCCAGGGAACAAGAGAAACAGGAAGGGAGGCTTACCTGAAAGAGAGAGCTGTTTATCCAAGGGTCACTGTGACAGGAAGCAAATGACCAAACTGGGACATGAGTCTTCTGGCCATATGTTGGTCTCATTTGCAAAGACAAGACAACCAGAAAGTTATCTTCCTTGGGTGTCAAGACATTGACAAAAAAGAAAAATCCACAGTGATACCAGATTTGCCATTCTCCTGAGTTACTACTAGACCAGAGTCCATTTAAAAGGATAAGGAAGGGGCACCCGGATGGCTTAGTCGTTAAGCGTCAGCCTTCAGCTCAGGTCATGATCCCAGGGTCCTGGGATCGAGCCCCACATCGGGCTCCCTGCTCTGCAGGAAGCCTGCTTCTCCCTCTCCCACTCCCCCTGCTTGTGTTCCCTCTCTTGCTGTGTCTCTCTCTGTCAAATATAAATAAATAAAATCTTAAAAAAAAAAAAGATAAGGAAAATTCTAAAAGATTCTGATATTTCTGTTTGTTGGTCATGGAGATGAGGGTCTAAAGAAGCAAAAGAGACACTCATGGAGATTTCAGAGGATAGAATATTCAGGAGGTTCACTTCTTCTGCCTTTCTTTTTCCACAATGACCCAGTCAGGATAGTGAGGGCATTAACACTGCAATAACAAACAACCCCAAACCCCATTGGCTTAAAACAGCTAACATGTATTTCTTGCTCACATTATACATCCATCGTGAATTGATGGTAGGATCTGCTCCATGACGTCCTCACTTTAGGAACCATCCAGACTGATAGAAGAACTACTCTTTGGAACCACATTATCCAATAAAAATATAATGAAGCCACAAATGTGAGCCACATGTATAATTTTAAATTTTCTAGTAGCCATATTTTAAACAGTAAAAATAAATAATGAAATTACTTTTAATAATATCTTTTACTCTACCCACTTTATTCAAAATAGTATCTTTTCAACAAGCAATACATTTTTTAAAATATTAATATTTTAAAAATTTGTTAATATTTTATATTAACACCATCTATCTTAATTATATTTAAGTACTTATAAGCATTTTTTTGGTACGAAGCCTTTGAAATCTGGTATGTCTTCTATACTAACAGCGCATCTCAGTTTGGACTAGCCATTTGCAAGTGCTCAGGGGCCGCACAGCAGCTGCAGGGTGGATGTGGACATTGACAGAGAAAAGAGAGCTCGGGAGGGTCATAGAGCACAGGGCGACACCCAACTCCATGGGCTGGGAAGTGCAATCCAGCCATGTTCCTGGGAGGGAGCTGGGACTGTGCCATGAGCAGCCCCCAGGAGTGTCACATAGACCTCCATGAATAATACCTCCCTGTCACAACAATAGCTAGTGTAACCATTATGTTGAAAAGCCAGACTCCTACGAGGCAATCAGAATAAGCCTTTATTTTTTTCCTCCCAGAATCCATTTGAATCAGTTCTGTGGAGCTAGATTTTTCCCATCCTGGCACGGACCCTCAGGTAGGTCCCATCATATTTTCCGGTCTTTCTGAGGTAATAAAAAATCCTCAGTCATTTCAAGTCACAAAACCATCTCAACTGAGTAATTAAAATGTAGCATTCCATGTAATGCTCCGAACCACATTTAGAGTTAGGAAGTCTGTATCGCACAGGTCAGGCCCGTGAGGCTGGAGAAGTCAGTAGCGGGAAAGGGTGCCCACACGCTAAAGGCCTCTCCATTTCCCTGCCCTGTGCCTCTGCCTCCACTTCCTTCAGTTTCTCCAGAAGTTGACCGAGGAGGGGGGAGGCAAGGGACAAGAAAGATTTCACTTCGCTGTTACCTGGTTGGTCTCCTCTCACCTTGCCCAGGTTCAAAGCTGCCTCTTCAGGGAGATTCTGGTGGGTTACCAGAGACACCCCCCACCCCAACAACATTAGGATGCACTTCCTGTGGCGCTGCTGTCTACAATTTCCCCTTCAGCCTCTGGGAATCCGATGGTCCATTTTTGTCAAGCTCATATCCCCCCTGTTCAGGCAATCCTCTTTGGCAGGATCTCTTAAAGCCTATGTGGCCCTCTCTCCCTGGGGGCCCACACTGGGAAACCCTCAGGCATCCTTTGCCCCAGCAAACTAGGAGCACAGGCCGTTTCTGGTGCAGCCCCTCTCCTTGCCTCTGCCACCAGGCGCCCGCGAACCATAGCCTCTGGCCTTTAGGCTTTTTCCAGCCATGGTCTACCACCAGCCTTTGGGCTATACAGACTCCACCGGGTACAGGTCAAGGTCAGAACCTTCTTGAAGCCCTTCACAGTTTGTTTAGGGTGAAGGGAAGTACCCACACACCACCCCCATGGAGTGGAAAGGAAAATTCCGGTGCATTGCAGCTGTTTTCCCCAAAGAAACAATCTCCCTAATTGCCAACGGATCTCTTCAACTCTTTTTTACCTTCCAGATGAGAGAAGAGTGAAGGGTTGCAGAACTGGCTTTTGACCACCCTTTTGTAAGTTTTTTTTCCTGTGCATGCATCCAGTGCTATCAGTAAAGTTAGGTTTTCTTTTTTAAAAAGATTGATTGATTGATTGATTGATTTTAGAGAGAGAAAGGGCATGCAAGGGGGAGGGACAGAGGGAGAGAGAGAAACTTAAGCAGACTCCACACTGAGCATGGAGCCTGATGCAGGGCTTGATCTCACAACCCCAGCCGAAGCCAAGAGTCGGACACTTAACTGACTGTGCCACCCAGGCACCCCAAGGTTTTAAAAGTTTTAGGTACATACACAAGTGCACAAGTGTATATAATACATATATGTATGTGTACATATATACGTGTGTGTGTGTGTGTGTGTGTTAGAGCATAAAATCCTCAGAAACCTTGAAACCAGTATCAGCAGGGCAGAGATATTTCTATTGCTGTATCTGACCATGGAGGTTTTCCTTTAAACAAAGAAAGGCCTAGAGCCCAGTGTTGTGGCTGGTTGTAGCCTGGTCTGACAGGAAATGTTACTGCAGCTGACAGAACAGGAGTGGTGGGTACAGTAAGCAGGGTGTTCCTGTCTCAGTCAGACAGACAGCCAAAAGGTGGTGAGAACCAAGTATGTCCTTGATAACAAGAGCAGAGCACTTAAGCAGATGGATTCAGAAGCAATTCAGACCTGGATTTGAATCTTATTAGGCTACTGGCCCCAGGGTCTTGGGCAATTTGATCAAACTTGTTTTCTTTATTTGCAAAGCGGGGATGAAGCTGCCTTGCGTCATCACTGTTATACAAATTAAGGGGGGAAATTGTGTATATGTAGCAAAGTTCCTGGCACTCAGAGTCAGCGCTAATTAAACTCGGTCTCTTATTATAAAGGGCAAGTTTAAACTGGGGAATAAGAGCTTGAACTCCAGGGATGCCTGGGTGGCTCAGTCGTTAAGTGTCTGCCATCTGCTCAGGTCATGATCTCAGGGTCCTGGGATCGAGTCCCGCATTGGGCTCCCTGCTCGGCAGGAGGCCTGCTTCTCCCTCTCCCACTCCCCCTGCTTGTGTTTCCTTTCTCGCTGTGTCGCTCTCTGTCAAATAAATAAATAAAATCTTTAAAAAAAAAAAAAAAAAAGAGCTTGAACTCTGGGGCCGGCCAAACTGGGCCAGAACCCCCACTCTGACAATTCCTAGCTATGTGACCTGGGACAAGTCACTTCACCTCTCTGGGCCACAATTTCTTCTTCCATTAAATGGGAATAATGTGGCATAAATCTCGTAGGGTTGTTATGAACATTAACCCAGTTCCTATCTAAGAAGTACTTAGAATGGTGGGTGATAGCAGACGGACTAGAAAAGTTTGCTGTCATAGCTACAGTGATCTCTCAAGTCAGCGAACAGGAGCCTTCTGACCGTGACTGGCCATGACTTCATTTACTAACCAGCTATTTATAGAGCACCTGTCAGCACAAGCACTGAACTAGGTGTTAGGGGGGCACTGAAAACACAAACACTTTTCTGCCCCCAAAGACCACAAACCCTAAAACAGGAAGGATGGATAATAACATCAACCAACATGCTACGTGACTAGATGGTACGAATAGATGGGTGAGAAATTCAGAGGCACAGGGTCTACCTGAAAGTAGAGGCAAGTACAAAGAGAGAAGGAATAGCGAAAACATTAAGTTGCCTCTTGCAGGAAGAGTAAGAGACATCGAACAGAACGCCCTAGGCCTTGGAAGGATGCAAACAAGAGGCAGTTACAGTTGTGTGATGGTCGTCCCAAGGGAAGGCAGGAAAGGAAAAATCTGGTAGGGAATAGGTGGGGGCCAGTTTGTGAAGGGCCTTCACCCTGGGCTGGTGCCTCAATGTCTCAGCTGTAGGCAGCGGGGAATCAAATAGTTTACCGGTAGTTTTAAACCTTAATGTGGACAAAAATTACCCATCTATTAAAAAAAAAAAAGAAAGTAGAAGTGCAAACATAGAGCCCCCTCTGCACACATATGAAGTCAGAATCCCTAAAGCTGAGGCTCAGGCACGTGTACAGTGAAAGAATCCACAGGCCATTGTGACACTGACCAAAAGCTAAAACCCACAGCTGCAGAGCCTTCCATGGCAGAGGGCTCAGAAGAAAGGAAACGAAGATTTGTTGAGTGCTCCACACATGCCAGGTGACTCACAGCTATGATTTCAGTTAGTCCCCACAACAATCCTGTGAGAACGACATCATTATTCTTACCGTAGGCCTAAAAAAGCCGATAACTCGTTGTAAATGCAGAAGGTCACAGACTAGGCATGCAAACACAGGTCCCAGGCTCCAGGACCACTGCATTTCCCACCATATCCCATAAACCTCCCAATAAACACCCGAGTGCATTTTTCCCTTGACGCTTACTGCACCTTATAAACACTCCTCCCACCCTCGTTTCTCTCCTCCAGTGGTATCTAAATTTTACCTTCCCTGTGTCCTGAAACTGAGCCCAAACCACTGAGGGCTATCATTTCAAGCTAAGTTTATTTTTTAAAGCAGGCTTCTCCTACCTTTCTCTTTCTCCCACCCTTTTCTCTCTAATGTCCCCTAATCCACTCTACAGAGTTTTGAAACTCTTCATTTTCAGAGTAGAACACAAAATGGAACCTGAAATCTTAAATAATTCAATTTGTGGTTTTCTTTTACCCTAAAGCTGATGTAGGGTGGCAACAGGGGGGTTTTGTCCACGGTAGACTTCACACAAAATCCAAAGGAAATGATGTCGATGCTCTGTTTAGCTTTTTCTTTTTCTGTGTGTTTTTTTTAAGATTTTATTTATTTATTTAGAGAGAGAGAGTGGGGAGAGGGGCAGAGGGAGAGGAAGAGAGAGAATCTCAAGCAGACTCCACATTGAGCGCAGAGCCTGACACGGGGCTCAATTTCACGACCCTGAGATGACCTGAGCTAAAATCAAGAGTCAGACACTTTACCCACTGAGCTACCCAGGGGCCTCTTAGCTTTTTCTAATATCCACCATTAAACATTAGAGCACTAGGAAACTGCTCATTATTTTAATCTAAGCAAGTTCCTCATTTTGAAAGCGAGCTTCTGCTGGTAGAACTTTACCCACTGTGTGTGTGTATGGGTCTGTGTGTGTCACCAAGAGACACTTCATATCTTAAATCAGTACTGTGTTCTCCATCTGCATGTAAGATTCTCACCTTACAATGCATCTTTCTATTTTTTCCCCAAAAGGGTGTTAGTTTCTCAGATCGAATGCTTAATTTTTCTGACTTGCTGTCAGTCACATGATGTAAGAAGACATTTCCTTCCCTTTATACTTTAATTCTTTCACAATTGATTATTTTACAGTTTATTTTTCTCCCACTCTAAATTGGAACCCTGGGTAAATACTGAGCAGCTTTTCTTTCCAGCTTTAAATGTTCTTCAGAAGGAATTGACCAGTTGTGCATTCCTTCATCCACATAACTGAGGGAAATGTCCATCAGCCTGAGGCTCAGTCTCATGAGAATTTTCCTATAAGTGCCTGAAAGGGCCTGAACATGATTTCTTAACCAAATAGGTTCAGACATACCATCTATGCCTAAACTCTAAATATCCACTTTGGCAAGTGACACTTTCATTTCTCCAGGAAGAATCAATTACCCATGTTACAATGCCATAATGACACTTTGAATTCTCTACATACCACTGGGTACACATTTGCGGATGGTGTAATGCAAATCCCAAGGAGTGACAGTCACCTAGACTGCAATGTGAATAGTGCCTTCTGGAGTTGAACAGTACACATTCCACTCAACCATACATAGCAGCCCTTCAGTAGAAAACTTATTTTCCCTTAATGTAAATAGTTTTCTGTATCCTTAATAGTTAATGGCCATTTATAGGTATTTTGCTTGCCTGAATATTACAATCAAGTTCTTGTGAATTAAAAATTAGTGATACTGGGGTCCCTGGGTGGCTCAGTCGTTAAGCGTCTGCCTCCGGCTCAGGTCATGATCTCAGGGTCCTGGGATCGAGCCCTGCATCGGGCTCCCTGCTCAGCAGGAAGCCTGCTTCTCCCTCTCCCTTTCCCCCTGCTTGTGTTCCCTTTCTCGCTGTGTCTCTCTCTGTCAAACAAATAAATAAAAAATCTTTAAAAAAAATTAGTGATACTTACTTTTTATTGTCCCCATATTTGCATTATTCCCTGGAATAGACTGATTTTGTTTTAAAAAAAAAAAGTTCTAAAGTCATTGAGATGACTTGAGAGATGAGAGATGGTATTATCCTCAGGAAGTGAAAGTGGGGTGTAGAAAAGGAGAGTCATCAATGGGAAGCAAAACATCAGATCCATCACACCAAAGAGACACTAAACATGGTCATGTTTATTTCAAAACATAAAGTTGACTCCATATTAATAAATACTTTTAACACTGAATGTAGGAAAACTATTGTGCATGCTCTAAGAAGACAGCTTACTAAAGAATTAGAAGAAAGGTAACGTTTTACCCCTAGGCCATTGAGAAAACAACCTGGGAGTAGGAGTAGCTTCATGGATATTACGTACAATTGGGGGAGGGAAAGAGAGGAGGTGATAAAATCAGGAAGAATTTTCTGCTCTCCTTTCTCACTAGAGCCTTAAAGTTAGAAACCCAAAACTGGAAAATGCACCTCCACACACATACCTGGGGTTTTTCTCAAATTGGGGTTAGAATCATTCGTTGGTGGACAGGTCCAAAATTGAAAACAGGTGCCCCATTTGAATCTAGGTCAGATCACTCTGGTTGGTAATGGGTTCATGAGGCCCTGCAGAGGCCAAGCAAGGGCAACTACAGCTTGTGCCTAAAGCTCAGGGACAACGAGAGTATCATTGACCGGGGAATTGAAGGCGCTGCAGTGTAGACGGCCACCTCCGTGAGTTCTGTCTGGACTTAAGTCGTCTCAGTGCTTTGTCAAAGCCCATCATTCAGTCTGCCTGCCTTCAGTCCAGCCCCCCAGGCCCTTCACCCATGGAGGGAACCCATCTGACCACTTTTTCCTGCAAACATTCAATTGAAACAGAACCTCAAAGATTTGGAGTTCCCCCTCCTAATTATAATCAATGATAGAGAAATGCTCCGGAAAGGGACGAAGATACATGCGTCTCAGATCAGCCTCAAGTGGGAGGGGAATATGCCGGCTCTAGGTAGCTTCAGGGCATGGAAAAGACCCTCGGCTATGCCTGGTTTCCTTGGGTCATTTTCTCAGAAGATAGAACTTTCCAGGCTCTAGTAAGTGATAGAAGGCTTCAACCTAAAAGCTGCCACTGGGGCACTCGCTTTCAGGAAGTTTCTGGTCAGAGTGAGGAAGGAAGAAGAAAGTTCTCCTTCATGATGCATGAGCAAGAGGACGTGGCAAACGGGAACAAGAGGTTTATGCCTAGCCCCTTCAGTACAGATTGGGAACAGATTTAAAGGGAAGAATGCGTCAGGTTCCGAAGGCCAAGACTGAGCCTAAGAGTGACACTTACTTACTGGGTAACTAGAGACATTTTCACTTCCATGGGTATTAGAATCACAGGGCTTTCGGCTCTGAAGCTCGGGCCTGGAGAGATTAAGCAGTGAAGCCAGGCCACACAGTTTGTTATATCTGCTTGGGGGACACAGAGAGGCTTCAGTGAACAATGTGGTCGGTGCAGGTGAACAGGACGCAGCATGTGGTTAGTTACATTTCAGAACCTCTGCAGACGAAAATTTCCCAACTCTGGGCCCTTTCTCATCGATGTGTCACCAGAAGTGGACAGGTCCCAGACCCAGCCTCTCCGTGGGGTTCCCCTGGGAGAGTGACGATGAGCTGCAAAAATATTCTCACTTCCCAGTCCGGGAGGCCACCTGGATGGCTTTGATCCACTCAGTACGCTCCTTGGAGGTGGCCGCTTGCAAGAAATAATGAACTTCCCCAGCAGTGATGATCTCAAAGAGGTTCTCTTCTTCACTCTTCCGGACTGCTGAAAAAGAAAGTGAATGACAGAACGCATGCACCGGAAAGACCGCCCAGTTCACCCTCCTTTTGCAAGGAATGCAATTTTAAGTTTGTTAGTGTCCTAAGAAAATTAAATATATGGTTTTCAAACTTACCATCATTGTATGATCATATATATTTATTGTATAATTATGTGTATATATATATATAGTATTTATATAGATAGGTGCATAGTATGATTCCGTGCATGTGTGTGAGTATGTGTGCTTAAGAAATCAGCAAAATACTCAAGGACAAACATTTTCTTTTTTAGTTTACAAGCAAACTAAATTTCTCACTTTTGCACACCAATTGTGTCTAATGAGTACCTCTAATAGCGCCTAATGAATACATTTCCTCTGCTCATACTATGAACCAAGAGCTGACTCTGATATATTAAAAATAAAAACAAAACCAAAAACCCAGACCCACTTCCAGTACAACCAGTATAGCCTGAACTTGTTTTTACCACAGGCTAAGTTAGAGTCTCTGCTGAAAGACTGAAAAATAGTAATCTGGCCAATAATGTGACTTAAAGCATCCACATCAAATCAAAAATCATCATTCTATGAGGAGAGGACAGTGAGCAGATCTCAGGAGTAGTAAAAATCTAGCTCTTCCAGCTGTGGTGTTTTCCTGGCAGCCTCCTTAACATCATAAACCCAAAACGACATGGCAAAACCAGGGCCGGGCTGCTTAAACCACCTCTCCCCTGGGACACCCCCCATTCCCGCACCTGTGAATTTGGCCTACACCGGCATGGTTATTCCATGCACCACATCTTCGACTTGTGATCTGGGACCCAGAGGTCACTAGTGTGACCCCTCATTCCAGAGGAGGAGCTAAGGCCCGGATTCATTAGGTGATTCACACAAGACCATGCCACTAATCGACTAGCACAGACATAACTATAAACCAGGTGCACCTTCCACTCACTACTCTGACTCACTGCACAAATCTGTGGGAGATTTCCTGGTCTGGATATGTTAAAGGTCCGCTTTAAGGAATGGCATGGCTCAATTACAGGCATCAAGAGGTAACAAGTCTCTCCATCTAAGCCAGATCCAAGGGGAAGGTTTTTCTCAGCATTGCTCCAAGATTTACTCAAGGCATCTAGAAAACCACTCCTCTTTTCCAAGGCCCAAAGAGCCAGGGCAGCATCTGGGAGAAAATAACTCTTGGTTTCTCCCAGGTGTTCAGGCAGAAATTCATTCATGCCTAGCTTGATTGATTAAGTGAGTGATCGATTGCTGTTGGTCAGGATGCCCAGGTGTGGGAAGGAAACCTGAGCAGACACACCTCTGTCAAACAAAAATTCATTCTTTTTTTTTTTAAGGTTTTTTTTATTATTCATTTGAGACAGAGAGAGAGAGAGCATGAGCAGGGGGAGGTGCAGAGGGAGAGGGAGAAGCAGGCTCTCTGCTGAGCAGAGAGCCGGATGTGGGACTCAATCCCAGGACCCTGGGATCATGACCTGAGCCAAAGGCAGACGTTTAACCATCTGAGCCACCCAGGCGCCCCACAAAAATTCATTCTTACCATCGGGATTGCTCTCCACTGAAGTCACCACACAGCCTCTCAAGTGAATTGCTCCCAGAGGATCCTCCCCCTAGAGAAGAGAGGAGTCCTTCGTTATGTTTCCAGTGTATGAATGTGCCTTATCCCATCGGCGCAAAAGCCACACTGACTCTCTCTGGTATAGATTAGGGCATCCCAAATGGGTAAGAGCAGAAGGAGACTGAAGAAAACCCCTTCCAGAGCCTCCACCCCCCACTTTACTCAGGGAGGCTGGACAAGGAGACACAAGTCAATCTGAGTTTCCGTCCTAGAGGAAAGTGGCAGGGCAGGCGGAGAGACCGCCTCACCATGTCCCATGAGAGAACCGCTGCATGTTTCCAGAGCTCTTTGGCCCCCCTGAAACTGACACAGTGGCATAACCCTCGCAGGACAGAATCAAAGAACCCTGTACTACAAGCAGAGGCTGACGACCCAACCCAAACGGAGCTGTCTTTACACTTTAGATCTGGCTCCTTTTATTAAGGAAAAGGCCCTCTTCCGAATAGCCAACAGCCCAAATGGCTGGACTTACTCAATGCTCTCATCCAAATTGGCTCACAGGAGGAATTACCACTTTTGTGCGTATTAAACCAAGGACAATGAATTGGACTGGTTGAATTCCTCTGAAAACACCAGATTGGTACAAACAAAAAAAATATGTTGAGTTGACCAAGTAAGTGACAATATAGTGATATTTTCTTTCATCCCTGAGCCTATGCTGGTCTCAAAGCCTAAGACCTCACATCTTCTCAGTGAAAGGGGAGAGGAAAAGGGAGAAGAGAGCAGGAGGAAAAGGAGTGGGAGGCTAAAGAGAAAATGGGGAGAGAAACCAGGCAGAAAGGAGAATGGGAGGCCCAGATAGCAGATACAGCGGAGGCTTTGAGCGCGATGGGTTTGTGGACCACAGACTCTCACCCCAGCGGGGTCGTAGTAGTGCAGGTAGGCAGGGTCTTCTCTCAGAACGAACTTCCTCACTTTCCAGTTTTTCCTCCTGTGCCCCTGTATCCAGGATCAACATAAGAAGAGGAATGATGAGTTCTTGGCATTACTCTGTACACATAGTATCTACAGAATAAGTCTTTGTTGAATTGATAAAAGAAAAAAAAAGATGAAATATTATCTCCAGAAGAACCAGGGCCCAACCCAGGTCTTTGTCAGGGAGATAGCCCTAGGGCCAGTGAACAATTTGGATGTCATGATATTATGGATTAATTATTCCTTTCTGTTTTTAAAGATTTTATTTATTTGTGAGAGAGAGAGAGAGAGCACACGCAGGAGGAGGAGCAGAGGGAGAGGGACAAGCAGACTCCATGCTGAGCACAGAGCCCGACTTGGGGCTCAACACGGGGCTGAATCCCAGGACCCGAAGATCATGACTTGAGCCGAAACCAGGAGTCAGATGCTTAACCGACTGAACCACCCAGGTGCCCCATGGATTAATTACTTCTAAGATTGGCTTCCAGCTTTAGTATTATATAAGATGGTATTATATACAAGGTACATACATTGTATGTTATTAGGTAACATGGGGGATATAAAGAGATTAAGACATAGCCCTACTCTTCAAAGAGTTTATAACCTATGTGGAAATATAAAATAGCAAATGTCCGAATCAAGTAATTGGTATGGATAATGGATTTCAAGGGAATTATATGTGGGATATGTAGTTGTGGGTTTGGGATGTCAAAGAGAGCCTCATAAAGATCTGGACTTATTCACAGAGGACACACAGGAGTCAGATGGGTGAAAAGAGGTGGATAGGAAGGCTTGACAACAAAAAAGCAGCGGTGGGAACATACCAGGCATATGCAGACATTGGTGAATAAGACCAGTCTAGCTAGAGCACAGGGTTCATGAGGAACAGCAGAGGCAAATTTGGGAAAGTAGAAAGAGACTTGAAATACAAGGCGAGGGTCGTTGCTGATAGCTTCTGAGTCAGAAGTGAAAAAAGTACAATCACATTTTAGGAAGATTAATATGGCAACCATATATAGGATGGACCAGCTGGCTAGATTAAAGATAAGCCAGGGGAAAGATAATAAGGTAAAAAGAAGGTCATTGGGAAATGATTGCAACAATCTACACATAGAATTACTGGGAACTAGTATCAGGTAGCAGCAATGGAAATGGGAAGGAGTCGGCACTGCGACAGACATGATGAAAGTGAATAGGACCTGGGCTTTTGCAACAGAATGATGTCATTTAGACTGTGAGTTTGGAAGGCAGGGTTTGTGTCTTGTTTACCTTTGTTCCTCTAATACCCAGCCCTGGGCCTGGCATAGAGAATCTCACCCCAGAAGCTGCTTCATATCTGTTTGTAATTGCCTTGAATTACCCAGTTTCTTCAATTAGCTTATAACAATTTTTTTAAATGTCATGGTAAACCTGATTTCATTATTTCCCATGGAAAGTTCAAATGACTCAAATATCTCCAATAACAAAAATATATATATGTTAGATTAGAAGATACATAGTTTCTATCTTGCCAATACGAAGCATATTATTTGTTAATTCTAAATCACCACATATTGACAGGCACACATACAAATTTTCCAGTATTTTTCATTGTGCTCATATAGAAAATAGTGAAACATTTATGGTTTTAGCAAACAGTGCCTCCATCATAATGCCAGGTCAAAGGAGTTTGAAGAGAGCTTTCAAGAATGGGTCTAATTATTTGGCCAAGCATTTGGTCAAGGAGCTCATCTCCAAAGACGCGTTTACTTGCCTGAAGGATGAAGTCGGGAACCCTATAGAGTCAAATGGGAGAACAGAGAATATTTCTATCTGTACATCATATCTAAAATGGCTTTTGCAAAGCATCAATTTCTAAAATTCTTTTTACAAATTCTTGCTCTTTGCCTTAGCTAATGTTGCCCATAAGATGAGAATACTCAAGTTTCTGCCCAACACCGTTTCCTCCTGACTTGTGCACACACATCTCAGGATCTCTCATACAACCACTGGGTGAATAACAAGTTCTTATGAATCGTGGAAGAGGAAGGCAACAGGAGGATGTGAAATCAGCCAACCCTGGACAGTTACCTATTACCTTTAAGCCCTCACTGACATCACAATGTGATACGTTGAAAAGTTCAGTGTTAGTAAGTGGGTATCCACCATCCTTCATTTAATGAGTATTTCCTGGGGGATTTTAAGGAATGTGTGCATGCCTGGGGTTTCTAAGAATTGTTGCTGATCTGCCAGCTACTTATATTCATTTGATCTACAAAGGTTTATTATCTATTATAGACCAAGGATGCTGAACTGTGCAACAGACATGAGAAAAACACATTATCCCTCATCAAAAAACCTACACGTGGTTGAGAAATTAGATATTTTATTCATTGTCACAACAGAATGAATTATATTAAAGGCATTATATTGAATATAATTCATTATCATTCATCCTCAAACTTGCTGCATCCCCCAAGTAGAATTATTTCCTCTGGGATGGGAGAAGTGGGAAGAATAGGGGGATGTCTGGCCTCCAGTTGGACACAGCTACTTTCTACCTGTGAGGTGTGGGACGTAGGTGTCCTTTTTCATGATAAGTCTTCTACACATGTTAACTCTGGCTAACTCCCAGCGGCAGACACAGAGTGGTTTAGCTTTATGCCATTTGAAAAAAATTTTTTAACTCCCTTGGGTAGTTTTGATATGAACCAGGTTATAAACCACTGAGCTAAGAGGTTGGAAACATTAAAGGGGGGCCATCAATCAAAATAGAAGAGGTTTCTGTTCCCTCTCTCTCCCCCAAAAATTAGAGGAAAGAATATTGGAAATGAACAAAATTCCTGAATGCACATAGATTTCTGTTTTCTTTATGTTAAGAGGAGGCTAAGAGGGATGACTATTTAAATAGTGGGGGTTTTTCAAAAGATTTTATTTATTTATTTGACACAGAGAGAGAGATAGCGAGAGCAGGAACACAAGCAGAGGGAGTGGGAGAGGGAGAAGCAGGCTTCCCACCGAGCAGGGAGCCTGATGTGGGGCTCAATCCCAGGACCCTGGGATCATGACCTGAGCCAAAGGCAGATGCTTAATGACTGAGCCACCCAGGTGCCCCTAAATAGTGGTATTTTGATAATAGGATAAATTCACTTTTAAGAAAAAGGCTAGCTCTGTGGTTCTCAGCCTTGGCCACACATCAGAATCACTTGAAGGGCTATAAAATCCAGAGACTGATTTAATTGGCCTGGGGTGCAATTTTAACAGATCCCTGGAGGATTAAAATATGTACCAACTGGGCTAGCTAAGGCTAAATTGTACCTATCAAAAACCAAGTAAAGGGATGTGAAGAAAAACACAGAAGTAAGCCTACTTCAAGTCTCCGGTATCTTCAACACACACTCAGATAACCATTACCCTCAGCCAATTTTTTGACTGTCCAGGGCACCCATTGGGGTGCTTTGCCCAAACATGACTTCAGTCCAACCCAGACTTTGTCTACCCTTTTCAACCTTCATGTTTACTTTTCTCAGGGCTGCACTCTAGACTAGGACTTGTCAACTAAGTCAAGAACAGTCAAACTGATAACAAAATAGAATTATAGACAGAATCAACAAAATAAGGAAATAATGAAATTCCTTCCCAAGTTCCTCTTGTCTTAACATCCACCTTCCATCCCCTATAATCAAAGAGCCAGGAACATGGGAACATTTGGCAGAACCAGAGGGAGCTGGTGATGGGCAAAATTCACAATTGCCAGAACCTTCCCTATTGAAGGCTGGCCCTACTCCTATACTTTCCTTCAATCTAGTCAGTGGTCCCCCTGTCATAAAAGTTGTTAGAATCATCTGTGAATTAATTCTTTCTACATCTTTGCTGTAGTATCTCTTAGGACCCTGTTCTCTCAAAACCTGATGTTAAGGTCAGTTTTTCACATAATGCCCCACTTCCCTGAGTGAAATTCAAAATCCATATCTATACCTAATTTCAACTAGTCCAAAGTTCTTTTTAAATGTGAATATAGGGGGCGCCTGGGTGGCTCAGTCGTTAAGCGTCTGCCTTCAGCTCAGGTCATGATCCCAGGGTCCTGGGATCGAGCCCCGCATTGGGCTCCCTGCTCGGCGGGAAGCCTGCTTCTCCCTCTCCCACTCCCCCTGCTTGTGTTCCCTCTCTCGCTGTCTCTCTCTCTGTCAAATAAATAAATAAGATCTTTAAAAAAAAATTAAATTAAATTAAAAAAATAAATGTGAATATAGGCTCAACTTCAGTTCTTTCCTCTTCACCCTGCAAGTTCGGGGTCCTTTTATGAGGTAAGTTAAATCTCAGTCCCATACTTTATATACTAAGCAGTGCCTGGAAGACAGCTCACAGCACAGCTGGGAAAGCAAAACCTTGGCTTTAGAAAGCAGCTTTAGTTTCTATGATACCATACACTAGGATCAGTTTTCTCACCCTGAATATTCCCACCAAGCCAGGTGCTGGCCCTGGCTTCCTCACTCAGCTCCTGCCTTTGCATTCTCTTACCTCTCGACATCCTGTGCCTTAGCATCTGGGAACCAACTAGAGTTCTTCAGTCCACCCTAGCCGTTGCCTCCCCGACTGACAGTGGCCTGTGCCTGTGGGGACCTGTCATCTAACCGCCCGTGACCTCCCCGCAGGATGGAGCGCATGCCGTAGGACTGGATTGGACCTTTGTCTGCTGTGGGTCCTGCAGAATTGGCTTCAGGTGTGCCCTGGATTCGGTCTCCCCATGTCCTACCCACAGTCTGGGATACGATTTCCTTGCTTTCAGTGGTACATGATCTTCTCCAAATGCCATTTGGTAATATAGAAGTAAAAAGGACTTGGTAAGAGGAAAAAGACAAGAAGGGAATAGTGGTGGCCACTCACCTGCTTCAGTAAACATCCCTGCTTGATAATGACCCCTCTGAATTCTTCTTTCAGAATCACATCATCATCACTGGAATTCTCTTCACAGAAGAACCCGCTATCTGGCTATTGGGAAACCAAACAGCAAGTTTGTTTACCAGTCTTAGGCAGATGGCTACTTGTACCTTTTCCTTTCTCTCTCTGCCCTCCAGCCACTGGAGTAGGCTCCTTTTCTCCTTCCTACTGTGGTTCATACCCCAACGTAAACTTTAAAGGTCTTCCTTGGGGGCACCTGGGTGGCTCAGTCATTAAGCATCTGCCTATGGCTCAGGTCATGATCCCAGTGTCCTGGGATCGAGCCCTGCATCGGGCTCCCTGCTCCACGGGAAGCCTGCTTCTCCCTCTCCCACTCCTCCCTGCTTGTGTTCCCTCTCTCCCTGTGTCTCTCTGTGTCAAATAAATAAAATCTTTAAAAAAATAAAAAATAAAGGTCTTCCTTGATGAGCTCATGTCCCCTCCCCATTTCTTGTCTCTAGCTGCTTGTTTCATGTTGCTAGATGCTCTCTTATCTCCACTCAAGTGTGACCTTGTCAGTATCCTTTCATTTTCTTGGGTTCCCCAAGTGATACTGTAAGTCTAACTCAGCACATTTCTTCCTTGCTCAAAGCCTTCCTTCTCTTGGCCCCTCATGGCCACGTCCTTGAAAGCAGAGTTGGCTCATACATAAGACACTGCATGACACAATCTCCATTATGACCTTTACTACTTAGCCCCTTCTACCAAGACCAAGAGCATGATGGGTCCATCCAGCCTCATGTTCTGAGGTCAAGAGGGAACTGGGACTTGCTCAGCTATAAGCTGGTAATGAATCATACAGAGGAAGAAAAGCCGCTCTAGCGGGTATTTTTAGAATCCCACATTTAAATGGCTATAAACAACCAGATCAAAGGTCTGGAAGAAAAAAAAAAAAAACTGACAGTGGAACTTCCCCCAAAGTGAAATGAAACTCTCTCGGGGATATTCACTTCATTTTTGTAAGAAGATGGTTCTCTTAAGTAGCTTCCTAACTTTTGCTCTCGGACCCCAAATTGAAACAAAACTGCCAAAATCCCCCTAGAAACCCACGGTTCTTGGCTTTCTCATATGGCGCAAGATTAGGTCCATATTGT
>NC_138378.1:74531779-74563637 GCF_054177405.1 Leptonychotes weddellii | reverse complement strand
GGGGGGGGGGAATTGGAGGGAGAGATGAACCAAGAGAGACTATGGACTCTGAGAAACAAACAGGGTTTTAGAGGGGAGGGGGGAGAGGGGATGGGTTAGCCCAGTGATGGGTATTAAGGAGGGCACGTACTGCATGGAGCACTGGGTGTTATACGAAAACAATGGATCGTGGATCACTACATCAAAAACCAATGATGTATCGTATGGTGACTAACATAATAAAATTTTAAAAAATAAATAAATAAAAAATAAAAATAAATAAAAAGATAAAAAAAGAGTAGTGTATTATAATATATATTTGGAAAAATGCAACTGGCACATTGTGATTTTACAGATCTCACTCTGGAAAGGAAGCTCCCTGAGAGTCATAATATTTGCCCCCCCCTTTTTTTTTAACTGCTGTATCTCCTTTGTCTAGGAGAGTGCCTGGAATGTACTAGGGTCTAATAAGTTTTTATAAATGAATTACTGCTTAGACTAAGAATAAAGTTTTAAAAGTCAATTTAAAAAAAATTATTCAAGTAAACAACCTTTTTCTTTAAACTGAATCACTGGATATAGCAGGCATTGCAGAGGAGGACAAGTCAGAGACATCTCACTACTCTCCACGGGGCTGGGTCCTATCTTTTGCACATGTAGATATATATTAAAATCAACGTAGAATCTGCGAGGGGCAGCACCCGTTCCAGGAAGAGTAACTGGGTAGCATTTCTCACTTACAAAGTAGTAGAAGGCATCGGGGTGGTCCAGGAAAGGGTTTTCAGCAGTTCCATCTGCTGCATTCTTGGACAGTTCTCCAGCGGGCTGCAGGTACCCTTCACCGAGCAGCGAGGAGGCAATCATGAGGCCTTCCTGGCGATTCCGAACAGACTTATTGGACACCAGCCAGTCAATGACACAGTTACCTGGATGGGATCATCAGAAGGAAGGTTAACGCTCCTTACCAAAGTACCAAAGAACAAGCCACTGACAGTCACCCCTGAAGAGCTCCAGAGCCCCCACGTGTCTGACTTGTCCCGTATTCCCTGTTATTCCAAGAAGGAAAAATGAGATCAGTGGGATAGATACTTGAAAACAAAAGGCACCCTGTAGAAGGTTTTTAAAAGCATCTACATGCTCCTTCAGGAGCAATGCATGCATCAAAGAAATAGGTGTTACTAACTCACTCATTTACTCCATTAATGAACAGACACTTATTGAGCAGCTACTGGGTGCTAAGTGCAGTGATGGATATTGGGGATGCTCCCTCGGGGAGTCTGAAAGGAAGAGATGGGATAAACTTAAGGACTGTAACAAGCCTTCTGCCTTCTGCCGTGGATCAATGCAATACAGTGGAGCTACAGGGTCAAATCTGCAAGAAAGTGTGAAATAGGGTGGTAGGGTAGGGGGGCTGGCGTGCACTGTTGGGAAAAAATTTATAAAGGAAGTAGCACAGGGCTCAGGCTTAAAATATGAGTAAGTGTTTGCCAAGCACGTGAAACAGGGGAACCAGCACAGGTTGAGGGAGCAGCAGCATGGGAACAGAGGCTCACAGGCATGAAGCAGCCCCTTTGGGGGGTGGAGGGCAGAGCTGGTGAAAAGAAGGTGAAACAAGAGAGAGGAAGGCACAAGGTGAGTGGGAGCACTTTGACGGCATATTAAGAAACTTGGCGATGAAGAACCATTGCAAGTTTTTAAGCAGAAAATAACATGATCAGACATGTATGGTCCTAAATTAAAATTTGATCGCGTCACTTGCAGGGTCTAGTAATGACCTTGAGAAGTCATCTACTCAAACTTCTGCCTCAAGAGAGGATTGCAGAGAGGATAAAAGGAAATTGACCCATCAACTGGATTATTAGCAGGCTACAGTGAAGCTTTGTATTAAAAATGGCATATTCTGTACAAATGTAGCCAACCAGGGAGTCAAGGTAACAGGCAACAAGCTCCGGGTGGTCAAAGCGAGAGCAATAGGATATACCATCTTTGAAACAGGAGTTGGTTAGTGAGCCTTCCATGAATTTCGTATATGAAAGGCTTTTACCCACTTTTCTTTTGTAGAAGGATAAACTAATTAATACTGCATTTCTGCTCTTAATCCTCATAGTGACCCTATAAAAGAATTAGGGCAATAATTACAGACCTCATTTAAGAATGAGAAAATTAAGGCCCAGAGAGTTTAAATGACCTTAGGCCTGAGCTGCACCAGTAATGGCCCTTCACTCAAGTTTTCTAACCCTAGAGTTCATATTTGCTCAGTCAGTCATGCTGAAGCTGAAGCTTGGAAAGACAAGTTCCATCTTCCTGTCACCCAACATTCAAGGTCCTCCATTGCTTGTCAGCAGTGCCTGAGTCCCAGTCTCTGCCATTGTCTTGTTTCTCCACTGAGACCACCAGGCTCCCATAGGAAAACTGGAGCCCACCTGAATTTCCAGAACCCACTGACCTTCGATGGACAAGACTCAGAAGTTCTAGCCCTATACTCTGGGACTCAGTAACACATTACACAGGGAATAAGTATGGCCTGGACCTTGTGCCCAGACCTATTTCAGAACCTCTTACTTGTCCTCTTCCTTTTCTAGAGGATCTGTCTTAGTGATGTCACTCCTGCTAGAGTTAGGGCCCTGCCATGCTCTTGTCAGTTTCCCTTACCACTGCCACAGCTTAATATCTTGATCCCAAATTTCAGCCTTAACTTTTCTGATGCTATTAGGCTACAACCTTAACTCTCTGAAGCTGATTCCCATGGGATACTACCCTCCTACTGCAGATCATACCTTCACCTTCCTGGCTTTGACCTGAACCATTTTCATGAATTATCTGTTGATTGCATATCCCCTCAGGTTCTACAGCTGTTGTAACTTTTCAGAGTTTTCCTCTCTTGATCTCTTCTGTCACCGTAAGATAGGCATGCCCAGCTTCTAACAACCTGGTCCCAAACTGTGTGTCCCATTTAGCCCCCTAATGAACCCATGAGCTCTACCAAGCTGGTCATTTTCTTCTTCTGGATGCGTATTCTGGATATCTCTGCCCCATAACTTTGTCCTCACCATACTTAATGAAATGCCACCACCTCTTTGGGTAAAATTTAGGCGCCTACTTCTGTTCATCCCAACAACCTCTTGAGTTCTTTCTCTTTTCTGAACTCAGAATTGTCTGCACAGACATGTGACCTCTTAATTATAATAACCACCCTGAGAGCTCACACCATATAGTATTTAGTGTGTTACCAGGCACTGCCCTAAACACATAACAGCAAGCCTATAAAGTAGGTGCACTATGATTATCCCCACTCTATAGACAAGGAAAGTGAAGCCCAGGGAGTCAAGTTATTGGTCTGAGGTTTTATAGCAAGTGAGTGGCAGAACCAGGATTTGAACTAAGGCAGTCTGGCTCCAAAGAACATGTTTTTAACATCCATGCCATCTACCTAAATTCATGACACTTAGGGTGTGCCTGACCCGGCGCAGCCTCAGACATCTCTAGTATTGTCACTTAAGTCTTACATTGTATACCTTGATTCCTGCTTATCATCTTGTTCAATGCTGTGTCTATTTCAACATAATGTCATTTATTTGGAGTATGGGGGTGAGGCAGAGACCCTTTGGTTGATTAGCTTGAACTTCCAAAACTTTAGCTTGAACAACAGAGTTCTTTTCCACCTTTTTTTCTGTTTCCACCCTGGGGAAGTTCAATTCTCATGTTCACCAATCTGTATTCTATGACCCAGTTCACCCACTAGGCTTCACACCCCCTCCCACAGGCGAGGCTGAGCGAGATCTAAATATTGCCTTCCCTGGGTGCCCCGTTTCAGACTTGCAAGGCCTTTTACCTGTGAAGCAATGATTAAAAATCTTCTTGTCCTTCTCTAGATTCAGCTCTTTTATTCCTTTCTCCGTATCTTTCATGGACAGGTACAAAGCACTGTGCAGAGATGAAAACAGACAGGTCAGTGAGGAGACTTTCAGAGTGGCAAATCCTCTCTGGGAGTCGCCATCACAAAGAGGCTAGCCAGGACCACAGGCTTCCCCCATCCTCAGGCAGCCCCTGAGCCTAGTCTCTCCACTGGATCATAAGTAAAGGGCTGGGCTCATATTTGGGTAATTCTGTGGCTCAATACTTTCAGCATTGAGCAAAATATACTAGGAAGGTACCTAATGTCTCTTACATTCATTAAGGTCTTTAGTGATTTAACTTTGAGTGCCTGAGGTAGAGAGTTACCCCAGTTAGGTGCCAAGATGAGAGGTTCTCAGGACCAATTGTCCATACACATTCTAGATCTTTAATTGCCCTCAATCCTCGTGTCTCAGTTCTTTAAGTGTCCTTCAAGAGACCATCTGTTGTTGATAATTGCCTCCAAGAAAGTGAATGCTTTGACTAAGCTTTTCTCTTATTCTAAAAATTGAGAGACAGCAAGTTCTCATTTTTGTACTTGAAGTAATAAATTAAAAATGGCCTTATCAGAGAAATTGCAGACCACAAAACAGAAGTCCACTTTCATGTATCCTGTGGCTCCAAGGAGCACAAGCATCATTCCCACCTAGCACTGACAGCTGTGGCCAGAAACATGGTCACTTGCCGACCCTTCCCAGCAACTACAGCTGGACTGGGCACTGCCTCTTTACCAAAAAGCTTTCTTGGTGAGGGAAGGTGCTTATTCTCACCAAGCTCAAAGCGCAAACTTTATTAAATCCCTGTGATATGCTAAGACCTGTGTTGGGCATGCAGAAGGGGTTTTTTTCAGTCTCCTCCTAGAAACCCTTCCCATTTTATAAACAGAATCCTTGTTGGACATGTTAAGCAACCAACATGGAATTCTTCCTGGCAGGTTTCCTGTTCCAGGATATGTTCAACATAAAAAACAAAACTAGCAAGAAGTGAAGAGACTCTAGGGAAAAAGGAGATGTGAAACATGCACGAAGGAAGAAACCTTGTTCCCAATCCCTGGCAGGTGCTGAATTTACCTGTGAGCCTCTGAAAACCTTTAGGCAACAACTATCACCTGCAATTCCAAACCAGCCAACATAAGAGACCATTAAACCAAGTCAGGGCATCAATGGCTTCTGCCCAGAATGGGTGTTCACCTTGACTGGCTCTTGTTGGCTGTGTAAATGCAAGAACTTGAACTTGAAACCTTACCTGCTTTGACACATAGCCCCTGCCTTTTTCTACCTATCTAGAGATCCTGAACCTTACTTTCAAGACTAAGTTATTATGGCTACTTCATAAATACAATTATGCATTCTCTCTCTCTCTGCCAAGATTGCCCAAAATGAGGGAATTTATACTCCATTAGCCTCCTCTCCTTAGCTGCTAGGCTTTGGAGAGGCTATAATCACTCCTTTAGACTTATGTAAACATCTCAGTATACCAAGTGCCAGTCTCAACTTGGAAGAGTGGATACAGCCTTCAGAGGTGACCAAAGCAAGCCTTGCAGCAGGATCTGTTGTAAGATTTCCATAGCAGGAAGGTGAGGGGTTGGGGGATGAAGAAGGGGTGGAGTGAAGCAAACACAGAAAAATCACCCTAAGTCAACGGTTTCTGGCAGCCGAATGGACCTCCTGGTGGATTTCCTTGCAAACTTTTGACCTCCTTCAATGCATTTAATGGCCTTCTTGATGTCCCGAACCCAGGCATCTCTCTCCTCCAGGAAGGCTGCCTGGAAGAAGTGGTCCTGCTGTTTGGTCGTAGTGATCTTAAACACAAACTAAAAATCAAAACACATCCCATTAAGAATGATTCTTTTCAAAGGGCTGAGGTCCCTTATGAAGCACAGCAGCTGAGTCAACCTCATTCTGGAAGTGCTTGGCCAACAGAAACCCAAATGCCCAGGGTGGAGTGTGGGTGGTGGTGAGAGGAACAGACCCAGGGAGCACCATTCACGCTGTGGGCTATCACAGGCTTAAAGGTCAGTGCATGACAAGGTGTCCACTGTGGCTAGAGATGTTGACTCACCATCCTTTTGCCAAAGTCTTGACAAGGGCTAGTCAGTGTGCTTCCTTTCAGGGGAATCATTCCTTTGGGGCTGTTGTCACTTTTCTTCTTATAGAATTCAATTCCATCTTCTAACAGTACAACCCACATGGGTTTCCAGGTGTTGAACACACTTCCCTGTAATGACAACAAAAAGAGCTACACAACAATGTCTTCTAAAACTATTCTATAGATGGTGCATAACTTGGCAAATAGCCTAGCTTTGGCCAGTGTGGATGCAGGTGATGCACATTTGTGTGACCAGGCTGGTGGGAAAGCAGCCTTCAGGAGAGAAGGGGACTGCCATTCAGATGGAAATTTTAAAAAAAATATTTTTAAGATAAAATATATATGCATCTATAAGCAGGTCTTAAGCTTCCCATGGGCCATTACCAAGGGAATATGATATGGCTCTCTATTCTCCTTCTTATGCATTTCAGGCTGGCTTTCTGTGGCTTATTTTCTGCTCCCAACTCTGCCCACTGTGTTCATTCCACTTAGGGATTGCAAATAGATCTCAAGTGCCAATTCAGACTGAAGAGTAGCTGATGCCTGAGGCCAGACTCACTGGAAAAGTGTCATAATCCAATAGCTGTTTTGACCATGGGCATGGAAGCCCTAAGTGGTGGAATGCTAGCTGCAGTTACTTCCATCCTTTGGCCTCATCAGATTTTATGGGAATATGAACATCAAGAAGAAACTCAGAGAGCAGCCTTGTGTATGAGCATGGATAAATTGTATGAAAATCACTTGCAAAATGTCCTGTAACGTCAGAGTGAATAAGGAAAATCCTTATTTAAAATGTTTTCAGTTGGGGTTAATGCCAACCACACTTGTAGCAATAAACTAACCATTCTGACTACATCAAGAAAGTCTCTTTCTTGTCTATATTTTGGGAGGACTTTGGAAAAGGAAGAGGTTCTTTGCTTCTCATCTTTGAACCCATGGTGTCACCTTGTCATGACTACCACAAAACAGAATTATCATCCAGCTCCCAGCAGATCCTGCTGCTTATCTTAAAATACAGAGAGCTTCTATATAAAGGTCCAGTTGCCCAAAAGGAAGACTGTTTATGCAACAAAGATAAATACTTGCAGACTATCGTTTTGCTTGTCCAAGTGTTTCCTTTGTTTTAGTTACTGAAAAAGTAATTTTAAATTAGAACACACTATCTCTTTTCTGCACAGGCAGAATAACTATTTGTACTACCACTGGTTTATTTCCCTGTTTAAAAAATAGGCAATGTCAGACCCCATGCCAACACATGAAATAATAATACCTTTCTGTTTTATATCTATCTGAGAGAAACTCATATTCAGAATATAAAGAGCTCCTGCAAATTAGTAAGAAAAATACAATCTATTTTCTAAATGGGCAAAAGACCGAAAGAGACTTTTTGTTAAAGAGGATACCCAGAAAGCTTCTGAAAAGGTGTTCAAAATCATTTTTCACCAGGGAAATGCAGATTAAAACCAAATGAGATACCTCTACACACCCACGAGAGTATCTAAAATTAAAAAGATTAAGAAGAGCAAGATTTGGCACAGATGGTAACTGGAACTCCCATACATGGCTGGCAGGAGTGCAAAATGGTCCATCCAATTTGGAAACCGGAAGAATGTCCTACTTCTTAGAAGATATATGTTGAAGTATTTAGGTGTGAGGTAGCATGATGTCTGCAAATTATTCTCAAAGATCTCAGGGTAAAAATGTGTGTGTGTGTGTGTGTGTGTGTGTGTATGTGTATTTATACAGAGGTACAGAGGTAGAGAGAGAGAAAGCAAATGCATCCTTGTGTTAACAGTTGATAAATCTAGGTAATCTACTGTTTTTCCTATTTCTCTGTGGGTTTGAAATTTTTCAAAATAATTGAGAAAAATTAATAAATAAATGAACAACCCATGGCACTACTATATATCAAAATTCAGGATGTATTTTTAGAGAAATATGGGAAATCTATCTAATAAAAAAGCAAAATAACTAAAAATAATCAAAGATCTATTCACAGAGGTAGGGGCAAGAAGTTGGGCTAGATGACTGCAAAAATGCCTTTCAAGTCCAAAATTTTATATCCTACTTCAGGCCTTATCAAAGATTTATAATGGCCATAATGACTCAGGGCTTTTGACCTTGGAACTGGGATAAACTGGGAGAGGTCAGTCAGCACTGCATTCCTTCTGTAGACAATTAAAATAAAGCTACTCCAGAGCCAACTGTTCAAAAGGAGTTTGGGCTCTCCTAATTCAAACGTAGCCTTAGGGCCTCCGTCAGCTCACTCAGAGAAGAATGTGTCATCTGGGATTCAGGCTCATGCCCTGAAAGGAGGCCGAAGTTCCACAAAACAAAAGAAATCTGACCATTTATAAAGTGGAAGCTTGTCTTCCAGGCTTGGCAGTGGTGAATTAGGTTAGGGTGGTGAAATTGTGTGTGATCTCTCTCCTCTCAGCTATTTGTGCAGCTGCTCGCTGGAGTAACCTGACAGCACCTCTCCTCAGCCACCCCTATATTTACCCCTTCTGTCCCCAAGCTTCTTGATGCCCATTCAGTAGCACACCTGGGAGTGTGATCATGGAGCGTCCGTGCCAGAAAGGCATTTAGGATCATCTACCAACACTCATCATACAGGGAAGAATGTTGAGGCCCATTTAAGTGACTAGACCTAGTCCACCTGCCCAGTTGACTAGAAGCCAGGTCTCCTGATTCTCAATTTTGTGCTCTTTCCATTTTCCTTCAGATGCCATCTTCATTTCTGTTCTTACATAACTGTGAGTAATTCTGGATTTTAAATGAAAATCTTTAGGCCACTTAGCCGTATATATAAGCTCAAATATATAGGCACATATATATAAAAATATATATCATAAATGTATAATATTTAATGTATATTACATAATTATAAACATAGGGACTTGTTTATAATCGAGTAAAAATAATCGTGTAAATAATCATAAAACATACCTAAACCATATTATATCATGATTTTATAGATATGTTTCATGTTTTCATACATATATAGAACGTATGTCTGTTTTTTCCCATTATAGGCCAAAACCTAAACAATTTCATGTCACAATGGGCTGGTTTTAGATGCTGAGTCAGATTTAAAATTTCTGGGCAAACAACTGTTCATCATCCTGGGACTGGTATACCTTAGCGAACAAGAGTCTGACAATGCATGACACCAAAGGAAGAAACCTCAAAGGACAAGATATTTGGTCATATACAAAATTACACTTCTATACATTAAAAAAAATCCTATAACAACCGAAAAGCAAATATTAATGTGTGGATATTTATAATGTATTCTCATATAATTAAAGGTTAATGTTTTTAATATATTTTTTAAACACATTAGAGTCAATTAGAAATATACAAACACTCTTAATTTTTTAAATGGGCAAACAATATACACAGGCAATTCTCAGAAGAAGAAAAGCCTGGATTGAATAAACACGAAAATGCACTGCTTCAACAGCATTCAAAGAAATGCAAATTAAAATTAAACAAGATATAATCTTTTTATTTAATAAAATTTTTCAAAAGATGTATAAAATGTATTGGTGAAAATTTGGGGAAATTGCCATGTGAAAAAAAAAAAGGAGCTCTGTGAGTCAGCAGTTTGATGTGGGCTGTCAAAAAAATTCAAGTCATTGTAGGCTATATAAATAGAAGCACAAGATCTAAAGTGATGAAAGTAATATTCTAACTTTAAATGGAGAATAGCCAGTAGGTGACCATGGATCTGGAGCTGAATAGCCCAGGCTCAAATCCCAGCTCTGCCACATTCTAGTAATGTGACCTTGAGCAAGTTTTTAAACCTCATTTTCTACATCTGGCTAATGGGGATAATGCTACTATCTCTTTCTTAGTGTTACTGGGAGAGTAAATAAAATATTCCGTGTAAATTGCTTAGGGGAATATCTAGAACACAGTAAGCACCCAATAAATACTCCTTATTCCCCGTAATTCTGTGCTCATAAGTGCACCTGGAGAATGGCCTTGAGTTCAGGAAACCTCAAAGCTGCAGATAACCGGGGCCTGTTCAAAAGAAGGTGACAAGTTGGCATCTCTCTCTCTTGGAGAATTATTGGGGGAAGCAGCTAGGTTTTGGCCCAAAAGGGGACAGGTAGAGCAGATGAGGACTGTCTTCAAAGGTGTGAAACATTATCATAGACTGTTTGGAGGCCCAACAGGTGGAGGTTTCAGGGGAAAAAAACAAAAAACAAAAAAACAGTCTGCTGCATAACTTAAGGGAGAAATTTAAATTAGTGAGTTCCCTGTCACAAGAGGTATTGCAGCATGCTTGTTAGTGAATTAGTAAAACAAACGTAAGCCACACATGGGAATGGTCAATGAAATACTTATTAAAATACTCAATATTCCTTTCAACTCTCAGATTCTACACACCTATTCCAAAAAACCTATTGTCCTTTCTATCCCTTGAGTCTTCTATTTACAATGCCCTGCCAAACCTTGGGCGTCACCTACAAGCCAAAAATAAATACATCTTAAAAACATTTAACATGATCATCTAAAACTGAATACTCCATTGGAAATGTTTTCTAATACTTTAAAAGTTACTATAATACGGAACCCTGATTTCTTGGGTCTATTTCCGGCAGATTTCTTTCTTTGAGACACCGTCATTCAACACATTAGGGTAAAACAACTCCTGTGCTTCAGACACAGGCCTGGGGGTTGGCGTGTAAAATTGACCAAGAGGCAGTCTCTGCTTAAACTGTCCCCACCTTAACCGGGGGGAGAGAGCAACCTTCATCAACAGCTCCAGTTAAGTGTGACCAGCGCACAAACAGAGGCAATGTTTTGTGTGGCTTCGCTGAAAGAAGCCATGACTCACTGCTGTGGGTTGGGGCAATTTGAATTTGGTGTTGCGAACCCCTCCCAGACGCCTCCCACAGAGTGCAGACACCTCCTTTAACTTCCTTTCCCTTCCCCTCAGACTTCTCTTTTCATACGTTGCCATTGCTGCTTAGCTGGAATTCAAAGGAAATCGTATTATGAGCAAAACTATGTATCTAACTAAAGCAGAACTGTGAATAAGTGTCATCTATCCTCCCATACTCATGGGACAGGTCATCTTAAGTTGCTGTTGTATTAAAGTCCTGATTTCTGCTACCTTGTAAATTGTATCAGCTAGTTTTCCAGACTGATTCGTGAAATCACTTGTATAACATCCCCGATAAATGGTCATTTTGTACCTATTTAAATTCTTTGAAGGCAAGGAAACTAATCTGTTCAGGAGTGTATTTTTTACATAAGTAAAAAGTCTAAATTGGACAGTTTCTCAATAAAAACATATGAGGTGAGCAATAGAGAAATGGTCCCAAGTGCTCAACACAATGATTTCTGGAGTCTCGGGGCTTCACTTTCAAATCTCAACTTTGCCTCTTCCAGGCTGTGTGGCCTTAGACAAGTTATTTAATTTTTCCAAAAGTTTGTCTCCTCACCTGTAAAATGAAAGTAATAAAGCACCTACCTCCACTGTTGCAAAGATTAAATGAGATCATATACTTAAGGGAGATTGAATGAGATAATATACTAAAGGGCTTAGCCCGGAGGCTAGCTTATAGGGCGCTCAAAAAATGGTAACCACATAGACAGAGAACATTTCAGTCTGTAGGCCATGGGGTGAAAGTTGTCCTGGGCTCCACAGCAGCAGTGCTCTGGAGAAGAAAATCACTGCAAAATGAGCCCGTGAGGGCCACAAGTAACGCAGTTAGGCATGGCTCTTCATGACATTGAGGCCACACTGCTGAGTTGCAGAACAGCCCTGTCACTTAATAGCTGTGTGACCTTGGGCAAGACTGTTTGCCTCTCTCGTACCTCAGTTTCCTCTTCTGAAAAGTAAGAATAATAGTGGCACCCACTTTGTAGAGTTGTTATAAATATCAAATGCCTTAATGCATTCAACGCTTCCATCTGTCTTTGCTGCAGGTAAGGACCACCTGTGTTAGCTATTACGATGGTGATGAATCAACAAAGGCAAATTGCTGGGAATTATTTCATGGTAGTGTGTCCTGAAGACAAGGTCGCTGTACAAAAGAATTCCTGGGCTGGGACTCCTGACTCTCCTGCTCTCTCACACCCGAAGCTTTCTTCTTTCCACCTCAGCTCTCTGCAGCCCTTCTCTTTCCTGCCCAAGCACCCCCGTCCTTCTCTTTCCCACCACCCCAGTTCCTGCGCTTTCGCCCAGCCTCACAGACCACCCCAAGACCAAAGCCACTCTTGGGATCTGCCCGGCTGCGTGAAGTGCCTGCTGGTTGGTTGTCAATCTGTCAACAACAATTTGCTCCAGAAACCTCTAGAAGTGAGGTTGGTATGAGACATGACTTGGTGGAGTCTAGCTTATTCGTTGCATAGAAACTGCTCCTCTCTCTCTCTCTCTTTCTCTCTATCTTTTTTAAAGCTATGATTGATTATAAACATATCCAGATCAGTAATATGGTTTCAAGGACATCCAAAAGATATCTAGGTTTACTGGTTGGAATTAACCCCGAATCAGAGAGAAAGGGAGGTTGAGGTTACTAAACCCGATCTTGCAAACAGTGCAATTTGTCCAGGCCCCACTCTAGCTCTGATAAATTTGTCTAACCTCCCTTTTGCTGGCTTGGGTAAGCCTGCCTTTTAGAATGCTAAATGGGATCAATGAGATGGTGGGCTTTGCTGTTAGACAAGCATGGATTTGAATCCCAGGTCATCCTCTTACCAGCGGTTTGACTGTGGGCAAGTCACACAGTCTCTCTGAGCCTCAGTTTTCTCATCTGTAAGATGGGGATAAGGGTGATATCACAGAGGGTGATTAGAATTGAATGAGATCATGATCGTACAGTTGTTAGCTGCTGTATGGTCAGCTTGAAGTGCTTTTTTTTTTTTTTTTCCCTAAAAGTCAAAAGTGTCAAGACTCTGGGACAAGGAAATCTAGGTCTTACTTAGAATAAAAAAATTGCAAAGTGACAGAATCATGTATTTTCCCTCCTTCTCTAACCATAATTTCTATTTAAAGACCTTAGGCAGGGCGCCTGGGTGGCTCAGTCGTTAAGCGTCTGCCTTCGGCTCAGGTCATGATCCCAGGGTCCTGGGATCGAGCCCCGCATCGGGCTCCCTGTTTGGCAGGAAGCCTGCTTCTCCCTCTGCCACTCCCCCTGCTGGTGTTCCCTCTCTGGCTGTGTCTCTCTCTGTCAAATAAATAAAATCTTTAAAAAAAATAAAATAAAAAAATAAAAAATAAAGACCTTAGGCAGGAGGCAAAGGAGGAAACCGGAATTGTAGAATGTGTGTAGTTATCTTGCACAGAAGAAAAGCAAGAACATTTCATAGTCAATGCCATTGACTGTTGACCCCAAGATTTCTGACTTGACAAAATCCTTGCACCAGCATTTCTAATATTGTTTTTTGCCACCCAAAACATCTTATCTCCAGTAAAGTTATCTCACAAAACAAGACATAGGGAAAAAGATATCTTTATTACTACCCAGGTATCTTAAACTGCCCACGAGAAAAAAGTAAATGAAGAGAGGTTCATATATTACTGCTGGTCATGTTCTAACACCAATAACCATAGTCAAGGCATCTAACAGCCTTGCCAGAGAAAGATTTCCATGGTTCTCTCTTCACTATTAACTCAATAACCAACCCAGGCACCAGTACATATCCCTGTTAGCATCTAGAAAAGGACCTTATCTACAGAAGTGCACGTCAGTACTGCTTTAATCCTGATCGCATGTATAGCACCTACTACGTGCTAGGTTCCTGACATATACAGTCTTTAATCCATATGTATGAGGTAACTGAAAGAAACCTAACGTCTAAAAACATTACTGGGAAATTCTGGCTTCAGGTGTAGTTGTTTTTTTTAAGCACTTTTTTTTTAAAGATTTATTTATTTATTTATTTATTTGACAGAGAGAGACACAGCGAGAGAGGGAACACAAGCAGGGGGAGGGGGAGAGGGAGAAGCAGGCTTCCCGCGGAGCAGGGAGCCCGATGCGGGGCTCGATCCCAGGACCCCGGGATCATGACCTGAGCCGAAGGCAGAAGCTTAACGACTGAGCCACCCAGGCGCCCCCCAGGTGTAGTTCTGTAGCCAACGAAGGGAATATTTCTGAATCAAGCATGCCTTCAAAATGATAAATTAGAGGCTCTTAACACATTACGACAAAGACTGTTCAAAAGGTCCCAGAGAAAAATGTAAAAATTATGGAAGATATAAATTATAGACATGAAAATTAAGAAGATGGAAATTGTGGAAATAGCAATATGAAATTTCACTGTGCTTTTTTTCTAGGTACATTTTCTAAATTGGCTTTTATAGGCCATAATCTGAGAGAATTACTCTCACTGATTAAAAACTATTAATATAAATCTGTAAGCTTGACAAACCTAACTCTTTCATCCCCATTTTCTAGGGGGGCAGCCTCACTTATTAGAGATTTAGTCTTTTATATTTTTTATAATTTATGGAGTTTAAAATGTGAACATACAAACTTAATAACAGCAATTTTCATTGCAAAATGTTTCCATTCACTTGCTCTTCTCCAGATACTAGCCCAAGCAATCAGGAAAGAAAGGCCAACATTAATTAGTACTCAACATTCAAAGAGAGTATTGGTATCTATTGCAAAGAATCCACATACACCTCTCTGTGTGTATATGTGTGTCTTTTCCAAAGGATGTTTCAAAATAGCTAGAGATGCTATGCTAGCTAAAGAGCACATCAGCTGTGGGCTCCTTTATTCTCCAGCACCCACTTATAACTCTCGCTGCCACAAATACATTACAAAACCTAAACCACATTACACTGACTCTAATAAAATCTTGGTGTACTGGATAGAGTTCAGCACCATGAGGCAGAAACCAAAGCCAGCGAGTGGGTTTCTGGTATCAACCGTCACAGCCATGTGACCTTGGGCAGTCACCCAGCTTCTTGGTCTCAGTTTCCTCCTCTGGAAATGGAGGAATGAGGCAAGGTGATCTAAAGCCCCCTCCAGCTTTATTTTTTTTTTTTAAGATCCATTTATTTATTTATTTGAGAGAGAGAGTGTGTGTGAGAGAGAGAGAGAGAGAGCACAAGCTGGGGGAGAGGCAGAAGGAGAGGGAGAAGCAGGCTCCCCGCTGAGCAGGGAGCCTGACGTGGGGCTCGATCCCAGGACCCTGGGACCACGACCCGAGCCGAAGGCAGATGCCAAACAACTGAGCCACGCAGACACCCCCCTTCCAGCTTTAAATCAAAACAGAATCAGGCAGCAATGTGTGCTGCTTAACCCCCTCATAAGTAGAACATTTTAGGCTAAATGTTAAACCAACGAATGACCTAAAACGGTCACATTAGGTGCTCATGTAGTTGAAGAGTCTGAAAGAATGTACTGACTTCAGTTCACTTCTGACACACTGAGCTCACTTGGGTCATTGTGAGAACATCTTTCTCAGAGGTATTGCCCACAGGATGCCAACCAGCCCGGTGTGAATTCACATGATGATATGGCATACACCCAACAATCGGAGAAAAACAAGCAGTGCTAAGAAAATTCAATTTTTTGAAGCCATACCAGTGAGACCAAGCATTTTTTAATAAACTTGTGTCCCTATTCCCTAAACTTCAAAATTACTTCCTACTACCTTAGCAGTACATTATACAAATGCACTCAGAATGGTCAATGAAGAGATTTGAGCCCAATTTAAGAAAAAGAAAAGGTTTTTTGTGCACCAATTTTAAAAAGATGGTCCAAGCAATAAGGTACAGTTACTGTGTCATTATATCAGCTTCTCTTTAATCCTTTTCTTTTTCCTCTCCTAAATAAATAAATAAGAAGAGGGGAATTTAAGTAACAACGGAATAATCTCTTTGAGTAACCTCTATAGCACAAGAGTGTGAGTCCTCCAGAATACTATACACACGCGGCTCGTGACAAAAACGCTCTAAATCATGCTTTAGATTTTGCTGAGGCCCCCACCTTCCAGACCCTGCAGTCTAGAATTCTCAGTCCCACAAGATCAAGCTGTGCTGATGCCTGAGCTGGATTAGTTCACCTTTAAGAAACAGAATGCAGTGGAACTTGAGCTGGTTTACCTCCCAACACTCTACAGGCCGTCATGCTCTCCTGGGTCAGCCCAATAAGTTCAGCATAAACCATTCCTAAAGTGAGTGGGTAGAGAGTCCAAAGCCAGGCACCAATCCTCCCCCACCCTATCTTCAGTGATACCCTTGTAGGTGGTACTTCTGCTTACCCTCTTCACAAGGTAGCCCTCCCTGATCCGTTTTGGCTCCATGTCGGATGGACAAACAGACAGCCGAATCCACTGTCAGACAAGTCCTGTTAGAAGCTCAGCCTCCTCTGACAGCTGAGGCAGTTGTGGGCTGCTTTTCTAGAGCAAGGTCCCTTTCACAATTTCCCATCTGCTGGCGATCGCATGATGACATCCTCTTCCCCTCACTGGGGTGGAAGACCAGAATGAGGAACTGCAGAGAGAAACAACCCATTCTTTGCTAACATGGGAGACTTACTAAGAGGGCAGTTGGGTTGAATATTTACCCCAGGTAAATTTTTATTACCATAAACAAAAATATTCTCCTAAGTTGGGGGGGGGGGTGCGCGGAGAGAAACACCGTGAAAGGAAGAGGAAAATGAGCAAGAAAACCTCATTTTGTTTAGTTCTTACAGGAAACCCATGGGGAAATGATATTACTGTCTTTTTCTTAGCTAAAAGGAAACTCAGGCTCAGAGAAGAAAGCAGTTACCTCAAGGTCACACAGGAGGTCAAGAGGTGGATCCAGAACAGTAGGGAGGGACCTCACCGGGTCTACTGCCTCACATCTGGCCTGAGACCTGGGTGTCACACAGAACGGGAGCCCACAGTAGACGTATAAAAGGAAGTCCATGAGCAAATATGTTTGAGAAATTCTCCATAATAGTCCCAGCTTTGTGACTCCCCTTCAGATGCACAAATTAAAGACCCTCCCAAAGTACTAGAGCAAAGAATCCTACTGGAATGGTGTTCAATCCTCTGTTTCCCAAACTTACTTGGCTACAGAATTCCTTTCTCAACAATGGCTATTACCATTCGGGGTTGAATTGTGTTCCCCCCAAAAGAAGTCCTAACCCCCAGTACCTTAGAATGTGACCTTATTTGTAAATAGATGTAATTAGTTAAGATGAAGTAATACTGGAGTAGATGGACCCTTGATCCAATATGACTAGTGCTCTTATAAGAAGAGGGAAGACAGCCATGTGACAGCAGAGGCAGAGATTGGAGCGACGGGTCTATAATCCAGGGAATGCCAAAGACTGCTGTCAAACACCAGAACTGGAAGAGGCAAGCAAGGATTCTCCCCTTAGAGTAGTCACAGAGAGCGTGGTCCTACCAACACCTTGATTTCAGACTTCTACTCTTCAGAACTGTGAGACAATAAATTTGTTTTAAGCTCCATTTGTGGTACTTTGTTAGAGCAGCCCCAGGAAATTAATATAATTCTCAAAAACTGGTATTCTATAGAAGAAACATTGAGAATGTTAATTTGACCATGTGAAAATGGGCAGGTTATTTAATCACTCTATGCCTCAGTTTTCTCATCTGCAAAATGGGGATAGTAACATCTATTCAACTGAGTCATTCTGAAGATTAAATAAGATAATATGTGTAAGTGTTGGGGCGCCTGGGTGGCTCAGTCGTTAAGCGTCTGCCTTCGGCTCAGGTCATGATCCCAGGGTCCTGGGATCGAGCCCCGCATCAGGCTCCCCACTCGGCGGGAAGCCTGCTTCTCCCCCTCCCACTCTCCCTGCTCATGTTCCCTCTCTCGTTGTGTCTCTGTCAAATAAATAAAATCTTAAAAAAAAAAATATGTGTGTAAGTGTTTTTAAAACTGTCTGGAACAAAGTAAGTGTTCGTAAATGTCATATTCCCCATTTTTGGGGAATATCCATTACCTTAGGGCTGATCTTTTTCAATGACAAGTTCAGCAGAGGTTACAGAAGTCATCACAGGACTAGATTCTTTTACTAGCTCCCTTTCTTCATTCCACCAGTCACCATTCTTTGGCTGCAGTCTACGGAAACCAACTCTAGCTAATTTACTGGAAGGATATGGGGTGGCTCACAGACTTGAAGAAAAAATGAAAACTAGGTCTTTGGAAAAACAGAAACCAGGGCAACTGTGGGGTTCCAGGAAACGAGAACTAATGAATGGTCTTTTTGAGACACCAAGCTGAAAGAATCCCAATGGGTTTCAGGCTTGTACAAGTTCCCAGGGACGGAGCCTTGGATTGGCCTCCCTTGGCTGAGAGCTTACCTCTCCTGAATGGGGAGGCCGCGAACTGACGGTCCATCGGGACAGCGCCCAATGTGCGGGGGCTCATCCCCCGAAGAAAAATCGAGGCGCTAGTCACAGTAGAAGTGTGAAAGGTCCCTAGGCAGGCAATACCAACTGATGTCCACAGAAGGCATCTGAGGAAGCAGGAAAATCGGAGCGGGAAGAAGCTCTGCTCTTGGGGTTTTCTAAGAGCCTCCTGATTCGCTCTCTGCCACCCCTCTGTTTCTCACTTTTAGCTAATGCAAATTACGGAGAATTATAGATGGCCTGCCATCACTTTGTCATTGCACCAAAATTATTCAAAACCTGGGGGGAGTAGGAGTGGAAGAATCCACATCTGATGGCACTTGGGCGAAACAGAAACAATAAAGGGATGATTTGCAATGTCTGCATTTAAACAAGTATTTTTGCTATGGTTGTTTGTATAGGCAATGGAAATAGTTCTTGGATTTACCAAGTCTGATTTCGTGACTAAATTGATCTTCTTTTGTTTAATTCATCAAGTGACTTCTAATTTATAACGTTTTCTCTCTTTGTCCTAATATGACGAAGAACCCTTACACAGGAAATGTCATATTATTTGGATGCCCACAGAGTAAAAGCACCCTCTGCATTCTGAATAATTCATTTCAAGAAATATGTGTTTAGTGGTTACCATGTGCTGGACTAGGTAAAAATGTCTTGCCACCAAGAGCGCCCCAAATTTGTTGATCAGCTGACTGTACCACGGATGGATTGGATGCCGCCTCTCCTGCCTCTCCCGCCACAGGTCATCACGCCTGGTTAGCAGCACCTAGTGGTCAGTGTAGGAACTGCCTGAATCAATGACATTTTATTTAGGACTTCCTTCACTTACCAGTTTGAGCAAATGCTCTTCAGCTCTTGCAGATCCTATTCCCAGATCAAAAAATTACCTCTTCCAATATCTTTTTCATGTACGTGTGTCTAGGCTTACTTTTTAAAATCTCTTTCTGTCCTCCTTTTAATTCTCACATGTGACTAACACCTTGGAAACATTCTTATAGGACATCATACCTGTGTAAGGAGAATTTAAGACTTTGGAATAAGCAAAAAAAGACTACTGTCTCCAGTGGAAAACTATGCATCATTTACAGCACACCATTCCAGCTTATCTGATTCTATGGAATTTGTGCTTTTCCTTGTGTTTGAATTATTTTACAACTCTGTAAATTATGGATAATTGCTAGCAATGCAAATAACTTGTCTATAAACATGCAAATACATTCTATTATATATATATATATATATATTCTATTCTATTCTTCAATAAACCCTATTCCACTCCACTTCCCTACCCTACCCCCACTAAAATAAGCCAGCTTTTCGTCCATTTGTAAATTGATTTTAACATTTCTTTACTCCATATAAAATGATCACTACAATAAATTCAGTTAGTATTTGTCACCATATGTAGTTACAAATTTTTTTTCCTTTTGACAAGAACTTTCAAGATCCACTCTCCCAAATGCTTTCAAATACACAATACAGTATCATTAACTATAATCAACATGCTGTGCATTACGTTTGCATGACTTACTCACTTTATAACCTGGAAACTTGGACCTTTTGACCCCTTCATCCATTTCACCCACCCTCTAACCCTGCCTCAGGCAACCACCAATTTGTTCTCTATATCCATGAGCTCAGTGTTTTTGTTTTGTTTTGTGTGGGTTTTTTTAGATTGGTATTTAGATTTTTTATATTGGTATTTATCATTTTCTGCCTGATTTATTTCACTTAGCATACTGCCCTCAAGGACCATCCACGTTGTGGCAAATGGCAAGATTTCATTCTTTTTTATGGCTGAACGATATTCCACTCTACATATATATACTACATATTCTTTATTCATTCATTCGTCAGTGAGCATTTAGGTTGTTTCTATGTTTGGGTTATTATAAATAATGCTGCAATGAACATGAGGATCCAAATATCTTTTCAAATTGAGAGTTTCATTTTCTTTGGATAAATACACAGAAGTGGAATTGCTGGATCATATGGTAGTTCTATGTTCAATTTTTTAAGGAAACTCCATATTGTTTTCCAGAGTGGCCACACCAATTTACATTCCCACCAACAGTGCACAAGCATTCACTTTTCTCTACATCCTTGCCAACACTTATTATTTCTTGTTTTTTTGATAATAGCCATTCTAACAGGTGTGAAGTGATATCTCATTGTGGTTTTGATTTGCATTGCCCTGATGATTAGTGACGTTGAGCATCTATTCAGGTATTTGCTGGTCATCTGTATGTCCTCTTCGGAAAAATGTCTATTCATATCCTCTGCCCATTTTTTAATTGGACTGTTTGGTTTTTTGCTATTGAGTTGTGTGAGTTATTTACATATTTTGAATATTAACCCCTTATGAGATATATGATTTGCATTCAGTAGGTTGCCACGTTTCTCGATTATACTGAATAAATCTGACCTTGGCTCTGGAAGACTATACTATCTCTATCTTTCAAGGCTAATGTTCACTATACAAACATCCATGAAAAGATAGTGCCCCTTCTTGCAAGTTGTAGAGAAACATAAGAGATCCATGGAGAATTATCTCCCGACAAAAGGAAAGCCTTAAGTTGTTAATTCATTTGAACCCACTAGAAAATATCTACTTGGTGCCCAATGGGGCTTCAGCTCAAGATGGGGAACCAAGCCCACATATTGAGCAATTCTCTCCCAACAAACACACATACACAAAATTTATGTGGAAATGATAAAAGAAATATAAAAGTGTGAACGAACATATACCCATTTGCTTCAAAGAAAGTATTTACATACATATATTTCCTTGCATTGTCAGCTAAGAGGCCTAGAAGCAGCAACACCCCTGTAGCAATGGGCATAACGGTATGGACTGAATGTCGGTGTTCCCCAAAATTCATATGTTGAAATCCTAGTCCTGAAAGTGATGGTATTAGGAAGTGGAGCCTTTAAAAGATAATTAGGTCATAAAGGGGATTACTGTTCTTATAAAAAACATGGAGAGCTTACTTTCTCTCTCTGCTGCCACGTGAGGATAAAATGGGTCTGCAACCCAGAGAAGGCTCTCCCAGGAACCCAACTCTGCAGGCACACCGACCTTACACATTCAGCCCCCAGAACTGTGAGAAATGTCTGTTGTCTATAAGCCACCCAGTCTACAGTAGTTGGTTACAGCAGCCTAAACTGACTGAGACACACACAGTGCCCTGATCTTGATATACTATTCTCCAATAAAAGGCACTGGGCTTCTTGGATAAATAGATGATTCTAGGACTGGAGCAGGAAATATACAAGATGAGCCTGGAGCATCTTGTAGTGCCAGAAAGTAAGGAAGCACTGAAAAAAAAATTTTTTTAGTTAAAAAACAAAAAGTAAAACCACAATGATGGGTTATGTCAAAGGGACACAAGAGCCAACCGAAAGAATTTCCAATGGCCAAAGCTGGAACAATTTGAGCAACAAAATAAGTAAAGTAGTATTGGGTTATATATATCTCAAGGTATACAATATATATCTCAAGGTAAATAAATGATTGAATAAATAAATAAATGAGGGAGAATAAACAAATCTATGGCAAGAATTCCAAATAATTTGTGTAAATACTATTCCCTTAAGGAGACGGAGCATATATCTCTACTCCTTAATTGTGGGCTGCTTACAGTGAATTCCTTTCAGAGTACTGTATGGAAGGAGGAAAAAAGAGTAATTTTATGGTGGAGAAAGCTGACAAACACTACCTTACCCAGGTGATCAAAGTCAATATCAACAGTGATAAGTCAGGTTGAGAGTATGTACCCTTGATACCTAATCATGGAAAAACCTGAGACAAACCTCAGTTGTGGTACATTCTACTAAATACTTGGCCGGCCCTCCTTAAAACTGTCAAGGTCATCAAAAACAGGGAAAGTCTGAGCAACTATCATGGCTAAGAGGAGCCTAAGGAGACATGAAAACTAACTGTAATGTGGGATCCTGGCTGGGATCCCAGAACAAAGGAAGCACCTTATGAAAAGCCTAAATAAATCTTTAAAAGTATGGACTTTAGTTAATAATAATGTATAGGGGCGGCTGAGTGCTCAGCCGGTTAAGCGTCTGCCTTCAGCTCAGGTCATGATCCCAGAGTCCTGGGATCGAGTCCCATGTCGGGCTCCCTGTTCAGTTCTCCCTCTGCCTGCCGCCTTCCTGCTTGTGCTCTCTCTCTCTCTGACAAATAAAATCTTTTTAAAAATTAAATAATAATAATAATATACAGATATTGGTTAATTCATCTTCATCTTCTTCATTTTCATAATGTGCAGATGGAGATTCCAATGCAACAATTTCCATATAGTTATGTCCACATTCCATTTGTTCAGAAAGGTTTTAAGTTCACTAACCTGAAAAGGTATTTGCATCCCCATGTTCACTGCAGCATTATTTACAATGGCTAAGATATGGAAACAACCTAAGTGCCCATCAACAGATGAATAGATAAAGAAGGTATGGTGTACCTATATATATAGTGAAATATTCAGCCATAAAAAAGAATGAAATCTTGCTATTTGTGACAACATGAATAGACTTCAAGGGTATTGTGCTAAGTGAAATAAATCAGAGAAAGACAAATGCCATATGATCTCATATATGGAACCTAAAAAAACAAAAACAAAAGCCAAGCTCATAGATACAGAGAACAGACTGATGGTTGCCAGAGATGTGAGTGCAGGGTGCTGTGAAATGGGGGAAGTAAGTCAAAAGATACAAACTTCCAGTTATAAAAAAAAAAAAAGTAAGTCCTGGGGATATAATATACAGTGTGAAGACTATAATTTATAATACTGTATTGCATAGTTGAAAGTTGTTAAGAGAATAAATGTTCAAAGTTCTCATGACAAAGAAAAAATGTTTTGTAACTATATATGGCAATGGATGTTAACTAGACTTATTGCGGTGATCATTTCTCAAAATGTACAAATATTGAATCATTATGTTGTACACCTGAAGCTAATATAATGTTATATGTCAATTATACCTCAATATAAAAAAAGAAAGGCTTTAAGTCAGCAAGAACTGTTTTTGCGGTGGGAACTGTTTTGTCGGTTCTTTCTCTCCTTCTGAGGATTATGGAGGTATAGAAGACCTCTTTTTAAAGAGTGTGCCTTGGTTCAGCTTAAGATTTTAATGCAGTGTATAATTCTTTGCAGTATGGTTTATAATAATGAGAAGCTGGGGAGTGTATCTAAATATACAAGAATAAAAGCTTAGTTAACTGATTTATGAAGCATATGTAGAATAAAATAAATGGAATTCAATAGGAATAAATGAAAAAAGGAGGACACAAACCAGTTGGAGACTTTATGTGCTAGTTTTTATATAGCGAACATGGAACCTTTATTAAGCTGAAAGGGGGTGGAGTCCTGTGATCATCTAGGTGCTGAGGAATAAACTGTCAAATTTTTAACAAGGCATGTCTAATAATGGCCATAAATATCTCAATAGTTATAGGGACAGCATGTTGGAGATTTTATGGTATAGCTTTGGTGTCCAATTAACAGAGGAATGGCATTAATGAATGCCGAAGTACCCACTGCTTTGGTGTAGCTTTAGCACACGAAGGCTCCAGAAGACCGAGCACAGCTTTTCAGGAGCTCCGGCCCATCAGCACTTCGGGCGGCAGCACCAGCCTCGGCTGGGCTCTGCCACAGGAGACGTGCTCACAGAGCAGACGGCAGCATCCTTGGTGTCAGGCACTCACAGGCTGGATGCAGCAGACGCACCAGGCACTGCGCGCCGCGGTGGCTTCAGGGGCTGCAGGAGAGAATCTAAGGAGGGCCAGCAGGGGAAGCCCACAGTAACTGACGGGGCCGTGTCCATGAGTCCACGTGAGTCATCTCCCACAACATCTTCCAAGTACACAGGGGCCCCGGGAAGGGGGCCAGAGCTCCCATCACGAAAGTTCTGTGCACAGCTGAAAAGTACCATGTGCAACTGCTGCTGGGAGCCAGACTTTCCCCCAGACTTGTGGGGCTGGGCACACGCAGTTTCTATATCTGCATCATGGTTACTGATGCAAGATACCAAGGGTATCTTCACTCCTCAACTTGTTCCAACAAGTTCTTTCCTAAAACAGGCTCCTGAAGATACAGCTGCTGCTTGGAGTCCCAGTTGTCACCCATCCTTCTTACATTTCCTGCCCACTTCCAGATGAGCTAAGTGGCATTAAGTGTGGCTGAGGTCAGTGAAGAGATGTTTAAATAAGCTATTTTAAAAGTTACTGACATCATCAGCTCCGAGCTGTTATTTCTAGGTCAGCACAATGTCTTGTCTGCAGCAGCGACAGTCATGGCTGATGACCGCCTGACTGCGTGGGACACGGTGGGGTACCGAGCCGGGTGGAGCTCCAGCAGCCGAGTGACATCGCGCGCCCTCTAGCAGCAATGCTGTAAAGGTAAGAAAGGAAAGAAAACATAAATTTGGATTCCACATCTCACACTTTATATCAAAATAAATTTCAGACGGATCAAAAATATTAAAAATATCAGGAAAGCTCTATCAGAAAACATGAGATAAAATTATTTTTCTAATCCCAGAATGGGAATGACATAAGAGATTGATAGATTAAATTACACAGAGGTTAAAAATTACGTATGAGAAAAACAAATCAAAAAGACAAATGTCCAACTGAAAATAAATGATGATATAGTCACAGACAAAAAGCTAATTTCCCTAGTGTACTAAGAATGCACATAAACATAAGATAAAGACAGAAAATGGGTAAAGAATATGAACCAACAGCTCATAGAAAAGGGAGACCAAATGATTCCTAAGCTTATGAAAAATGTGTGAACCCATTCATAATAATAAGAAATGCGCAAAGGAACGAGATGATATTCCTTACATATCAGATGGCTCAGATCCAAAACTCTGATCACACTCTTTGTTGATAAATGTGCAGGGAAATAGGCATATGGTTGGTGGGAAGATTAAGTAGAACAAACTCGACAGAAGAAAATTTGGCAATGGTTACCAAAATTACAGAAAGCACATATTCTTTGACCCAGAAAATCTGCTTCTGAGCAGAAGTCCTTGGATATATTTACCTGCGTGCAAATAACAAAGATACAAGGATTCCCCTCACTAAGGTACAAGTAGTATTTTCCACCATCCTCTATTTTTTTCTTTCTTGGTCACAATAACACCAATACTGTCCTCAGGATCTGCTTATTTGTGTTGACCACCTCCCCCACGCGAGTGTGCGTGTGCGGAAAGGGTGAGCAGCAGGCCTGCTTGGGGAGCCCGGTTTGCCCTCTCACAGCATAATGCGGAGACCACGAACTGGTTATCTGTCCTGTTTACTGGGAGAGGCACAAACTGGCACTCAAGGCTTGGGCCTATGTAACTGGAATTATAGGGGAGGTGGGGACCTAGGCCAGTACATTCTCTGTTTCAGAATGAATCACACATACCTTGACCTCGTTCACCTGAAACTATGATGGTACTCCCCACATGGGGCTGCTGGACCACTGCGAAGACCAAACAGGCTTTGCATGCTGTTTTTCCTGACCTGTTTCGGTCTACAGAGTAAACTTCCTGCTACACTTGGTCCAACTGAGTCCGACTAGCTGCCTTGCTAGTCTGCACCTGGAATTACTCCTGGTGGCAGGACAGTGCCCCAGAAGGCAGGCTGCATCCCTGGCATCTAGAACAGGACCTGGTACACGTGAGCAACTCTGTAAATAAGATTTAAATGATAAACGAATGGATGGATGAATAACGTTAAGTGAAAAATATCAAGGTGCACAATTAGTAACACTGCACGTCACCATTTGTGTAAAAAGGTAATATTGCTTCCATTGGCACAGGCCAAGTCTGGTCAAAGGCACAAGTAATTCGCACCTCAATAAATGAGTGCACTTCTACCTTTGGTGGTTACAGGATTTCTTTAAAGGTTTTTACTGGGGGGCGCCTGGGTGGCTCAGTCGGTTAAGTGTCTACCTTTGGCTCAGGTCATGATCTCAGGGTCCTGGGATCGAGCCCTGAGTCGGGCTCCCTGCTCAGCAGCGAGTCTGCTCCTCCCTCTTGCTCTGTGATTGCTTTTGCTCTCTTTTAAATAAATCAATAAAATCTTTACAAAAAATAAAGGTTTTTATTGGAAAACAGTTGTGGTCTGCTTTATCATATATGTAAACATATAAATGATTAATTGAGATTGTATATCATAGGCAATAATGATTTTGAACTGGAATATTATCGAGCAGACATTACAGAAGAGTGGTATGCAGTAAATAGGCAGATGTTGAGCATGGGACCCTACTCATCCCGCCAGGAGAGAGATGTTGGAAAATAATACAGCCTAAAGTAATTAATCATATTCATCTTCCCTATGAAGTTGTTGAAAATCAATCAATAGGTTTTGAGGTAAGGGACGCTAAAAAAATAATAACTTGCATTATAAGGAGTTTATATTAAGCTTTCTGACCATAGTTAAATAACCGTAAATATTCCTATTTCATAACAACTAAAATATACATTACATAAGAGTAAAGAAAAATACATTTTTTTCCATTCCCTGTGTAATAAATGAAACAGATAAGGAGAAGCTTACGGAGAATCCAAGAATTGTTAAAAACTATTAAGAAATAAACGTAAAAGATGGATTGCACTGCTTTATCTTTATACCACTCGGAATTATCCTATGATTTAATAGGAGACTGTTCCTGCTAACTGGTTATCACAGCAGGGGTTCTATATCAGGGGGCCTAGACTGGACAATATTTATCTACGTATGGCTTCTATGTATTTTAGCCCATTAAAGTCCAAGGTAAAGTCCAACAAACAGGCTGCAAATACTGGAAAGTCTTTCCACTCTGGCTGGTAGCAATGCAAACTCTTCCCAGCCTTACTTCTGGGAATGATTCAACCCCGCGGCTTGCTTTCCTGGCCTTGTAGAATTTTGCCCCATACCTGCACAGATCCCTAGTTAGCCGAAGACCCAAGCGGACTGCTCCGCAGGCATCTAGAGCATTCTCAATCTCTCTGCTCCATCTTTCCCCACTGACAACCTGCCCTGCAAATTCTAGCCAGTCTCCCCTCCTTCTCATTTCTGCTTCTCAGTTTGGTGAGGGGCCTGGGCTCTGTTTCAGTTCTCCTTCCTGCGGCATGGCCTGGAAATGGGTTCACCCAGCAAGCGGAGGCCATCAGAGGGCTCATCTTAATCATTTCCCTCCCTCAGGTTTCACAGTCTATGCTACCTGCTATGCTGGCCACTGTCTGAAAACAGTTGCTCCTGCTGTTTGAATTTCTAGCTCCTTATTACAGGAGGGAAATTCTTGTTGCAGTTAAACCTTCATGGGAAGAGGTATAAATCAATAATTTTATCCTTCGTACTTCTCCAAGAGCGATAAAGACTATCTCCAAGGTCAATTTAAATGATATTGTGGTCATGTTAAAGATGTGCAAACACACACACCAGCAACAACAATAATCCTCGTCTTTTAGAAGTTCATTGAAATATTCATGGACTAAGTGATATAATTTCTGAAATTCACTTCAAAAATACAGGTGAGGGTGAAATTGCATGAGACTAAACACTGGTCACAAATTGATAATTATTGAAATTGGGTGAGGAATACTACCTACTTTTTTATGTTTGAAATTTCCCATAATAAAAACTTTTCTAAAATTAATGATAAGAAACTCTGTTTAATGCCCACTAAATAACTTCTGTGTCAAGTTCATAACAATGACTGATCTGAGAACAGGGGTTTGATGGCCGAATATGAAAGCAGGCAGTGTAAAAAAAAAAAGAAAGAAGAAGCTGCAGGGAAGGGAAACCAAAGAGCTAGGGGCAGTTCTCAAATGCTGTATCTTACCAGTTCAGGTACAGCCCTCCTTGATATCCCGAAGAGCCAGGCTAGCAACAGGTTCTCCCCCTACCGTGAGAGGGGGCAGAAGCTCTGCCCCAAGACACATAGTTACTGCTTCTGTGACTGGTCCCTATTTTAGAGAGTGAGATTTCACAGATCACAAAACGAATCTGTCCTGCCACAAACTCTGGCTAAATAGAACCTGGATTGCTATGGCAACAGCAAAGACAGGCAGTGGGGGTGGGACGCACGCTTGGTCACAGTGACAAAAAATAGGTGAAAAGCAAAAGTCAGAGAAAGCAGCCTATTTCATCCCTCAGGACTCAGCCCAAAGCTCTCTTCAGTCAATGCTCTGGAGAATGCAAATTCTGCCTCCTCTCAACCCTCGACGGCCTCCTCTATAGAGCTGTGTTTATAAAGCACAGAGTCTGTGCTTCCAAGGAAGGTACCATCACGTCCATTTTGCAGAAGGGAAAACTGAGGCTCAGAGAGACTAGGAAACTCTCTAAAGTCTAGGAAGTGCCAAAGCTTGGGTTGAAACCCAGATCTACCTAGTGCCAAGGCCCATGTTCTCCCATTCTGATCCTGGAGCATTTAGCATCTGTGAGTGCTCATTCAGAAAATATCCATGTAAACCTGTATGTATGTTATAAAATAAACAGAATAAACAACAGCGTAAAGGCAAAGGTAAACATAGAAATCATGTTTAAGCATTCAAAGGCCCAGAGTGTTTTGAAGACTAATATGCCATCCCCCTCCTCTCCCAAATTTCAACCAAATAAGAACACAATATTAGACTATAATAATAAGGGGGAAATCTCTTTCCCTTATGGAAACCTGAGAAGAGACACATAAACAGAGATCTGCATTAAGGGATGGGCCAAACAAGCAATATTCTAGGACATCAATCTGTATGTCAACCTAATATCATTGGGATAAATAAAAATTATACTGTTCCATTCAGGTTTCCTCACATAACTTCTCAGATAAACAGTGCAATGTAAATCAGTTTTATTCTTGTTCAGTACCTATAATAAAACCTCTATTTGAATATTTTTCAATGTGGTAGATAAAAGGGTATTTATCATCTCAAACTGGTTTTTAAGGAAGGTGTTTTGTTTGGTGTTGATGTTGTTTGGGGATATTGTTTGTGTTTTGGTGAACACAAATACAACTTTTATCTACAGCCTGGTTATCTTGTCATGCTTGAGGAGAGAAATCAAGCGTACTTTGGCAGGAACACAGCCAAGAGGCTGCTATTGCTATAGAACATACATCATGAACCACCACTTCCACCAGTGAACTCTAACTGTATTTTAGTCTTTGCATTCTTCATTCAAGATTGAAAGTCCTGGGATGCCTAGGTGGCTCAGTCGTTAAGCGTCTGCCTTCGGCTCAGGTCATGATCCCAGGGTCCTGGTGTCGAGCCCCGCACTGGGCTCCCTGCTCCGCGGGAAGCCTGCTTCTCCCTCTCCCACTCCCCCTGCTTGTGTTCCCTCTCTCGCTGTGTCTCTCTCTGTCACATAAATAAAATCTTTAAAAAAAAAAAAAGATTGAAAGCCCTAAGAAAAGACACATGCCTCACACCTTATGCAAGAATTAACTCGGAATGTGTAATAGTTCTAAATGCAAAACATAAACTTGCAGAAGAAAAACAGGCAAAATATGTTGTGGCCTTAAGTTAGGCAAAGATTTCTTAGATACAACAGTAAAGTCATGATCCGTAAGACAAGCAAATTGATGAATTGGAATTCTTTAAAATTAACAACTTTTCTCCTTAAAAGATACCATGAAGAAAACAAAAAAAACAAGGCACAGATTGGGAGAAAATATTTGCAGATCACATTTCTGTACTGTATCTAGAATATATGAAGAAGTCTCAAAACTCCATAATAAAAAAAACTAACAACCCAAGACCAAAAAAAAATCAATAAACATTTTGTGGTAGGCTAAACAACGGCCCCCCAAAAATGCCCACATCCTAACCCCTGGGATTTGTGCATATTTTACCTTACACAGCAAAAGATGGCTTTAAATATGATAAAGTTCAGGATCTTGAGATGGGGAGATTATCGGGGATTATCCAATTGGGCTCCATGTAATTACAAGGTTTCTTATAAAAGGGAGACAGGAGGGTCAGAGTCAGGAAAAGACAATATGATGACAGAAGCAGAGAGAGATTGGAAGATGCTATGCTGGCTTTGAAGACAGAGGTTGAAGCTATGACCCAAGAATGCAAGTCATCTCTAGAAGCTAAAAAAGGCAAGGAAAGATTTTCCCCTGGAGCTATCAGAAAAAAAACTGCAGCCCTGCCATCACATTATTTTAGGACTTCTGACCTCCAAGCTGTATGATAATTAATTTGTGCTGTTTTTTTTTTTAAGATTTTATTTATTTATTTGACAGAGAGAGACACAGCAAGAGCAGGAACACAAGCAGGGGGAGTGGGAGAGAGAGAAGCAGGCTTCCCACTGAGCAGGGAGCCTGATGCAGGGCTCGATCCCAGGACCCTGGGATCATGACCTGAACTGAAGGCAGACGCTTAACCGACTGAGCCACCCAGGCGTCCCAATTTGTGTTGTTTTAAGTTCCTAACTTTGTTGTAATTTGTTACAGCAGCAACAAAAACCTAATACATAAATATACATATATACACATATATATTATATATACAGTTTAAAGAAAACCCTTTTTAAAAAAATAAGAAGTTATATATGTATACATAAAATATATAACCAGTTTAAAGAAAAATTATGAGGTAAATATGTGTGTACCCATCACCCACGTCAAGAAATAGAATATTCCCAGCAGCCTAGCCTACACACCCCCGTATGACCTTCCCCTTCATCTATTTCTCCCTCCCCAGTGAGATAGCAACTACTTGACTGCATAGTAATCATTTTCTGGGTGTCCTTTATAATTTATGTGTGCACATAAATGCACACAGAGAAGTGTATTTCTTTTTTCTTTTTTTAAAGATTTTATTTATTTATTTGACAGAGAGAGAGAGAGAGACAGCGAGAGCAGGAACACAAGCAGGGGGAGTGGGAGAGGGAGAAGCAGGCTTCTCGCTGAGCAGGGAGCCCGACGCAGGGCTCAATCCCAGGACCCCGGGACCACAACCCGAGCCGAAGGCAGACGCCCAATGACTGAGCCACCCAGGTGCCCCAGAGAAGTGTATTTCTAAACAGTATAGCAATTTTGCCTGTTTTTTTTACATGTTTTAATTGTGGTAAAATTCTCATAACACAAATTTTTCCACAGTAATATTTTTAAGTGTACAGCTCTGTAATGTTCAGTGCATTCACATTGCTGTGCAACAGATCTCCAGAACTTTTCATCTTGCAAACCTGAAACTTCATACTCATTAAATAACTCCCATTTCCCCCTCCCCCAAAGTCCCTGACAATCACCATACTTTCTGTTTCTATGAGCTTGACTAACTTTAGATACTTCATGTAAGTAAAATCATACAATATTTTGTCTTTTTGTGACTAGCTTATTTCACATACCATGTTTCATCCATGTTGTAGCAGGTTCCCAAATTTCCTTCCTTTTTAAGTCCAAATAATATTCCACTGTATGTACAATCCAGCAATTGCACTACTGGGTATTTACCCCAAAGATACAAATGTAGGGATCCGAAGGGGTACATGCACCCCGATGTTTATAGCAGCAACGTCCACAATAGCCAAACTGTGGAAAGAGCCAAGATGTCCATTGACAGA